>NC_141736.1:1512107-1996917 GCF_971803275.1 Cyanistes caeruleus
GAGAAAGGAACCAAGAGCAAAACAACAGCGTCCATGTCTACGCAGACTACCACAGAGGAGAAAGGAACCAAAAGGGCCATGAGCACCTCCACACAAACAGTCACCGAACCAGAGCAGCCTAAACCGGTAGAAGTTGCCCCCATTCAGAAAAAGAAATCAAAAAGCAAATCAGTCCGCATAGTGACTGATGAGGGTGAGGCAGGACCTTCACACGCAGCGGAGGAGACAGAACCAGAGATTATCACTCGCTCTCTATCCCTAGGTGAGCTGCGTGACCTGCGGAGGGAATTCACTTGCCAGACGAACGAGTCCATCCTAACCTGGCTGCTCCGCATCTGGGACGCTGCAGCAAACGACACCATCCTGGATGGAAGTGAGGCCAGGCAACTGGGATCGCTGTCCCGGGATGTGGTCATTGACCAGGGGATTGGGAGAACCCAAGAAACTCTCAGCCTCTGGAGGCGACTGCTGACAAGTGTAAGGGACAGATACCTCTGCAAAGAAGACCTCCAGGTGCACCAGGGAAAATGGAGCACAATGGAACAGGGTATCCGATGCCTGAGGGAGTTGGCTGTGCTGGAGATCATTTTTGCAGAAGATGAGAGATTTCCTAAGAGCCCAGATGGTGTCCAGTGCACGTCACAGATGTGGCTGAGATTTGCACGGCTTGGACCAGAGATGTACTCCCGTTACCTGGCAACACTGCAATGGAGGGAAGGTGAGGACAGGGTGGGTGTCCTGGCCAATAAACTAAGAATCTACGAGGACACTGTCACTGCCCCGTTTCGCACCCATGTCTCATCTGTGGAAACAAGGCTGGCTGAGCAAGTCCGGAGCTTGATTGAAGAGGGCCATCAGAAACTAAAAAAGGAACTTAAGGAAGAAATTTACCACGTCTCCCCAGAACCAACAAGAGTCTCTGCTATTAGGAGTAGGCATTCCCCAGCCAGGGAGAAAGGATACACTCCACGAGGTAACCTCTGGTTTTTTCTCCAGGAGCATGGAGAAGACATGAGGAAGTGGGATGGAAAACCCACCTCCTCCTTAGCAGCCCGGGTACGTGAACTAAAAAGAGGGACAACTACCACAAGGAGCTCATCTAGAGCCAGCGCCGCTCCGGTCTCTTGTGGCCAGAACATCAGAAGGTATAGAAATGATGATATGAGTGATCCTCTTGAAGGGACATCAAGAGCATATTCACCGGAGGAGAGCAACGTGCACCATGACCAGGATTAGAGGGTCCCTGCCTCTAGCCAGGTAGAGGAGAGGGACAACCGGATCTATTGGACAGTGTGGATCCGATGGCCTGGCACATCTGACCCACAAAGATATACGGCTTTGGTTGATACCGGCGCTCAATGCACTCTAATGCCATCAAGGTATGTGGGAGCGGAACCCATTTCTATTTCTGGGGTGACAGGGGGATCCCAGGAGCTCACGGTACTGGAAGCTGAAGTGAGTTTAACTGGGAATGAGTGGCAGAAACACCCCATCGTGACTGGTCCAGAGGCCCCATGCATCCTCGGCATAGATTACCTCAGGAACGGGTACTTCAAAGACCCAAAAGGTTATCGCTGGGCTTTTGGGATAGCTGCTCTAGAGACAGAAGGCATCAGACAACTGAGTACCTTGCCTGGTCTCTCAGACAACCCTTCTGCTGTGGGACTACTGAGAGTTGAAGAACAACAGGTACCAATTGCCAGAGCAACAGTGCACCGTCGGCAATACCGCACCGACAGAGACTCTGTGGTCCCCATCCATACGATGATTCGTGAGCTGGAGAGCCAAGGGGTGGTCAGCAAGGCTCGTTCACCCTTTAACAGCCCCATATGGCCAGTGCGTAAGTCCAGTGGAGAATGGAGACTGACAGTGGATTACCGTGGACTGAATGAAGTCACGCCACCACTGAGTGCAGCCGTACCAGACATGCTGGAGCTTCAGTATGAGCTGGAATCCAAGGCAGCAAAGTGGTACGCGACCATTGATATTGCAAATGCGTTTTTCTCCATTCCTCTGGCAGCAGAGTGCAGGCCTCAGTTTGCCTTCACCTGGAGGGGTGTGCAGTATACCTGGAACCGATTGCCCCAGGGGTGGAAGCACAGTCCTACTATCTGCCATGGACTGATCCAGACTGTGCTAGAAAAGGGTGAGGCTCCAGAACACCTGCAGTACATTGATGACATCATTGTGTGGGGGAACACGGCAGCAGAAGTATTTGAGAAGGGACAGAAGATCATCCAGATTCTCCTGAAGGCTGGTTTTGCCATCAAGAGGAGCAAAGTCAAGGGACCTGCCCGGGAGATCCAGTTCCTGGGGGTAAAGTGGCAAGATGGACGGCGTCAGATTCCCACTGAAGTCATCAATAAGATCACTGCGATGTCTCCACCGACCAACAAGAAGGAAACACAAGCTTTCCTAGGTGCCATAGGCTTT
The DNA here is from genome assembly GCF_971803275.1 of Cyanistes caeruleus. Classification (NCBI taxonomy): domain Eukaryota; kingdom Metazoa; phylum Chordata; class Aves; order Passeriformes; family Paridae; genus Cyanistes; species Cyanistes caeruleus. The sequence goes on from NC_141736.1 coordinate 1,514,541, forward strand.
TGGAGAATGCACATTCCTGAATATAGCCAGATTGTGAGCCCTCTCTACCTGGTTACCCGCAAGAAGAACAATTTCCATTGGGGCCCTGAACAGCAACAAGCTTTCGCCCAGATCAAGCAGGAAATCGCTCATGCGGTAGCCCTTGGTCCAGTCAGAACGGGGCCAGAAGTGAAAAACGTGCTCTACTCTGCAGCCGGGAACAATGGTCTGTCCTGGAGCCTTTGGCAGAAGGTGCCTGGTGAGACTCGGGGTCGACCACTGGGATTCTGGAGCCGAAGCTACAGAGGATCCGAGGCCAACTACACCCCAACAGAGAAGGAAATTTTGGCCGCCTATGAAGGAGTCCAAGCTGCCTCAGAGGTCATTGGTACTGAAGCGCAGCTGCTTCTGGCACCCCGACTGCCGGTGCTGGGGTGGATGTTCAAGGGAAAGATTCCTTCCACGCATCATGCCACCGATGCTACTTGGAGCAAATGGATTGCCCTCATTACACAGCGTGCCCGTATTGGAAACCTGAACCGCCCTGGGATTCTGGAAATTATAACAAACTGGCCTGAAGGTGAGACTTTTGGATTATCTTCTGAAGAAGAGGAGCAAGTGACACGTGCTGAGGAAGCCCCACCATATAATGAGCTACCGGAGAGTGAAAGACGATATGCCCTCTTCACCGATGGTTCCTGCCGAATTGTAAGCACTAACCGGAAATGGAAAGCTGCTGTATGGAGCCCCACACGACGAGTTGCACAAGCTACCGAGGGAGAGGGTGGATCGAGTCAGGTCGCAGAACTTAAAGCTGTCCAGCTGGCTTTAGATATTGCTGAAAGAGAGAAGTGGCCGAGGCTCTATCTCTACACTGACTCCTGGATGGTAGCTAATGCTCTGTGGGGATGGCTGGATCGCTGGAGAAAAGCCAACTGGCAGCGCAGAGGGAAACCCATCTGGGCCGCTGAGATTTGGCAGGACATCGCCGCTCGGGTGGAGAAGCTGATCGTGAAGGTTCGACACGTGGATGCTCATGTACCCAAAAGTCGGGCTAATGAAGAGCACCGTAACAATGAGCAGGTGGATCGAGCTGCCAAGGTGAAAATATCACAGGTGGATCTGGACTGGCAGCACAAGGGAGAATTATTTTTAGCTCGTTGGGCCCATGATGCCTCTGGTCATCAGGGACGAGATGCAACGTACCGATGGGCTCGTGAGCGAGGGGTGGACCTTACTATGGACAGCATCTCACAGGTTATCCACAACTGCGAGACCTGCGCTGCAATCAAACAGGCCAAGCGGGTGAAGCCTCTGTGGTACGGTGGAAGATGGTCCAAGTACAGGTATGGGGAAGCCTGGCAAATTGACTACATCACCCTTCCCCAAACCCGCCAAGGCAAGCGCTACGTGTTGACCATGGTGGAAGCAACCACTGGATGGCTGGAGACATACCCTGTGCCTCATGCTACTGCCCGGAACACCATCTTGGGCCTGGAAAAGCAAGTCCTTTGGAGACATGGCACCCCTGAGAGAATCGAGTCAGACAACGGGACACATTTCAAGAACAGCCTCGTAAGTACTTGGGCCAGAGAACATGGAATTGAATGGATCTATCATATCCCTTATCATGCACCAGCTGCTGGGAAAGTTGAACGGTGCAATGGACTACTCAAGACTACCCTAAAAGCACTTGGTGGAGGAACCTTCAAAAATTGGGAAGTGAACTTAGCAAAGGCCACCTGGATGGTTAACACCAGAGGATCCATCAATCGAGCTGGTCCTGCCCAGTCTGAACCCTTGCACACGGTGGATGGAGATAAAGTCCCTGTGGTACACATGAGAGGTATGTTAGGAAAGACTGTTTGGATTAATCCCACCTCAGGCAAGAGCAAACCTATCCGTGGGATTGTCTTCGCTCAAGGACCTGGTTGCACTTGGTGGGTAATGCGGAAAGATGGGGAAACCCGATGTGTGCCACAAGGAGACCTCATTTTAAGTGAGAACTGTGTGTAAGGTTCCATTGTATATATATATATATATATGTGTGTGTGTGTGTGGAGTTTAAGGAAGGTACTGATTTGGAATTATGTAGATGGTAATAGAATAAGGGGTGGATTATGTCCTGGGTTGCAGTATATTCTATCACCATCCTCATGTACTGTTGAAACCAGGTGAGGCAGTGCTCCCTGCCTCCCTCCCCACCCCCCCCCCCCCCCCCCCCCCCCCCCCCCCCCCGGGCTACCTTCTGTTAATGGGCCCATCAATGCCCTGCCCCATGACTCATAGATAACTTCCCCCTGTATTGTCCCCTGTTAATGGGCCCACCACTGCCTTGCTGCATGACTCAGAGATAACTTCCTCCTGGACTGTTTTCTGTTAATGGCTCATCAAGGCCTTATCTCATGACTCACCATCCCATTGTGAGATGCTCCTCCCCGAGGGAGGAGCCAAGCATTCCATACTGGATATAAGCTGAGAATTCGAACACCACGGCAGCCCTTACCTACGGGACTTCCAGAGGACAGGAGCTACTGCTGGACTTTCAGCTGAAGACCAGACCCCCTTTCTTCCAGAGGATCACGCTTCAACAAGACCACCTCATCTGGACGACTACCATCACCCTAACAGGGTTCCAGGCTGTATTCTGACTCTGTCAGTGTTTTTGATATTATTGCATTTATTCTTTTTATCATTTTCCTATTAAATTATAATTCTGACTTGCGATCTCTCACTGGTTTGATTTCAAACTAGTACATATTTTGGCGCCCAACGTGGGGCATTAACCTGAGAGAAAGTCAGAATTGCAATTTCATATTAACAGAAACCTATCCACCATGGTGGTTGGCTTGTCTATATGGGTACTGTATCTTGCTCTCTATATTTTCCCTCACATGGGGAACTACTTGCCTGTTGTATTGCTCCTGTTGAGACCAGGGAATGGTATGAGAATTGCTTTATTGGTTTATTATGCTTATGGCATGATAACCTGTGAGGCAATGAATACCATTCGGAACATATACTCAATTTTGTTTGCTTGTCCTAGTCTGGGCTGCTACATCTGGGACCTTCTCAACAATCGCACCCTGCCCTTGGTGGGAAGAGTGGAGAGTGGTTTCTTCCAGCCTTTCAGGTCAGGCACAGCAGTTTTTAAAAATATTGAGTTCTCTCTGGATGCCAAGGACAGCCTAGTCTTGCTGTTTTGTTTTCTCTGCATGGCCTGCACCATGTACACCATGCTTAGAAACAAAGCACTGTTTGGTATGGTACAGCGTCTTCTTGAGGAGGAAGAGAAAAGAACCAAGAGCAGAGCAACAGCATCCATGACCACACAGACTGCCACAGAGGAGAAAGGAACCAAGAGCAAAGCCACAGCGTCCGTGTCTACGCAGACTGCCACAGAGGAGAAAGAAACCAAGAGCAAAGCAACAGCATCCGTGTCCACTCAGACTGCCACAGAGGAGAAAGGAACCAAGAGCAAAACAACAGCGTCCATGTCTACGCAGACTACCACAGAGGAGAAAGGAACCAAAAGGGCCATGAGCACCTCCACACAAACAGTCACCGAACCAGAGCAGCCTAAACCGGTAGAAGTTGCCCCCATTCAGAAAAAGAAATCAAAAAGCAAATCAGTCCGCATAGTGACTGATGAGGGTGAGGCAGGACCTTCACACGCAGCGGAGGAGACAGAACCAGAGATTATCACTCGCTCTCTATCCCTAGGTGAGCTGCGTGACCTGCGGAGGGAATTCACTTGCCAGACGAACGAGTCCATCCTAACCTGGCTGCTCCGCATCTGGGACGCTGCAGCAAACGACACCATCCTGGATGGAAGTGAGGCCAGGCAACTGGGATCGCTGTCCCGGGATGTGGTCATTGACCAGGGGATTGGGAGAACCCAAGAAACTCTCAGCCTCTGGAGGCGACTGCTGACAAGTGTAAGGGACAGATACCTCTGCAAAGAAGACCTCCAGGTGCACCAGGGAAAATGGAGCACAATGGAACAGGGTATCCGATGCCTGAGGGAGTTGGCTGTGCTGGAGATCATTTTTGCAGAAGATGAGAGATTTCCTAAGAGCCCAGATGGTGTCCAGTGCACGTCACAGATGTGGCTGAGATTTGCACGGCTTGGACCAGAGATGTACTCCCGTTACCTGGCAACACTGCAATGGAGGGAAGGTGAGGACAGGGTGGGTGTCCTGGCCAATAAACTAAGAATCTACGAGGACACTGTCACTGCCCCGTTTCGCACCCATGTCTCATCTGTGGAAACAAGGCTGGCTGAGCAAGTCCGGAGCTTGATTGAAGAGGGCCATCAGAAACTAAAAAAGGAACTTAAGGAAGAAATTTACCACGTCTCCCCAGAACCAACAAGAGTCTCTGCTATTAGGAGTAGGCATTCCCCAGCCAGGGAGAAAGGATACACTCCACGAGGTAACCTCTGGTTTTTTCTCCAGGAGCATGGAGAAGACATGAGGAAGTGGGATGGAAAACCCACCTCCTCCTTAGCAGCCCGGGTACGTGAACTAAAAAGAGGGACAACTACCACAAGGAGCTCATCTAGAGCCAGCGCCGCTCCGGTCTCTTGTGGCCAGAACATCAGAAGGTATAGAAATGATGATATGAGTGATCCTCTTGAAGGGACATCAAGAGCATATTCACCGGAGGAGAGCAACGTGCACCATGACCAGGATTAGAGGGTCCCTGCCTCTAGCCAGGTAGAGGAGAGGGACAACCGGATCTATTGGACAGTGTGGATCCGATGGCCTGGCACATCTGACCCACAAAGATATACGGCTTTGGTTGATACCGGCGCTCAATGCACTCTAATGCCATCAAGGTATGTGGGAGCGGAACCCATTTCTATTTCTGGGGTGACAGGGGGATCCCAGGAGCTCACGGTACTGGAAGCTGAAGTGAGTTTAACTGGGAATGAGTGGCAGAAACACCCCATCGTGACTGGTCCAGAGGCCCCATGCATCCTCGGCATAGATTACCTCAGGAACGGGTACTTCAAAGACCCAAAAGGTTATCGCTGGGCTTTTGGGATAGCTGCTCTAGAGACAGAAGGCATCAGACAACTGAGTACCTTGCCTGGTCTCTCAGACAACCCTTCTGCTGTGGGACTACTGAGAGTTGAAGAACAACAGGTACCAATTGCCAGAGCAACAGTGCACCGTCGGCAATACCGCACCGACAGAGACTCTGTGGTCCCCATCCATACGATGATTCGTGAGCTGGAGAGCCAAGGGGTGGTCAGCAAGGCTCGTTCACCCTTTAACAGCCCCATATGGCCAGTGCGTAAGTCCAGTGGAGAATGGAGACTGACAGTGGATTACCGTGGACTGAATGAAGTCACGCCACCACTGAGTGCAGCCGTACCAGACATGCTGGAGCTTCAGTATGAGCTGGAATCCAAGGCAGCAAAGTGGTACGCGACCATTGATATTGCAAATGCGTTTTTCTCCATTCCTCTGGCAGCAGAGTGCAGGCCTCAGTTTGCCTTCACCTGGAGGGGTGTGCAGTATACCTGGAACCGATTGCCCCAGGGGTGGAAGCACAGTCCTACTATCTGCCATGGACTGATCCAGACTGTGCTAGAAAAGGGTGAGGCTCCAGAACACCTGCAGTACATTGATGACATCATTGTGTGGGGGAACACGGCAGCAGAAGTATTTGAGAAGGGACAGAAGATCATCCAGATTCTCCTGAAGGCTGGTTTTGCCATCAAGAGGAGCAAAGTCAAGGGACCTGCCCGGGAGATCCAGTTCCTGGGGGTAAAGTGGCAAGATGGACGGCGTCAGATTCCCACTGAAGTCATCAATAAGATCACTGCGATGTCTCCACCGACCAACAAGAAGGAAACACAAGCTTTCCTAGGTGCCATAGGCTTTTGGAGAATGCACATTCCTGAATATAGCCAGATTGTGAGCCCTCTCTACCTGGTTACCCGCAAGAAGAACAATTTCCATTGGGGCCCTGAACAGCAACAAGCTTTCGCCCAGATCAAGCAGGAAATCGCTCATGCGGTAGCCCTTGGTCCAGTCAGAACGGGGCCAGAAGTGAAAAACGTGCTCTACTCTGCAGCCGGGAACAATGGTCTGTCCTGGAGCCTTTGGCAGAAGGTGCCTGGTGAGACTCGGGGTCGACCACTGGGATTCTGGAGCCGAAGCTACAGAGGATCCGAGGCCAACTACACCCCAACAGAGAAGGAAATTTTGGCCGCCTATGAAGGAGTCCAAGCTGCCTCAGAGGTCATTGGTACTGAAGCGCAGCTGCTTCTGGCACCCCGACTGCCGGTGCTGGGGTGGATGTTCAAGGGAAAGATTCCTTCCACGCATCATGCCACCGATGCTACTTGGAGCAAATGGATTGCCCTCATTACACAGCGTGCCCGTATTGGAAACCTGAACCGCCCTGGGATTCTGGAAATTATAACAAACTGGCCTGAAGGTGAGACTTTTGGATTATCTTCTGAAGAAGAGGAGCAAGTGACACGTGCTGAGGAAGCCCCACCATATAATGAGCTACCGGAGAGTGAAAGACGATATGCCCTCTTCACCGATGGTTCCTGCCGAATTGTAAGCACTAACCGGAAATGGAAAGCTGCTGTATGGAGCCCCACACGACGAGTTGCACAAGCTACCGAGGGAGAGGGTGGATCGAGTCAGGTCGCAGAACTTAAAGCTGTCCAGCTGGCTTTAGATATTGCTGAAAGAGAGAAGTGGCCGAGGCTCTATCTCTACACTGACTCCTGGATGGTAGCTAATGCTCTGTGGGGATGGCTGGATCGCTGGAGAAAAGCCAACTGGCAGCGCAGAGGGAAACCCATCTGGGCCGCTGAGATTTGGCAGGACATCGCCGCTCGGGTGGAGAAGCTGATCGTGAAGGTTCGACACGTGGATGCTCATGTACCCAAAAGTCGGGCTAATGAAGAGCACCGTAACAATGAGCAGGTGGATCGAGCTGCCAAGGTGAAAATATCACAGGTGGATCTGGACTGGCAGCACAAGGGAGAATTATTTTTAGCTCGTTGGGCCCATGATGCCTCTGGTCATCAGGGACGAGATGCAACGTACCGATGGGCTCGTGAGCGAGGGGTGGACCTTACTATGGACAGCATCTCACAGGTTATCCACAACTGCGAGACCTGCGCTGCAATCAAACAGGCCAAGCGGGTGAAGCCTCTGTGGTACGGTGGAAGATGGTCCAAGTACAGGTATGGGGAAGCCTGGCAAATTGACTACATCACCCTTCCCCAAACCCGCCAAGGCAAGCGCTACGTGTTGACCATGGTGGAAGCAACCACTGGATGGCTGGAGACATACCCTGTGCCTCATGCTACTGCCCGGAACACCATCTTGGGCCTGGAAAAGCAAGTCCTTTGGAGACATGGCACCCCTGAGAGAATCGAGTCAGACAACGGGACACATTTCAAGAACAGCCTCGTAAGTACTTGGGCCAGAGAACATGGAATTGAATGGATCTATCATATCCCTTATCATGCACCAGCTGCTGGGAAAGTTGAACGGTGCAATGGACTACTCAAGACTACCCTAAAAGCACTTGGTGGAGGAACCTTCAAAAATTGGGAAGTGAACTTAGCAAAGGCCACCTGGATGGTTAACACCAGAGGATCCATCAATCGAGCTGGTCCTGCCCAGTCTGAACCCTTGCACACGGTGGATGGAGATAAAGTCCCTGTGGTACACATGAGAGGTATGTTAGGAAAGACTGTTTGGATTAATCCCACCTCAGGCAAGAGCAAACCTATCCGTGGGATTGTCTTCGCTCAAGGACCTGGTTGCACTTGGTGGGTAATGCGGAAAGATGGGGAAACCCGATGTGTGCCACAAGGAGACCTCATTTTAAGTGAGAACTGTGTGTAAGGTTCCATTGTATATATATATATATATATGTGTGTGTGTGTGTGGAGTTTAAGGAAGGTACTGATTTGGAATTATGTAGATGGTAATAGAATAAGGGGTGGATTATGTCCTGGGTTGCAGTATATTCTATCACCATCCTCATGTACTGTTGAAACCAGGTGAGGCAGTGCTCCCTGCCTCCCCCCCCCCCCCCCCCCCCCCCCCCCCCCCCCCCCGGGCTACCTTCTGTTAATGGGCCCATCAATGCCCTGCCCCATGACTCATAGATAACTTCCCCCTGTATTGTCCCCTGTTAATGGGCCCACCACTGCCTTGCTGCATGACTCAGAGATAACTTCCTCCTGGACTGTTTTCTGTTAATGGCTCATCAAGGCCTTATCTCATGACTCACCATCCCATTGTGAGATGCTCCTCCCCGAGGGAGGAGCCAAGCATTCCATACTGGATATAAGCTGAGAATTCGAACACCACGGCAGCCCTTACCTACGGGACTTCCAGAGGACAGGAGCTACTGCTGGACTTTCAGCTGAAGACCAGACCCCCTTTCTTCCAGAGGATCACGCTTCAACAAGACCACCTCATCTGGACGACTACCATCACCCTAACAGGGTTCCAGGCTGTATTCTGACTCTGTCAGTGTTTTTGATATTATTGCATTTATTCTTTTTATCATTTTCCTATTAAATTATAATTCTGACTTGCGATCTCTCACTGGTTTGATTTCAAACTAGTACACTCACCATTTAGGTTTAACTGGGCTGGCCACCCATGGCCAGCTTTCAGATCCCCCTGGCCCTCCACAGACCCAACAATTGCTAAGATTGCTAAGATTAAAGGTTTTTGCTAGTTCTTCTCCTAAGATTAAAAAATTATTTTCCCACTTTTGACCCCAACTTAACTGACAATATAAAGGTAAAATTTTTAAGAAAGACATTCTAATAGTGTAATAATCTAATTTCCTAATCTAATTTTCACTTTCACGTTGTCTTCTACACCACCTGTGGCGAGTGAAGGCACAGAAATGGCTTAGCATAAAGAAAGCAATGACAGCATGGATTGGCCCCCAGTGACTGGAGATTTGAGAGTAGGGATGCCCAAACAGACTATTTCAGCAGGCAGTCTCTGGGGAGGCACTCGGGGCTTCCCCTGATGTTGATGCACTGGCTACTGCTCTGGTCCACTCCTGTGGAGTGTCAGTCACAGCTTCCCATCCTTCTCCAGCTGAGATGTCCAGACCTCTGGGGCCTCAGAGATACTGACCCAAGTGTGATGGGTCCACTCGTGTTCAGCTGTCTTGACGGCCGTTTCTGTGGTCAGCAACACCTGGAAATGTCCACGCCACTTAGCTACAAGTGGTGCTTCTTTCCAGTCCTTAACTAGGACCCAGTCTCCTGGCTGGATATTATCAACAGTAAAGTCCAAAGGCAGAGTCTGTGTCAGCTGAGCTTCCTGTCAGAGATTTCACAAGAGACAGTATCTGGGCCACAAATTGTTTTCAATATACATCACTTATCTTTACCCCCCTCCCAGGCAGAGAATTACAAGGACAAGGAATTCCAAACATCAATTCAAAGGGAGATAGTTGAATATCTCCCCTGGGTCTGGCCCATATTTTTGCTAAAGCCAGTGGCAAGAGCCCCACCCATGGCATCTTAGTTTCTATCACCAGCTTCAGAAGATGTTTCCCTATTTCCCCATTCATCCTTTCAACCCAGCCTGAGATTTGGGGAAACCGGGGGGTGTGGAGGTTCCATTGTATCCCTACAGCAGTGTCGTGGTTTTAAAACAGTAACTAAAAAATTACTAGAAGACTTATTTTTTTTGCTGTGAGATATGGATTAGAGCAAGAGCAAAACAGGCTTAAAACTTAAAAAGGAATAAAGAAAGTTTATTAACAAAACTACAAGAATAAGAACACCAGAATAAACTTCCAGAAAACCCTTTTTATCCCCTACTACCCACCATTCCCTTGTTTACATGACAACATAGAGACAAAAAACTTTGGAACTTTGGTGTTTAAAACAGTCCCAATTCCTGCTACAGTCTTTTCATCAGTCTCTGTAGAGAAACAAAAGTCTTCTTCTGCTAATCTATGGAGTTTTCCACAAGAAAATTATTTCTGTTATAGCTTTCTATTTTTCAGATGCCAGTTGCCCGGAAATCCTGTCATCAGAGTTTACTCCTCCCATTTCACATCACTCTGAGGTGTGTATGGGTCAATGAGTCTAGGGATGTTATTTTTAAGGATGAGTTATTCAAAGGCAAAAGTTCTCTTCATCTGTTTCTGTGAGCTTCTCTGGAAACAGTTTTCTCATTGGCTCTCAAGGCCTCAAATCTTCAACTATTACTTTATCTCACTCTGTTCCAGCACTTCACTATATCACAATTACTCCACCTTTTGCTCAAAATCCAAACTTTGAACACTCCATTCCTCCCTATATACTCTGTCATGAATTAAAGGAGTTTTTTTTCAAGACCTTATTGTCCATCTCCATAGCTTTAACAGAAAAATATTTCAGCTTATAAAGCATCTCCTTATTCTCTACCTTTTCTGAAGCTTAATTCTTTTCTTTACTGTCTCTGATAGTTTATAAAGTCTCTTTACATGTTGATTACTCTCTTTTTTCTCTCTCTGGATAAAAGGATTAATCTGCAAGTCTCATCTGAGTAATGAAAAGGTTAAAATCTTGCCCAGGCTTTGTAGATAGTTCTGTGATCTCTGCTGGAGCAGCGGCTGGAGCTGTCTGCGATGGAAGATTCTTCATGGCTGCTCTGGAGAGTGTGGTCACTGTCTCAGCCCGCCGCAGCTCAAGAGCTTTTTCTTTCTTTCCTCGGCAGTCTGTGGTGAATTCAGTCACAGCAAAATCTGCAGCCGAGCCAAGGAGCAGCCTGGCCCGGCCAGAGCCCGGGGCAAGCCCCGCAGGCCCCATCTCCCGGCCGGGAGCCGCTGGGCCCAGCCCAGCCCCTGCCCGGGCCGCATGGGCTGGGGAGAGAACAAGAGGCCAGCCAGAGCTCTGTTACCTTTCACAGCCAGGAAACAAAGAGACCAAGAAATTCTCAGGCTTAGGTCTTAAGGTGGTGTCCACAGGTTGATCTCACTTTTCAATGGTCAAAACTGCTGTCAGTTCTTAGAAATGACCGATAATTGGTCAGGAGAAAAGACTCCCATCAGTCACCAGCAGCTCCAACTTCCTTAGCTCTCAAAACCACCTTAAAGGTAAAGCCACCCCATGACAAGCAGCCATTACTCCTTGAAGAATTTTTCCTGCAAAATGAGTTCCTCAACAGAGTATCCTGTAAATCGCTTTCTTTCTATCACCCTTGAAGACCCATAAATAAACACATTTTCTCCCTCAGACCATGGAATGTCTCACAAATCATTCCTTACCCTGGTCTGCAGACCTATTACTTGAATACAGTCACGGAATTTGCCTTGGCTCCCCTCTTTAGGGCCAAACAGGAGGCTGGGTTAAAGCCTTCCCTGCTTTTAAATTCTAAATCCTCCTGTTCCGTTAAACAACACTCATACTGTAACAGCTGAGTGCTGGTCATCAACTTAGATGCTCTCTCAGTTGCCACGGCGGTGGAGGTTTTGCCACGACTCCCTGAAGAAGCTGTCCTGAAAAGGACTGTCCAGGAGCACAGACACATCCTCGGCTCGGAGAGTGATTTCAGCCCAGCTCAGCTCGGCGGCAGCGTGCAGGCGACACAGAAGAAGGGACCAGAGCACCGTGCGGCATTCTGCAGAGAACTGGCCTTTATTAAGGCAAAGCCCTTGGCAAAGGGAGCCGGTGACAGCCGCTCTCTCGGACAGGGGAAAACCTGGGGTATTTATAGGGGAGGAGAGGGGCAGGGGAAAAACTGGGATACAGGTATCGGGGTGGGATGGCAGGGGAGAACACCAATGGAGTGTAACAGTTTAACAAAACTAACTCAAAGAATTCTGGAAGTGTTACTTTTCTCTCTCTTACAGAAAGTATCTTGCCTCCAGGGGAGGGCCAGGATCTCTGAATCAGCGGGCTCCCCGGCCCCCACACTCAGTTAACAAAGCTTTAATCTGATGTGAAACTTTAATAATCAATACCCTCCCCTTGTCAGCTTTCAGGCCTCAGCCACCATCAGAGCTGTGGCTGCACAGTTCTGCAGACAATGGGGCCAGCCTCTGGCCACTGGGTCTAACAGCTTAGAAAAACAGGCAACAGGCCTCCGTGTTCCCCCATGCTCTTGCACCAAAATTCCTTTAACATGACCCTGGTAACATCCACATATAGTTTAAATTCCTTTTCTCAGTCTGGAAGAGCTAAGACCATGGCATTAAACAATTTTTCTTTTAATTTTTAAAGCTTTGCTTTCCTTCTGGTGTCTATACCATGACATTAGGATTGTCTTGGCTTAAAATGTCATATAAAGATCTGGCCACAACAGAAAAATCTTCAATCCATACTCTGCAGTACCCTACCAACCCTAAAAACTGCCCTAACTCTTTTTTGTCTGGGGTAATGGTACTTGTAAAATCCCTTGTATTCTTTCTGAATCAATATACCATAACTCTCCAGTTAGAATGTGCGCTCTACATTTGACCTTTTGTTTTTTTCCTACCAACTGGCCTTCTTTTCAGACACTAAGTCTTTTTTTAGCAAGAAAATTAAACACCTTTACAGCAGCCTCTTCAACCACCTTCTCCTGTCATCCTGACAAAAACAAATCGTCCACATACTGTGACAACCTAACTCCCGAGGCTGGAGTAAACTCTCGTAATATTTTCTGCAAAGCTTGCCCAAACAAAACCTGTGACTGTATATTCCTGCAGAAGGACTGTCCATGTCAATTGTTGCTGTACCATTTTCCCTCATTTTGTTCCAGTGATTTTCCTTTCAAACATGATCCAGTTCAGTGCAAGCAATGCCACTGCCTAAAGCAAATTACATTTTTTGTTTTAGTAGCCAATTGCTCCCTGTCCCAATTTTTCGCATCAAGTCCATCTTAGGTGTAGGGAGGCGATTAACAAATTAACCAAGGAAAGATAATCAAATACTATCCCCTAAAGTTTTCCTATAGCCCCCACAGAGAAAGCTGCATGATAAATACCTGGGCCTGCATAGGGACAACACCAGCCCCACAAGGCAGCAGCTGCTGCAGAATCGGCCTTAGGATTAGAACCTGCCAATTCTGGCTTTTTACAACAGACCACAGACTGGTGGGGGGTTCCCCACAAGATAGGAGCTGCAGAATTGGCTTCAGGACTGAAACCTGCCAATTCTGGCTTTTTACAACAAAACACACAAAAAGCAGAGGGGCATGGTGAGACAAAAACTTTGAAGAATTTAAGATTTTACAGAAGCTGAGGCCTTAATTAAAAAAGCCTTGGTAAATCTGATTAAAATAAATAGATGGGCCTTGCTAAAATTAAAGATAGATAGAGAGGCCTTGCTAAAATAGAGGTCACTCATTGGCTAATAAGAAATTGTCTGTCAACTTTATCCTTGTTCAGCTGGGTTTAAAATGAGAAACAAAGTACCTAGTAAAGAACTTTGAGAGGAATGATGAGTTTGTCTTTACAAACAAGCTGTGGGTCAGTTGATAAGATGCAGCTATCAGTGAGAGACGACAGAAACAATGGGATGGATTCCAGTAGAAGATCAAAGAGGCACTGAAAGAACACTATGAATTCCATAAAAGCTAAGAAGGGATTATGCATTGGGGTTGGGGGGGGAAGGTATCCCAGGTATCAGGTGTTCCGGGAAGCCTGTACCTCTCAAGTACCTCAGCCTATGGGGAAAGAGAGAAGGGACAAGCGGCCGGGAATTAGGATAAAAAGGAGGCTGCGCCCTCCAAAAATTTGAGAGACCCCAGGGGAATGCCCCATGGCCTCTCCCTTTATTCGAATAAAGAAAAAGGACTCCTCTGTCTCCTTTTTGGACATAAACCTCTGGTGTTCGTGGATTAATTTTCCTGACAACTTCAAGAACATAAGACAGTTGAAAATCAGAAACCCATTGAAGACATGAAACTAGGAGCCCAGCCAAGGGTCCATTTGTCACTTTGCATTGAAAAGGTAGAAAGGTCAGAAGGAGGAAGAGCCATATCCCTTCCTCTCTTCTGTGACCCCTCCTCATAAAAAGACCAGTGACCCATTTCAAGGATCAAACTATGCATGCTTAATTTCTTTTTTCCTAAGTAGCATAGGAAGCAAAAAGTGGGTAACTGGGTTATGAATATGTATCTGTATTCAATACGTCTGTAAATAAAAAGCCTGTATTCACCTGTATTCAGGGCTATGTGTAATAACGGGTGACCCAACACATCAGCCCAGCACTGCTAATAAACATAGACTTTTTAATCCTAAAACAGTTAGAGTCTTTGTCTGTCTCAGTTGGATATTGTCAAATATGGATATGGATACAGTCAAATATGGAATTGATACCAGATCATATCCGTATTTTAGTAAATCAGTCTTAAAATGCATCCAAAAATTACATGTGGAAAAAGGAAAAGAACTTGTGGGTTTGGGTAGACGAGAATGGATTTTGTTAACAGCACAGTGGAAACAGCACCAACAGAAGGAACAATTGTTTTTGGAACGCTCCCACATGGAGCGACAGAAGAAGGTTTTAGCCTTGATCTCAGATTTGTTTGTGCAAGTGAAACAACAACAATGACGATGACAATGACAATGACGAGGATGATGATGATGATAAGTATTATTATTATTATTATTATTATTATTATTATTAATAATAATAATAATAATAATAATAACAATAACAATAACAATAACAATAACAATAACAATAATTTATATACATAATTAAAAATTGACAATGTGAAATAATGCTGACAATACTAATTTGTTATCTTTGGCTGCTCAGTGTAACACTAAATACCCTACAGAAAAAGGACTGGCTAAGATCCAAATGTCAGTGGTAAACTTTGTGAATTGTATACAAAGAATAAAGGAGGAAGGGATGAAATTGGCTGTTTTTATGGGGTTTGGTGATATGTGATGTGGAATGCTTTGTCTGTTCCTGTGAAAAACACAGTGATTAAGACTGATGGGTTTTTCATGTACCAGACTATCCACAAGGTGTAGGATTGGTTGAAGGGGTGAACAGTCTGTTAAAAGAGCAGTTGATAAAATGAGGAGATGGGAACCTGTCCCGGTGGAGAACATCTCCCAGATGTGTTCCATGCCCTTAACAATGGGCCCACTGGGAAATGGAAACCCCTGGGTGTGCACGGCTGCACCCAATTTGCAAACACAGCCATGGACAGTGAGACTTGGACTGCCTGGGAAATTGTTCTGGCTGTGATGGTCCCTGCCAGGGCCACCCCAGAGGCTGCAGGGCTGGACCTTCATGCACTGGAATTCATTAGGATAGAGCAGAAGCAAATGAGAGTTAACAATACAAGAACAGGAATTCAAATTCCTCCAGGACACTTTGGTTTGGTAACTGCTCACTCGAACTTGGCCTTGCAAAGTGTTCATGTCATGGGAGGAGCAATAGATGCAGATTATCAAGGAGAAATTAAAGTAATTCTGCTCAACAGCAGTGGACAAGATTTGGTTTCCCAACCCCATGGGAGGGTAGTACAGTAATTAATAGTGCAGTTTTAAAAACAACTGTGAAAAAAGGAGATCCACCTCCAATCACTTCCATTCATGGATATAAAGAGTTTGGATCCAGCAGTCCTAATAACGGAGCCAGAGTGTGGGTCCAGAGGCCAAATGGCCCTCCCGAGCCAGCTGAATGAACAGCTCTGGGCAAAGACAACACTGTTTGAATCCTGAGACCTGGGCAGGAACAATGGGAATATGTCCCTGCAGCCAAGTGTTCTCTGCCAGAACAAGTCGATGGGATGGGATATTGTTTTACAGCTGCTGCCGGACCAAATCTCCCTGTTTGCCCCAAGGGCCCCTTTGGAAAATGCTCAGATCCACGGGGCTCCATGTGAAGGCTGATGTGACCCTGAGGGACTTCCACACCAATTCCAGCCAGGAGCCTGGCTGTCCCTCAGGGACTGGGACCCGGCTCCTCTCCAGCCGAAGGGGAAAGGACCCCAGCAAGCCTTGTTAGCCACAGACAGCACGGTAAAGCTGAACAGAAAAGGACCTTGGGGACATTATTCTGGAATTAAAAAGGTGCCAGTTCCATGGACAACAGAATTATTGTTCCTAACATGAATGAGAGTGAGGAAAAAAATAAGTAACCTTGTCACTAAAGCACTACTGATGTCTGTAAGTTGTATCTTGAGAGTCAGCCAGAACGTTTTGTTTGCCAGAAACACCTCTAGAGTTTCACCAAGGATTAGTCATGAAATTATTATGAAAATGTCAAGATCAAAATAGCCAAAATACTCAATGTAACTAATTGCTGGGTATGTTCTCAACTAATTTTGGGAGGAATAAGGTTTCCTTGGACGGCCCACCCTGTGGCATGGCCAGAACTCTGTCACTGGGCTCTGGCTTGTAATGGAGGCAGTACAGGGACAGTCACAGAAACTGAGCTGTGCAACACAGTGTTGGAGTCAGAGGCACAGAGTGTGTGCCCTTATCTCTGATACCTGTCTCTGATATCCAAAAAAGCACTAAATAATACAACACCATGAAAACAACTGTTAAATAGAAAAACTAGGAGTGTGAGTGTTTAAGTTAGAGAGTTTTCTTAAGTCACTAGGTGAAAAAGTTAAAGGATTGAGCTAGTTTAGAAAACAAAAGACAAGATGGAGGATTTAGGGTGTTGTCTCTTCTTCCTTCTTACTTCTTCATCTTCTTCTAAGGGTTTTTGGGTAGTAATAAGTGATTGGATAAAAAGTGTCACAGTGCAGCACACACGTATTGTGTCATTGGGTCGCTAAGAAAAATAATTTAGTTGGCATTTATTGATTGGATAAACAGACGTATAAAAGACCTTGAAGTTCTTTGTTAGCCATTTTGCACCTTTCTGTCTTGGTGCATGTAGCTCCTTGTACCCTGTATATATGTATAAGAGAAGAATAAACAACCACATCCGAACAAGAGAAAACCGCCTCTCTCTCATCAATCTCAGTCCAAGGGGGAAAAGAACCCAGCCACAAGTGTCCCATCAGGACACGCAGGAATACAATTATTAGTTTTGCAGAATTCACTGAGATTTCCCTTCAGGACAAACCAAACCCTGTTCTAGTTGAAGGCCACAATGTGAAAGGATTTCTGTGCTTTAGCATCACTCCCAATGTCAGTGGAACTCGGGGTGCTGGAGCTGCTCAGTGCCAGTGTCACACCACTCCCAACTGCAGGGCCACTGTGAAACTCCTTTGGCCCAAAGGCACCGGGGACACAACAGGGACACAGGGAGGAGCCCCAGATCCATCAGCAGCCAACAGTGGAAATAGGAAATCAGACCTTTGGTACTGGGAATGGGAGCTGCTGGGTGTGTGGAGACTGCCCAGAAATGGCTTCTGAAAGGATGGTTTGGGTCCTGTTTCCAGGCACTACTGATGCCTCCCCTGAGGGTACTTGGGCAACAACCACAAGGAAGAACTGGGACCAAGAGAACATTTTCCACCCAAGGAGTGCCTTTGATTTCAGAAAATCAAAGATTCTGCATCACCTTGTGCCCCATGTGCACTGCCTTGTCCTGTAGAGTTTACATTAACGAGCTAAATCAATTATTAGAAGAAGTAGCAAGTGATGCTGTTAAAATATCCAATAGCACATCCTGTGAGCTCCAACAAACAAAAGTGGGGGCTCTACAGAACTGCATGGCCTTGGATTATCTGCTTGCTGGCCAAGGAGGAACCTGTGCTATTACAGGACAGGAATGCTGCACTTCTGTCAGTGCTGGGTTTGAAGTCCAACAATCAGGAATCACCTCAACAGAAAGAGTAGCAGAAGAGTGGCAGAAAGAGGAAAATTCTTGGTGGGATTGCCTTCATGGCTGGCAGATTGGAGGCTACTGCGAAATGCATTTGTGGAAGTCACTGTAACCACTGCAGTGTGAGCACTTGGTGTATTACGATTCCATGTTAGAGTTGTTATGACACTTTGTGCTGGGAAATGGAGAACTGAGACTTGTCTTAAAAGAGACACAGTCTCAAGAAAAAGTGGGGATTTGATAAACAACAGAGAATAGCACTAATTAGGCATGTTTTTAAAGGAATGGGAATTACAGCTCTGAGTAATGAACTTGAACAGCATTTAATTAAAGAACAAGATGTAATAACCTTTATGCCTCATACCTAAATCTAAGACTCAATTATTTAAAGAATGGTTATGAAGGTTGTAGCTCATCTGTAGGTCAGAGCACTGACTGAAGTACTGTAAAGAGTAAAATGTAACCTCCTGATCAGCACACAAAGATGTTTACAGTTTGAACAGTAGAATGTTGTCACCAATAAGGTGCCTACTTTGTAAATATACCTCATGTTGTGTGATGTTTGTTAAATATCAGTGTTGTTGTAACAGCCTTGTTAATGCCACCTGGCCTTGTCTATTGCCTGTGCTGCTCCCGGCACCCCCCAATGGCAACCGATGACAGCACCCAGTGTGTAGATGAGCCGAACTCCCATGGGGGGTAGCACCCAGGAGAAGTGGGATTAACATCTGAAGACCCCTATAGAATCAGCGAGCCATGGAACAAAACCAGATTCCAAACTATGTTGAGGAGCAAGGAAGAACATTGCACAACTTACTGATTTTCCAGACCTTGTTGCCATAACTAAACAATGCTTGCTATCCATGACTACCCTAGATTTACAAGGAACCAGGGTTTTCCTTGGGACTCTCGTGAGGACGGAAACCCCAGCTCTGCCCTGTGGCAAAGCTGAACATCTCCTCCATGTGTCCAAAAGGGTGTCCATTTTCAATGGGGAAACGCAGGAATTTTAAACTGCTTCAAAAAATAAAAGAAAACCCCTCTTTGCCTGAGTGCAGCCAGTTCTCTGAGCAAAGCAGGTCCCAGGTGAGTGAGGACAGACAGGCTGGGGAATGTGGAGCAAGGTTGTCCACACTGGGTCAGACCTCAAGGCACAGCTTCTCTGACCTGGCCAGACCTCCTTAGGAGAGACCCTGGGTCAATATCCATCACTGAATGTTGCAATCACCTCTGTTCTAAAGAGAACAGGAATCAATTGCACACTTTAAAATAGGGAAACATGTTTCCCAAAAGATCTTTGAAATATTCCTCCATAACTGTAGTAGGAAACTTTCCTAATGAACTGCACCAGACCAGAGGGAAATCAAGGCAGAGCCATGGATTGTTAGGATTTGCTTGATCCTAATGAGCCCCATGGTGCATTTGGAGCTGAGCCCTTGAACCTCAGGGCCTGAGAGGAAATTGCACAAACCTTTCCAGGAGTTAGTCAGAGGAAACACCTGAAGTGTCTCCAAGTATTAATGGGTCCCACTGAGGTCCATCCCCAACACAGGCTCCTCATGGACTCCTTGGAGGAGAGAATTGAAGTCAGGATTGCACAAAATCCTCTCAGGAGACTCAGTGTGGGAAGGAAAATCCAAATTACCTTAAACACCTTGAGTATCTCAAAGCATTATTAGCCCCACTGAGTGTCAAGGCAAAGCTCTTAAGGGACTCATTAAAGTAGATAATTGGGGCCATGATTGCACAGACCTCTCATGGAGCTCGTATCAAAAGCAAAACACAAAGTACCTTAAAAGATTGAAGTACCCTGACCCATCAATGAGCCCCACTGAGTGTTATTACAGACAAAGCCTCTTAAGGGACTAATTAAAGCAGAATTGGAGGCCATGATTGCACATGGCTCTTAGAAATGCCAGTACAAAAGCCAAAGTCCTTTGAAAACCCTGCAGTCCCTGGGAACTCCCAGGGCCATTCCTGACAAAGGCACCTCAAGGGATGTGGGGGATGATGGGTTTGAGGGAGTTGAGGCTGCTTGGGAGAACTTGGAGGTTTTTCAGGGCTTTGGGGACCCCAGGACGAGCAGCTCTGGCTGTGCTGGGAGACCCTGCTGGAGGTTCTGGAGAGCTGATCAAGGACCTCCTGTCCCAGAACTGTCCCCATGTCCCCCGGTCCTGGTTCCACCACCCAGGATTCCCCTCTCCCCACTGTCACTCCTCTTGCCTGTTCCCGTGCCATCCCTCTCTCAGTCCCATCCAGATCCCTTCCCAGTCCCGATCCCATTCCCAGCCTCAGTCCCTGTCCCATATTCTGTCTGGTTGGCATTCCCATATTCCCAGTCCCATATTCCCTGTCCTGTTCTTATCCTCCTGTTCTTGGTCCCGATGACGGTCCTGCATTTCCATTTTTATATTCCCTGTCCCATTCCCATATTCCCAGTCCTGCTGCCATATTCCCGTTTCCAGTCCTGCTCACATCTAATCCTCAGCCCATATTCTCTCTCAGGTTGCTGTTTCCGTATTCCCTGTCCAGTTCCCATATTCCCATTCCCGGTCTGATTCCCGCTCCCTGCCGTGTTCCAGTCCTATTCCCGGTCACTGTCCCCATTCCTGGTACCTGTCTCCATTCCCATTCCCTGTCCCCATTCCCTGTCCCCATTCCCGATCCCTGTCCCCATTCCCTGTCCCCATTCCGGATCCCTGTCCCCATTCCCGTTCCCTGTCCCCATTCCCGATCCCTCTCCCCATTCCCGGTCCCTGTCCCCATTCCCACTCCCTGTCTCCATTCCCGTTCCCTGTCCCCATTCCCGGTCCCTGTCCCCATTCCCACTCCCTGTCTCCATTCCCGCTCCCTGTCCCCATTCCCATTCCCTGTCCCCATTCCCATTCCCTGTCCCCATTCCCGTTCCCTGTCCCCATTCCCATATTCCCTGTCCCCATTCCCATTCCCTGTCCCCATTCCCATTCCCTGTCCCCACTCCCTGTCCCCATTCCCTGTCCCCATTCCCTGTCCCCATTCCCATTCCCTGTCCCCATTCCCATTCCCTGTCCCCATTCCCTGTCCCCATTCCCGATCCCTGTCCCCACTCCCTGTCTCCATTCCCGTTCCCTGTCCCCATTCTCTGTCCCCATTCCCTATCCCCATTCCCTGTCCCCATTCCCGTTCCCTGTCCCCATTCCCGTTCCCTGTCCCCATTCCCATTCCCTGTCTCCATTCCCATTCCCTGTCCCCATTCCCTGTCCCCATTCCCTGTCCCCATTCCCTGTCCCCATTCCCGTTCCCTGTCCCCATTCCCTGTCTCCATTCCCATTCCCTGTCCCCATTCCCTGTCCCCATTCCCTGTCCCCATTCCCGTTCCCTGTCCCCATTCCCTGTCTCCATTCCCGTTCCCTGTCCCCATTCCCTGTCCCCATTCCCTGTCCCCATTCCCTGTCCCTGTCCCCTCACGAGACGCTGCCGCCACTCTCAGGCCCCCTCCAGCGCTCACGTGGCAGAGGGAAACCGCGCTGCTCCCACCCACCAATCACAGCGCGCGATCGCTCCTTTATTTGCATAATCACGCCCTTTGTGTTTGGCCACGCCCACCGCGAGCTGGAGCCGCGTCCCGGCGCTGTTTCCTCCCATTCCCTCCAGTGCTCCCCGTAAGAGCCGCCCTGGGAGGGAAAGCGCTCCCAGTTCCTTCCCGGTGCTCCCAGTATCGCTCCCAGTGCCGCGCGGGCCGGGACCACTTTGGGAACCATCCCCCCAGGCCACAGTGCGGCTGCTTTTGGGTGTCGGCACCTGTCCGGGCCGGCCTGGGAGAGGAGGAGCGGGAGGAAGAGGAGAGAAGAGGAGGAAAAGGAAAGGGAAAGCGAGGAGTGGGAGGAAGAGGAGAGAGAGAAGAGGAGGAAAAGGAAAGGGAAAGCGAGGAGTGGGAGGAAGAAGAGGAGGAGCAGGAACAGGAAGGACAGAGGAGGGGCGGGAGGGAGGGGAGCAGCAGAACCACGCGGTTCCGCCCGCTCAGGCCGCAGCTCGCCCGGCTCCAGCAGCATCACCCACTCGCCCCCTCCCCCGGAACCCAGAGGTGAGCGGGGAGGGGGAGCTCGCCCCAAATCTACTGGGTAGGGTGGGGAGTCTCCGGGGTTTGGTCTTTTTTTGCGGGGCAAGGTATGTTTGGACCTTGTAGGACCCCAGTGCCCTTTGCGGAGGTCCCACGTGGCGATCGCCCGGTATCGGTGGGCAGAGGGGCGATAGCGGATTTGAGGATCCCCGGAGGAGCCGGGGGGGAACGCGAGAGCCCCGGAGCGGGGAGAGCACAGAGGGGCGATCCCGGAGCCAGGAAAGCCCTACAGCCTGCAGGGGTGGGGGAGGCTGGGATGAGCAGGGTCTGGGCTCCCCTGAGGACTGAAAGGGCCGGTGACTTCTCCAGCTGGACTTCGGCAGCGGCATCATCAAACGCATGGCCTCAGCCCTTCTTTCCCTCCAAACCAGGATTTCCCATTCCCAAACCTTGGCCCGATGGAGGTGGAGGCAGCTGTGAGGAAGAGGAAGATGCCCCAGGACACCCAGGCAGGTGAGGAGGAAGTCACTGCCCCTTTCCCCCTCTCTCCTGCTCCATCTCCCAGCCCAGCATGGCCCCCGCCTGCAGGACAACCCCGCTGCCGATGCCGTCCTGCTGGGGACGCACTGGGGGGATCACCTTCCCCTTCCCTCTGGCACAGAGGCAAATCCCATCCTCTCCTTGTCCCTCTTCCCCCAGACAAGGAGCTGAGGATGGAGACCAGGGAGGACAAATCCCCACAGCAGAACCTCGTGGAAGAGGCTGTTTTGAGTGTCTCCACAGCCCAGGAATCCAACGGGGAGGAAAAGCCACGGAGATCCTGGACGAGGAGGGGCTGCAAACGCAGATCACAGGGATCCAAGGGGATAAGAGCCACCTTGGGCCGGAGAGGCGGCCGGAGCGCAGAGCTGGGGTTCCATGAGCAGCTTCACAATGGAGAGAAGTCCTACAAGTGCTCAAAATGTGGGAAGAGCTTAAGCCAGAGATCCTCTCTGATCCGCCACCAGATGATCCACACCAGGGAGAGGCCCTATGAGTGTGAGAAATGCAGGAAGAGGTTTCATAACAGATCCACTCTCCTCAGGCATCAGCGGATTCACACGGATGAGAGGCCCTTCTGCTGCCCCGACTGTGGGAAGGGCTTCAAGCACAGCTCCACCCTCGTCAATCACCGACGCATCCACACCAGGGAGAGGCCCTATGAGTGTGGGGAGTGTGGGATGAGCTTCACCCAGAGCTCCACCCTGACTGCCCACCAGAGGATCCACACAGGGGAACGGCCCTATGAGTGTGGGCAGTGTAAGAAGAGCTTCAGACGGAGCTGCCACCTGATCCACCACATGGGAGTCAATTGCTGTGTAAAAACGCTCGCTCACGGTGAGAGACTTCTCCTGGGTCAAGCTGTTCAAGTATAAGCAATTTATTATAAGGGTAAAAAGAGGGGAGACCCGTGTCTGCCACCAGCCTCGGCGTCCACGTGGTCAGGGGGAGGAGGGAGAGAGCACAGGTAGAGCAGGGGAGGAGAGGTTGGAAAAGGGGAGGGAGGGCGTAAGAGAGTGAGGCTCTTTTTACAATCCAATATATGCTTTCCTGTAGTGAATATTCTAATTCTTAGTAACCAATCACCATGAGACACACCCCCTAAAGAATTTACATACAGCCTATGCGCTTCCATATATTAACATACAGTGGTGCATTTTAGACTCTACAAAGCTTTACAAGTTCTTTCCTTGCTCCTTTACCTTTGGACTTTCTGTCAGCAGAAGGACATTGTTTTATCAGCAGGGATTCTCCCCTAGCTGACTAGGCTATTGTTCTTTGGTCATATAGTAACCAGTACTCTGTATCTTATGACTCAAAGCAGGCTTTCATTTCTATCTTGATTCTAGGCCTCATACTTTCAGAATCTTCTGTTAAACAATCATATTCACAAGGTTTCCCTGTTTCATCCTCCCCAACAGGAGTCCACACAGGGAAACGGCCCTATGAGTGTTGGGAGTGTGGGAAGAGCTTCAGGAGGAGCTCCGAACTGATCATTCACCAGAGGAGCCACACAGGAGAGCGGCCTTACGAGTGTGATAAATGCAGGAAGAGGTTTCACAGCACTTCCCATCTCCTCCTGCACCAGCGGATTCACACAGACGAGAGGCCCTTCCGCTGCCCTGACTGCAGGAAGGGCTTCAGGCAAAACTCCACCCTCATCAGGCACCGGTGCATCCACACTGGGGAGAGGCCCTACATGTGTCCCGAGTGTGGGAAGAGCTTCTCCAGGAGCTCAAACTTGACCCAACACCAATGGAGGCTCCACAGAGGTGCAAGTGCCCCGGGGGTGGGAAGAGCATCATGTGCTGCACCAGCTCCATCCCTCGTGGGAGGATCTGCATTGGATGATCCCCAGTGACCCCCAGTGGGCAGGGCCCCAGTGATCTGTGCGGGGAAGACACCTGGCTGGGGGACTCCACTTCCTCCTGGATCTCTGTGGGCACCTGGACACATCCACAGACCAACATCAGAAATCCATTGTGGACAGCAGATTTGTTGACTTCTGACCCCAAAACTCACTTTTTGCATCCTCTGTAAAGTGGTGACATCAAGCATCAAGCAACACTGGATGGCCTTGGCCTGCTCCAACATAAATCCATCCTTTAAATTCCCTCTGGCCCACGGGCATCTTCCACAGCCAAATGGGGATGGATTGGGGAAAAACTCACAATTTTGGAGACAGTGGGGTGAAAACCCTTCCAAAAATGGTTCTTCCCACCCACCCAAGCATGTGGATGCTCTGCCAGCAGGGACACCTAAATCTTTTTGTTTTGGCCTTGAAAGGAAAAGGTTTCTGTTCATCCCTTTGAAAGCCCTGAAACAGGGGTAAAAATTAAGATGTTGAGCTAAGGCATGGGTGGGGCCATGGGGGGATAATGACATGGGGAACATGACTAGGGATGGGGACATGGACATGGATGGGGACTTGGCCATGGATGGGGACCTGGGGGGACACAGGCCTGGGAAAGGACACAAGGGGACGTGGACATGGGGAACATGGATGGGGACATGAACTGGGGCAGCATCAATGCCACCACCTGTGTTACCAGCACCTTCATCTTGGCCATGGGGAACCACTGCCCAATGCAGTTCCTGCCACCACATCCCCACTTCTATCATCACAGTGTCCCAGCTGAATGTCACACTCACCAGGGCAGGACGGGGAACTTGTTCAGCTGGTGACAAGTGGGCCAGACGTGAGTGACAGCCACCAGGGTGTCCCAGGGCCACTGAGCTCAGGGGACCCCAGCCACCCCTGGGGATAGGGCAAGGGTCAGTGTCACCCGCAGGGTTGCGTGGCCCTGCACGGGGCATCACCAGAGGTGGTGTGGTGGCAGTGTCCCCACAGATGGGGCAACATTGACCCCTGATGTGTGTCCTGGTGGCATCGCGTCCCCTCCCTATCCCCACCTCCAGCTGTGGCTCCATGTCAGCCATCTGTGTGTCCCTGTATCCCTGTCCCCCACCCCTGGCAGGGCCAAGGTCTCCGAAGTCCCAGGCCCATGTCCTGCAGGGTGTCCTTGTGTCCTACAGCGTGTTGCCATGTCCCTCAGGATGTTCCCATGGCTGCTCCTGGTGCTGAGCATCTACAGCCACCCCAGCACCCATTGTCCTCTGATTTTGGGTCCTTCCTCTCCCATTTTGGGTCCTTTCCCCCTCTTTAGGATCCTTTCTCCCTCTTTTGGGACCCTTCTCCCTATTTTGGGTCCTTTCTCCCTATTTGGATACTTTCTCCCTATTTTGGGTCCATCCCCCTCCTCTTTTGGGTCCTTTCTCCCTATTTTGGATACTTTCTCCCTATTTTGGGTCCATCCCCCCCTTTTGGATTCTTTCCCCCATAATTGGATGTTTTCCCTCTTTTCAATCCTTTCCCCCAATTTTGGGCACCCTCCCCTTGACTTTAATATATTTTTGGGTGCATCCCCCCAATCCAACTCCCTCTTCACCCCTTAACCCCCCTCACCCCCACCCCCTGTCCCCTCAGGCATGTGGCCAGCTGTGTCACAACTGTCCGCCTGTGCCACATGGACTCTGTGCTTGCCATCCTTGATGCCCTTGAGTCCCTGGTCCAGGACTGTGGATGTCCTCTTCCAGGAGCTCCAGAGCTGGGCTGGCTTCCAGGGGACACCAGTAGCCCCAGGGCTCAGGGTGGGTGTCCTGGTGGGGTTGGTGGGAGGGGGTTTGGGGTCATCTTGGCACTGACCATGAGTCTTGTCCACTCTGCAGTGGGGAGCAGCCCCAGCTGGGGAGCTTGGGATGGGTGGGGCAGGAGAGGTTGGACACTGGTCCAGATGGACACCAGAGCCATGGGTCCCAGCTGGACACTGGAATGAATGGCCCTGCAGCCCCCAGCCCACATGACCACCAGCCTGGACATACCCTGGTGCATCCCACTGGCCCACCAGCCCATCCCAGTAGCCCCAGTCCCAAAATCCCACAAAATAAACCCAATTCCAGAACACTGGCTCCAGGTGGTTCCTGCAGAGCGAGGGGGAAACTGAGGCATGGTCTGGGGGGGTGACTTTACTGTGATGGGAGGAGACTTTGTGAGCCACCCTGGAGACACCAAAATGAGCAACCACCCCCCAAACTGTCACCACAGAATCCCAAGCCCCCCAGCTGTCACACTGGGAGGGCTCCAGGAGCCACCACAACCCTGTAGTCCCTTTGAGGGGTGACCCAAGGTGTCCCCTCAGTGTCACCAGCACGTCCCCAGCAGGATGAGTGACATCACCTCCTGGTGAAAAAGGAGGAGGAGGAGGTGAGGGTGTGACTGAAACCCCTGCCCGGTGTAAGAGACAGCCCAAAGTTTCTCTCCTCTGCCTCACAACCGTTGCAAAAACAGACTAAGACCCTGAAGACCCCAAGGGATTTTGTGCAGGGGTTCTGGCCTGGCTGAGGTCAATGCTTGCCAGGTGATTGTTTGCAGGTGTGCATGTTGTGCTGCCACGGTACACTGCCTTCATTCCCGCTGCTGAGCAGGGACTTGTACGGAGCGGCCTGTTCTGTACCTTACACCTGCTTCCCAGAGCAAGGGGTCTCATCACAATAGCCTGGGAATCTCCCCACCTCTTGGCCAGCTGCCTATCGCTTTGAAACAGACTATAAAAGTGACTTTTATAAGTTATTTTCTTGGAAAGAGATCTCCCCCTGGAAGAAGACACTGGTGACCCCATCTCACCCATTGCTAGCTGTAACCTCCCCTTTTTCTCTCTTTTCACTTTGCCTCTTTATCCCTCTCTCACTCTCTCTCTCTCTCTTTTTCTCTCCCTCTCATCTATCGCATAACCCATGTTGCTGGCACTAAAATAAAGGTGCATTATTGCTGTTGTGATTTAAACTGAAATCCCTTGTGTCCTTTTTGCACTCTGAAATCAAACAAACCTCTCACGACTCCCACTGGCGTTAGCGAATCGTGACATCTAAATTGGAGTCACGGACAGGATTTCTGACAGACAGAAGGGGCTGCAGGTTTGTTGTGCAGTCTGTATTAGGGGAAAGACGTTTTGCTCCAGCCACACCCAGCCCGACACTCCCAAAAGAGTGAGCGGTGTCTAGAAAGCAAGGGGGGCGACTCGAATGATGTGGTTAGATAGGGAAAGCCGATTGGAAGATCTCGCGTTGTACGGGAAGATAGGGCCCCTCTTTCTCCAAAGTTCTATAACCCATAATATCACGGTGGTGACGTAATCATAACTCGGTCATATAAAACCTTGCACACCGGCAATAAATGCTCTTCACCATCCACCACATTGGTGTTCGCGTGTGATTAGCCCGACAGGCCTGTAAGGTTAGCCGTTGTATCACTCACGAACCGGGTCACTACACCTCATCTGAGGCAACACTCGAATTTCCCGCAAACTGCACATGCTGAGGTGAAAAGCATCCCACACTCACCTGAGGGCTCTGTCTGCAGAATTTCACAAAAGATCTCTTAGTGCAAAAGGGCGGGACTGTTTTTGTTGTTGTTGTGTGTATGAATTTTGACTGCTTGGTTTAGGGAGCCTCCCAAGCAGATCTGGTCATTTTACCCACACAGAGAAGCAAAGGGTGACGCGTCGAAAAGCTGCGTGTGTGCGTAATTTAAGCTTCTACCTCCCTGAAGTGGTTTTCCTTTCATAAATTGTTTTGTGTTTTAAATTTTGACTGCTTGGTGTAGTGAAGAGACACCCAGAATTTCAAAATGAAAGAGTACCCTCCCAAGCAGATTTGGTCTCTTCACCCACACAGGGAAGCAAAGGGCAATGTGGCAAAGGCTGCATTTGTGTGTAACTTAAGTTTTTACCGCCCTGTAGTGGTTTTCCCTCCGTAAAAATGACTGAAAATTGCACTGCAGAAGTTAAAGCTGCATTTTATGCTCTGTTAGCAAAACATAATGCCAGACCTTCTCCGGGAGGGAAAGAGTGGGCTCCTAGTAATTGGATTAATTTGGAAAATGTAATTGATAGAGTTCTTTACAACATGAAATAAAATTTAAACTGGGCAAAAATAAAACTGTACTTTGTTCAGTTTTGGGAGCTTGTCTTACAGCAGCTATAGAAACTCCCTTCAAGCAAAGAAGTGAGGAAAGAACTACAATAGACTCCCTCTAAAACCTAGTTGAAATTTTGCAAAAACAATTAGATGAAGAAAGGAATGAGAACCATTTGTTGTGAGTGGCCCTAAGAAAGGAACGTGTTAAAAATTCAAAATGTGCTGACTCACCAAAAGAAACACAGAAGGAGGGAACCCCTTTCATTAATCAAATTTACCCTCAAAAAGAGCTAACTCTGAAGAAAAATTGTGGAGAACACTGCTGTCCTAGTTTGAAACCTCTAATTAAAACAGGTTATAATCATATCAATGATGAAGATCTTGATCTGCATATAACCACTAAAGAAATCCCATACACTGCTACTGAATTGGCTAAGTTAAAAAAGGAGTATGGGTGTCTCAATCACGAGTCAGAGACAGAATACGTATTCCAAGTGTCTCTCACATGGGGAGATCAAATTCGATTAACAGAACAAGAACTAGTGGGAGATACCCAACAAAAAATAATCTCCCATTTAGAAATTCTTAATTTACAAATTCTCCCAGAGAAAATTCAAAAGCCTTCTCAGAAAGTGAAGTTTTTGGGAATTTGGTGGAAAGGAGGACATGTATTCCACCTGATGCCCTAACATCCTTAGATCAGATTAAAATGCCTGAATCCAGGAAAGATCTCCAACAAGCTCTAGGATTATTAGTGTCTTGGAGAAAACACATTCCAGATTTTTCAATTGCCAGGCCTCTTTATGACTTGCTGAGGAAAGGGGTGAAATGGGATTGGACTCCTTCTCAGGAGGAAGCATTGCAATTGATGGTTTTTGAAGCAGCAGCTCATCAAGCCCTGGGCCCCATTTATCCCACAGATCCTTTCCAAGTAGAATGGGGATTTGCCTCCTCAGGGTCATCAGTACACAGACGGCAATGGGGCCCAGAAGGCCCTACAAGGCCTGTTTGTTTTTATTCCCATGGCTTTAAAGATGCTAAAGAAAGGTACACTACCTGGGAAAAGGGATTGTTTGTAGTCAGTCTAGCTCTCACTGAAGCAGAAAAAATTGCACGACAACAACCAATTGTATTAAGAGGCATGTTGCTCTGGGTTGTGTTGTCTGCAGCCCGGACAGACAGCAGGAAAGAGCTCTCCTCTGCTTTTAGTTAGCTTTTAGCTAGCTCAGGCAGAGAAGTTCCCCAGACTGTTTATTTCCTTTTTTCTTGGATCTGTTCAAACCTGCTCTGGACTGAAAACCCAGAAAAACCCCAGAACCTCATGCCTGTAGCTCACTGGGGGTGGGCTTCGGCACTTTCCAGCACCTACCTTGCAATGAAAATGTAGATCCCCTCCCTCCAAATCATTATAATTTTGAAATCAAGGGGCTCTAAGGTAGAGATCTGGGGACAGGAATAACAGTCCTTTACTAATATGTATAACAAGGCAAACAAACAACAATAACTACAGTGTTAACAAAAAAACAGAAGCAGGGACCCCATGACAGGTCAGGTCCTTCTTGGCTGAGACAGGAAAGGATGGAGGAGAGGCTTTGCTTCGCAAATGCACTCGGGCAGGCAGTCCCGGTGCTCCTGCAGGGCTCTGAGGAATGCTCAGCTGGAACAGCAGGAATGAGCTGAGATCCTGGGCCGGTGGCTGAGGTGTATCAGCAGCTCCATGGCGGTGGCTGTCACTGCTGCACGTCCTGGCAGGACAGGGGGTGTGAAGCACACAAACGAAGAAGGAAGAAGGAGAAGAAGAAGCAGTAGCTCCATTTGGCTGACGGCGAATTCCCTTCTCGCAGTCACAACAGCTCCCAGTGACAGTTCTGCTCTGAAGCTGAAGAAAGCAGCCAGCCCCCAGCTGCCCCTGCCCTCCCTTTTTCCTGCCCCCCTTCCCCCCTGGGCCCAGCTGAACTCTGTGTTTCTCAAGCACCCACTAAGCACCAGCAGTCAGATTATCCTGCCACTGATGGGCAAAAATTCCCTAGGTGAGACAGAACAAAAAGAAGGACACCCAAACCCCAACTGCAACTCTGCCTTTCCCCATGGGACATTCAGGGAACTCCTAGAGGCTTTGGCATAGATTTGCACCCCAGTAGTGTTGCAGTGTGTTTGTTTAATTTTTTCAAAGTTGATATGTTCAAACTGTTAGTTGGTATGTTCCATCCCTCCCCCCAGGTCTAATGCATTGAGTTTTCCAAGTTGTTATCCCTCCCATATCCTGCCCATCAAAGCTAACCCCTCCCTTCCTTCCCAAAGGTTCCTTGCCTATCACCCCAACCCTGCCTCTATTCCCTCATCCATCACTGTAAGCCCCACCAAATCTTCCAGATCCTTCCCTGACAATCATTTGTCCTTCAATGCCCTACTTGTTGTTGTGTCTTGTTCTCTCCCCCTGTGTATCCTTACTGGTTCTGGATTTGTAATCCCCTCCCCTTACTCCTCCCCTTGGGATTCCTTATTGTCCCATTCTCTGTACTCTTCCCTGGAGGCCAGGCTGTATTTAACCCCTTGCACAGAGGTGCTCGGGGTTCTGTTGGACCTGACCCTTTCTGGTGCAGATCCCTCGTTTTCCCTGCCCTAAACAAACCATTGCTGGGAACTTCAGAGAGTCTCCTCTGCTCTCTTGCTTCCGCCTGTGATGCTGTGCACTACAGAACTTAGGGCTGCCTAAGTCTCTGGAGTTTTCACTGTGGGACAAGCCTTATCCCCAGTGATTCCCCATTCTTGGCGTTCACCTGCGCCAGAGTGAGAGCAAACACTGTAGAGCTAGCGAGAGCTCCGGTGCAACGCAGCGTCAGCTGGCGCCCAACATGGGGACTCCAGAGGGAGACCTCAGGAAGGAGTTGTGTGGACTTTTGGACCTTACCGTGTGGACCACAGTAAGACTGTGAAGATTGGGCCCCCATCCAAGCTGATTCTTCAAATAAAGGCATTAAAAAGGACCTCTAGTCCTGCTCAATTCATTTCACTCCTCTGCCCCTCTGTGGAGTATACTCCTACACCTTGTAAGCATTTGAAGAAGTTTATGTTTGTTATTTCCTGACCAACCTTCAGGTAATTTGGTATATGCTTTGTCACCACAAATCCAAAATAGATAGTTGGGGGCTTCCCAAAAGTTGTTGATAGTTGTAAATGGAAATTCCCAATACTTAGATATTTCCCTTATTCCCCAAAAGGGGTTTATTCCTTTTTCGGCACACTCATGCAACCCATAACCCTCATGGTACATACATCCCTCTCCTTCTTTCTAATGGACCAATACCTATTCAGTTCTTGGGGGATCCATTTAGTGCTTGTATCTTTAATTATTAAATACCTCTTGCATGCCATCTTTCCAACTAGGGTCTTATACATTTTGCCTTTTCTTGTAATGCATTCTTCCCCAATTATTTTTTACTTTAGGTTCTATTGTTCCTTCCTCCTTGTTTTTACAATTTCTGATTCTTGTTTGGTCTGTTTCCACCTTAGGATTTCTAAGGGACTTAGACTTATCCCTTCCCAGGGCCAATCTTCTGATATTTGGGTGCTCCCACAG
The DNA here is from genome assembly GCF_971803275.1 of Cyanistes caeruleus. Taxonomy (NCBI): domain Eukaryota; kingdom Metazoa; phylum Chordata; class Aves; order Passeriformes; family Paridae; genus Cyanistes; species Cyanistes caeruleus. The sequence goes on from NC_141736.1 coordinate 1,546,398, forward strand.
ACCCAACAGTCTTATAGATTTAATTCTTTGCTGATTCTTTCTACTAGGTCAATAAATAAATTCTTCCTAGTAGATATTTCTAAATTGTTTTTAAGATCATCTGTAACTTTTATCTCTTTTTCTTTTACTAGGTCTTTTTGATTAGTTTCTCATGCAAAGCAAAGCTAGGTATCTCCAAGCAAACGTTGCCTATAAGAGGCAATATTACGGGCCATCCAATAAGCTTTCCCGTCTTCCTGACTGGTATTCAACTGAGAAGGATCTGTGCAGCTTGGGTTTATGTTAGTGTGGACCCTCAGCAGTGACACCAAGTCTTCCCCATCATACAGAGGATGATAACATTTGGTGCAGGGGCCTACCCCATTACTCATGGTGCTCCCGAAGAGCACAAGAATCACATATCCTCCTAGGATTCTGGTATGGGCCATCATCTTGATCAGTCCACCCAGTCTTGCCTCCTAGTAACAGGGAGACCGTGAGGTCCCGGGTTTTTGTTTCAGCTAACTCCTTCTCTATTTCCTTATCAGTTTGGAATGACTTGGGAAATGCCTCGGAGGAGATCTTGGGAGATCCGGCTCTGACAACTCTTTTACACGTTCTTCAGACTCACAATATAGCCAAACCTTTTTAGTAACTCTTACAGCTCGCTTACAAGCTTAAAATATTACACAAACGTTCTAGCAACAATATGGTAAAACTATTTTAACAACTGTACAAATTGTACAACAGTACAAACCATTTCACTTAACTGTATCACTGTCCATTATCAGTTTAACTGTCTTTAGGTTTCTTTTTGAGAGTCAGTCTGAGTTTTTCAGGTTGCTTGACTACAACCCACTCTGGAGAGCTTGGAGAAGTTGCAGTTGAGTCCAGACTTCCTTCTGGGGGAGGGACTGGGTCTTTTACTTGGCTTACGTGGGTCCAACCTTTTTCCAGGGTCCTCACTGATGTGTGAGTTGTGAGAAGTATTTGGAATGGTCCTTCAAATGTTGGAGTTAATGGGTTTTTATTCCAGGACTTTATCAATACCCAATCCCCAGGGTTAATGTTATGTACCTTGGTGTCTAGAGGAGAGGTCTGGGGAAGGTATCCCTTTTACCAGAGATTTCTAGGGTCTTGCTTATAGTTTTTAAATACCTTTGCGCCGCTTCTTCCTCTTCAAGGTAATCTCCAGTGCTATATGGTGCTAATAAGAAGGGGAGCCCAAACATCATTTCATAGGGAGATACCCCCAAGTCAGACCGAGGCCTTGTTCATACACACAACAAGGTGAGAGGTTGTCCTAGTTTAGGGCAAATCAGGAAGGAAAACTCCAAATGGGGATCTCCACAGGGAAATGCCCCTCCCCACCAACGGGTCCGGGAAAAGGGAAAAAAAATTCCGTGGAGAGAAGTGGAAAAAGCTGTTTATTTAACAGAAATTGAGTAATATTAAATAATAAAACCTCTTGCTGTTCGATGGGATGGTAAGTCTAGGAAGAAAAGTCTTTTTTCATGTGGTGCAGCTCGGCTCGCTCAGGTTCTTATCAGTCCCTCCAGCGCTGGAAAAGTGCCGAGGCCCAGGCCCCGGTGGGCCACAGGCCTGAGCTCCCAGGGTTTGGCTGGGTGTTCAGTCCAGAGCAGGCTTGCACAGATCTAGGAAAATTGGAAAAAAACAAAGGTCCAGGGAACTCCTCTGCCTCAGCTAGCTAAAACTAACTAAAAGCCAGAGAGAAGCTCTGTCCCGCTGTCTGTCCGTGCTGCAGACAACACAGTCCAGCAGCGGGGTGTGTAGGAGTGATGTTTTCCTTAACACACTGCGCGCTTCTTCTTCCCCCTCTCTTGCTCTCAAAGCCAGTCTTAAAGGTGCAGGACTTAATATATAACATAAACCAGACGATTGGGGATACCAGTATCATAAAGTCACCCCAGGACAGAGGTGAACATTTAAGCCAATTGAGTTTTGTTTCTTCAATCAATTTTGTTAGTACATTTTTAAGAGTCTTATTCATCCTTTCGACTCTGCCTGAACTTTGGGGATGCCATGGAGTATGCTGCCTCCATTTTATGCCTAATGCTTTGATGTTTTGATGTAATGACTGTGCCACAAAGTGTGGACCTCGGTCTGAATCTGTATTATTCACTAACCCATATTGGGGAATTAGTTCCTTTAAAATTATCTTCAAGACTGTTTGGGCTGTCTCATTTCTTGTTGGGAAAGCCTCCACCCAATGTGTGAGGTGTCTACTATCACCAGTAGATACTTGTATCCCTGCACAGGGGGCATGTCGGTGAAATCTACTTGAATATTTTGAAAAGGTCTTAGAGCCAATTCTCTACCCCTGGTGTAGTCTTTTTCATTGCTCTCTGATTCACCTTCTGACACACCGTGCAGCCCTGGGTGACTCCTTTGGCTGGGTTATATACCCCAATACATAGGTGGTCTCTTAAAAAGTGATCACACAATCCTTGAACTCCCCAATGGGTGAGTTCATGCCACTCAGTCAGAACTCTCCGGGCTAAGGCTTTGTTCAAGTATTTACGCCCATCAGGGGTTAACCACTCCCCATGCTCTCCTTGATGTAACCCCAGTTCCTTTATGTGTTTCAGTTCTTCCTCACTAAAGTTCAGCTCCTTTTCTTCTTCTATTTTATTTGGAGTTTCTCTTAATGCTAACACTTTTACTGGATCTCCTGGGTCTAAAGCTGCCTTCTTTGCTTCCTGGTCAGCTAACTGGTTTCCTTTTGCTTCTATGGTGTTTCCCTTTTGATGCCCTTTTATGTGTACTATTGTCGTGGTTTTAAACTAATAACTAAGAAAATTACTTATTTTTTGCTGTGAGATATGGATTAGAACAAGAGCAAAACAGGCATACAACTTAAACGGGAAAAAAAAGGAAGTTTATTGACAAACTACAACAACAAGAACACCAGAATAAACTTCCAGAAAAACCCTTCCATCCCTTATCCACCCACCGCTTCCCCGTTCACATGACAACAGAGACAAAAACTCTGGAACTTTGATGGTTAACAATTCTTGCTACAGTCTTTTCACCAGTCTTTATAGAGAAACAGAAGTTTCTTCCTGTTAATTTATGGAGTTTCTCACAAGAAAACTATTTTTGTTATAGTTTTCTATTGCCCTAATGTTGGCTGCTCAGAGCTGCTATTATTAGAGCCCACTCCTCCCATTTTCTAAAGCCTGCCCAAAAAGGTTGGGGGAGTCTGTGAACCCTTGAAGAAGGTGGGTCCACCTCAACTGTTGTTTTTTTTTTTTGTCCGGATCTTCCCACTTGAATGTGAGCCAGTCTCAACATGACTCAGCCAGGGGCAAGCCCAAAAAGCATCTTTTAGGTTAATTATTGTGAATCACAAGTGCTCGGTGGGAATTTGGCTAAGGAGCGTGTAGGGATTAGGTACCACCGGGTATCTGGAAATGGTTCTCTTATTTATCTCCCTTAAATCCTGAACTAATCCGTATTTCCTCTCTGCCTTTTTGACTGCTAAAATGGGGGTGTTGTGTGAGGACATACATGTTTCTAATACTCCCTTTTCTAATAACTGCTTGATAGCTAAGCCCTATTTACTTTCTGGGGAAATGGGGTATTGTTTTATTCTAATTGGAGGGGTATCCTTTTGTATTTCAGTTTCTATTGGTGGAATATTTAAATATCCATATTTACCCTCTTCAGCCCATATTTCCGGATTGATTTCTTCTATGTTCCATTGAGTCAACTTCATTATTCTCACTACCATTTTCCCACCTTGGAATAATGGAATAATGGAAAAATCCCTACTCCTAGCTGAACCTGTCTCTTGCTAGTAGGTTATTCTCTAGGTTAGGTAGATAGGTAAAATCTGCCCAGCATTGCTTAAAATTCCCTTTTATTTCAACATTCTCAATCACTGAAGCTTTAAAGGGCTTCCTTTCCACACCTAGCACCTCACATACTCTTTTTCCAATAGAGACTCCTAATGGTAACTTGTTAATTGTTGATTTGTCTGCACCTGTGTCTACAAGGAATTCAAATTTCTCACTTTGGGGACCCGCCTCAAAGTTTACTACGGGCTCTTCTTGATGGTTTGTTGGGTCCCCCATCACAGAGAGCCCTTGACACCCCTAATCATCTCCTCTTAAAATCTTTTCTAAGGTATCTTGCTCCCTTGCAATCACTCCATCAGTATACATCTTCTTACAGTTCCTCCTTACATGACCTGTTTCCCCACAATAATAACACTTTCTGTTGTCCAGAGTTGTTCTTTCTAACCCATCCACCTCCTTGCTCCCTTTAGGTGTTCCTTGTCCGCTCCCTTTTGGTTTGTTTGCCAGGGCTGGTTTATCTGCCCCCACACTTTCTCTTGCTACTGCCACCATGATTCTTGCCTTTGCTTTCGTTTTCTCCTCTTCCCTCTCAAATATACTTTTAGAGCCTTTTTTAATAAGTCATTTATACTTTTTTCTTGCCAATCTTCCAATTTTTCTAATTTCCTCCTAACATCCGGCCAAGATTTCATTACAAATTGAACTTTTAAAAGCACTTGGCCTTCTAAGCTGTCAGGATCAATACTGGAGTATAATTGAAAGTTCCATTTTAGTCTGTTTAGCCAAGTTGCTGGAGACTCGTCTTTTTCTTGGGTGCAATCAAACGCCAGTTTGGTATTACTACCCCAGGGGACAGACTCTCCTATTCCTCTGATTATTAAGAGTCTGTAATCTTCCATACTTCTCTGGCTCTCTTCCCGATTAGGGTCCCATCCGGGGTCTGCTTTAGGCACTTTATGATCTCCTGGTGGGCCTACTCTGTTCTCCCTTTCCCAGGTTTTTATTCCTGCAGCTCGAATTAATCTGACTTCCTCTGGAGAAAATAGTATGTTAAGGATAAAGTTCATGTCTTTCCAGGTGTAAACATTAGGTCCTAAAAATTGATCAGCCTGGTGGAATATGCCTACTGGGTCTTCCCCTAGATTACCTAAATCTTTCTTAAAACTTCAGATGCTGTCAAGGGGGCATTCATAAATCCTACTCCCCCAGGCACCCCATGCATTGGAACTTCCTTTAAAGGGAATAATTTCTCTACTTGTGATGTTTTTGACCTGGTGTGACAGTAAGGCCCCTCTACCAGGTTATTTGTCTGCTCAGCAACAGCAGGTATGGGGTCAGGTGTTGTGCCAGAGCTGGGGGAAGAGAGGCTCATTCCCCAGCTGGGAGGAGGTAATGGTACTGTGGTAGAGGAAGGAGAACAGGCTGAACCCAGGCCTGGAAGATGAGGAGGAGAAGACTGGTCAGTGTTTAAGAGAGGGTTCAGGAAAGCAGTACCAGAAACAGGTTTTGCGAAGAGCAGCATTTGAGTAGAGGCAACAGGGCTCAGAGTAGTAGGAGCAGAATTTGGGGGAGGAAAGGAATTGGTATCTAGACTTTGATCTCTTTTGGGAGCAATTAGAGAATGGGGTACAGTTGGAGATAAAGCTGGAGGTAAGGTAGGATAGGCGGGAGGAGGAGCTGGGTGGACTATAGGAGGAGGAGGTGAATGATCGAGGGCATCCCATTCCTTACTATTGTTATCTTTCCCTTTGTTTCTCTCCCTTTCTTGGTCTTCTCCTTTCTTTAGTTTACAAATTTTTATTTTTTCTTCACTTTTAGCATTTCTTAACCAACACTCAGCATAAATTAACTGCTCAGGGTCTAGGCCATCACTTGTTCTTAGATATTGCCTTAACTGGGTGCACATCCATAGATATTTTGTTCTGCACCATGGCTAGCCTCCTTCTATATTTAGCTTGGGCCAGACCTCCAGACTATAATGTATCATTTTTATCTTATCAAGATCTTTTGTAAATTCACAACTCTCCCATTGGTCTAATAGCTGCCCAAGGGGGCTGCTAGGGGAAATATTCTCCACTTTCTGTTCTCTCCTGCCCTTGATCGTTGCTCTCTTACTATAACACTTCCCCATTCCTTTTCACACCTCACTTTTCACATCTTTACTCAAACAGAAAATTACAAACCAGTAACTCAACAACTGGGCCTTTCCCTAAAATTTTAAGGTGCCCCTTCCCAAACAGAAAATTACAACTCACCTTCTGTCATGGAGTTACTTTACCTTTAAGAGAGTTGGAGTTGCTGGGAAGTGCTTGGAGTCTTTTCTCCTGACCAATTATCGGTCATTGCTGGGAATTGACAGCAGTTTAGGCCATTGAAAAATGGGATCAACTTGTGAACCCTACCTTAAAATGTAAAAGCAGAGCTCTCTGAGTTCTCTTTGTTTTCTGGCTGTGGAGGGTGGCTGAGCTCCAGGCCTCCCGTCCCTGCCCAGGCCATGCGGCCGGGCGGGGATGGGGCCGGGCCTGCCCCTGGCCGGGAGATGGGGGGGCCTGGGGAAGGTTTTCCTCGGGCCCGGGCCGGGCCGAGCCGATCTCTGGCTCGGCTGCAGGTTTTGCTGTAACTAATTCACTAGAAACTGCCCAGTGAAGAAAGAGAGAGGCCCTGGACTTGCAGCGGGTTAGAACAGCGACTCCACGCTCCAGAGCAGCCATGAAGAACTTTCCATCGCAGACGGCTCCAGCTCCTGTTCAGCAGAGATCCTCGAACCATCTACAAAAGCCTGGGCAAGATGTTAACTCTTTCATTACCCAGATGAGACTTACGGATTAATCTTTTTATCCAGAGAGAGAGAAAGAGAGAGATCAACATGAAAAGAGACTTTATAAACTACCAGTGACAAGAAAGAAAAGAAGCTTCAGGAAAGGCAGAGAATTAAGAAGATGCTTTAATTAAACTGAAATATCTCTCTGTTAAAACTATGGAGATAGACAATGAAGTCCTGAAAAGAACTCCTTTAATTCATGATATAAGATCTAGAGAGGAATAGTGTTCAAAGTGTAAATTTGAGTAAAGAGTAATTATAGTATAGTGAAGTGCTGGGAGATTAAAAGCCTTGAGAGGCAATGAGAAAACTGTTGAGAGATTTGAAGCCCTGAGAGGCCATGAGAAAACTGTTTTCTGGTGAAGCTCACAGAAACAGATGAAGAAGACTTTTTTTGCCTTTGAATAACTTATCCTTAAAAATGCTATCTCTAGACGCATGGCCCATACATACTTCAGAGTGATGTGAAAATGGGAGGAGTGAACTCTAATAATAGCAGCTCTGAGCAGCTAACATTAGGACAATAGAAAACTATAACAAAAATAGTTTTCTTGTGAGAAACTCCATAAATTAACAGGAAGAAACTTCTGTTTCTCTATAAAGAGTGGTAAAAAGACTAGCAAGAATTGGGACTGTTTTAACCATCAGAGTTCCAGAGTTTTTGTCTCTGTTGTCATGTGAACAAGGGAATAGTGGGTAGATAGGGGATGGAAAGGTTTTTCTGGAAGTTTATTCTGGTGTTCTTATTATTGTGGTTTGTCAATAAACTTTCTTTTTTTTTCCCTTTTAAGTATGCCTGTTTTGCTCTTACTCTAATCCGTATCTCACAGCAAGAAGTAAGTAATTTTCTTAGTTAGTGGTTTAAAACCACGACACCTTCCCAGTTTCCAGATGTCAGTTTGTCAGAGGCATTTGGCACTACAAGAGAAGCCTGCTTTCTAGGTCAGGACAGCGTGGATCTGGGAGGAATCCTGCTCCGTTCGTAATTTTCGAAGGCAGAAGCCCGCTCGCTGCCACAGGCCCCTGGACAAGAACAGCAGCTCTTTTCCAGGGGAAACAAAACTCATCCACCCCCCACCAGGTTCCTGATGTCAGTTAAATGTCAGAGGCATTTAGCACTCCAAGGGCATCTCGATTTCTATGTGGGGGTGGCTTGGGCCCGGGAGGAATCCTGCTCCATTCATAATATTCCGAGGCAGAAGCTCGGTTGCAGCCACGGGTTCCTGGACACTAACAGCAGCCCTTTTTCATGTTATAAAAACTCACCCCCACAGGTTCCTGATCTCAGAGGTGACTGGCACTCAAAGAGCAGCCTGGCTTCTAGGTGGGGATGGATTGGATCCGGGAGGAATCCTGCTCCATTCGCAATTTTCGGAGGGAAAAGCCTGCTTGTGTCCATGGGCCCCTGGACACGAACAGCGGCCCATTTCCAGGGGAAAGAAAACTAAACCCCCAGGTTCCTGATTTCAGTTTGTCAGAGGTGTTTGGCACTCTAAGGGCAGCTTGAGTTCTAGGTGGGGGTGGATTGGGTCTGGAAGTGTCCTGGTTTAGGGCAAATTTGGGAGAAAGCCTCCAACGGGTGCCCCCCCTAGGAAGCAAACCCACGTGGCCCCTTTCTGCCACCCCCCAAACGGTTCGGGAAGAGATTTCTCTGAGAGAAGTGGAAAAAAACCTGTTTATTTCACAGGCACAGCACTACCCAGCAGAAGAATGAACAATATCAAATTACAAAACCTCTCGCCGCTCCGAAGAGATGACAAATTCAGAGGGTCTCCCTCCTTCGGGTGTTCGGTGTGTTGTCAGTCTCTGTGGTGCTGGAAAATGCTGCTGCCCAGGCTGGGCTCCTGGTGTTCCACGGGTGCAAGCTCCTGGTGCTCCCCCAAGTCCCCTGTCCAGAGGAGGTTCGATCCATTCCAAGGAAAAGGGAAAGAAAGCAGTCCAGGAAGACCTCTCTGCTCCGGCTAGTTGGAAAGGCAAGGTGATCTCTCTCTTGTTCTTTGTCTGTGCTGTAGTCAAAAATCCCATCCTGGGATGTGGGGGGAGCAAGTACAGTCTCTGATAAAAGACTCAGTGCTTCTTCTCCACTCACTTTTACTCTTAGATGAAGTTTTAAGGATACAAAATCTGTGTCTGGGCTAGGTGGATGAATGGGGATACAATTTAACATCATAATCAACCCAGGACAGGGAGGAATCCTGCTCTGCTCTCAATATTCCGAGGCAGAAGCCGCTCACAGCCACAGGCCCCTGGACACGAACGGCAGCCCTTTTCCAGGGGAAACAAAACTCATCCCACCAGGCTCCTGATGTCAGTCTGTCAGAGGCATTCTGCACTCCAAGGGCAGCCCGAGTTCCAGGTGGGGGCAGTTTGGGTCTGGGAGGAATCCTGCTCCATTCGTAATTTTCAGAGGCAGAAGGCAGCTCCTGGCCATGGGCTCCTGGACACAGTTTTTCATGTTATAAAAACTCACCACCCCAGGTTCCTGATGTCAGTTCATCAGAGGTGTTTTGCACTCCAAGGGTAGCCCGAGTTCTAGGTGAGGACAGCTTGGGTCCAGGAGCACTCCAGCTTTGTTTATAATTTTTGGAGGCAGAAGCTGGCTTGTGGCCACGGGCCCCTGGACACGAATGGCAGGTCTTTTCCAGGGGAAACAAAACTCACCCACCCAAATTCCTGACATCAGCTTGTCAGAGGCATTTGGCACTCCAAGGGCAGCCCGACTTCAAGGTGGGGTGGCTTGGGTCTGGGATTAATCTTGCTCTGTTCATAATTTTTGGCCCTTATCCATGCTAAAGAAAGCTCACTCCCCCAGGTTCCTGATGTCAGCCTGTCAGAGGCATTTGGCACTCCAAGGGCAGATTTTGGGTGGGGACAGCTTGGTTCCAGGACCATCTCTGTGTGTCACCCAACGTCCCCTATCCCTGTTCCTCCCTCAGCTCTGTCATCCTCAAGCCCCTACATTGCTTCTCAAGCTGCCCCTCAGCCTCTAGGTTTCATTCACTGAAAAGACCCTAAAAACTCTAGGAATTCCCTAAATAAAAACCCAGAAAATAGCCTTAGAATGCCCTTGAAATACATTAGTGATTCCCTAGCTGTTAATAAGCTCTTAAATTACCACTAAAATTTTAAAAAATTAAAATCCCCCCCAAAAAAACCCTAAATAGTCATAATAAAGCTCTAAAAATCCTTAAATGCCCTGATAAGACCATAAAAAATCTTTGTGTTTCCCTCAAAAACCCTAAAAATATCCTAGTCTTAAAAATTCCCTAAATTATCTTTAAGTCCTAAAAATTTTAATTAGTTCTGAAAGAGCTCTAAGACTATCCAAAAAAAACCATAAAAATTCTAAATAAGACTAAAAAACTCTAAAAATCCCCTAAAAATATCTCAAAAAAGCCCTGAAAAAGCCCTTAAAGTATCTTAAACACCCTCAGAAAAGCCCTAAAAAAACTCCCCAAAAAAGTTAAAAAATCCTTTAAAAGCCCTGGAAGAAACATAATAATAATTAAAAAACCAAACTAAAAATACCCTTAAAAAAACTGCTCAGCACCCAGCCCCTACCTGTCACTCTCTGGCCCACAGATGCCATCCCTACCATTCTGCAGTGGGTCTTGTCCTACTGGGAGGGCTCTGGGGTTGACCTGGTTGCTGTGTTGTGTTGCTGGGAGGGTTCTGCGGCTGTCCCAGTGTTAGGGTTGCTGCCTTGTGCTGCTGTTGGGGGAAAATGGTGTTCTTAGGGTGGCTGTTCAGGGTGACCTTAGGGCAAGGGTGAGGGCTGCTGCACCTGTTCCCTTACCTGAAGTGGTACCCTGTACCCCTGATCTCCACTGAGTGCTCTCCACTGTGACAGGGATGGTGTTTAGGGTGGCCTTAGGGCTGGGGTGAGGGCTGCTGCACCTGTTCCCTTACCCGAAGTGGTACCCTGTACCCCTGATCTCCACTGAGTGCTCTCCACTGTAACAGGGATGGTGTTTAGGGTGGCCTTAGGGCTGGGGTGAGGGCTGCTGCACCTGTATCTAACCCTAATTAGGACCCTGTGTCCTTTCCCTTGGCCCCCTAAACTCCACCTTGTGCTCTCCACCTGGTTAGGAGTGGTTTGAAGGGTGGGGTCAGGGGTGGAGTGCGGGCTGGTTCACCTGTCACACTCAAGCATCCCCCCTCTGTCCCTCCAGGCACCCCGTGCTCCTCAGCCTCTTTGTGTCATGCTCAAGCTCCCCCAGTGTAGCCTGTCAGCTTCCACGTGACACCCTGGAGCCTCCCCTCTGCTCCTCAAGCCCCTCTTCTGACCTCCCCTCAGCCCCCAGCCCCTTCGTGACACCGTGCAGCCCACAGATGTAGTCCCTGCCTTTTCCATTTGGGTGCTGTCCTTTTCCATTTGGGTGTTGTCCTGCCGGGGGGATGTGCTGGCCCCCAGGTGTGAGCGCTCACAGGTGGGGCAGGGATGGAGCAGGGGACGGGGTGAAAGTTTGAGTCGAGTTGAGGGGCAGAGGAAGGGGCAAGGCAGGAGAGGGGCTGAGGGGAGAAGGTGAGGGTTAGGAGGGGGCACCCCATTTCCAGCCACAGCATGTGAACACTGGCCTCTTTGACAGGGAAACAACGCTCAGCACCTCAATGCCTCAAACTCAGCTCAGAGGTGGCACCTGGCAGTCCAAGGGCAGCCAGAGCCCAAGTTCCTGGCAGTTTTAATCTGGGAAAAATCCTGCATTGTTTACAACTTAAAAAGGTGCCACCTTATTTCTCCCAGACCAAAGCTGCCACCAGCTCGAGCTGCCCTGGGAGTGCCAAAGGCTCTGACAAACTGACATCAGGAACCTGGGGTTATTTAAGATGGAAAAGGGCTGACTTTTGTGTCCAGGGGCCCATGGCCAGGAGTGGACTGTCCCCACCTGAAACTGCGAACGGCGCAGGACTGGTGCTCCAAGGGAGGCCCAGCTGCTTGCCCCTTCAGCTGGAGGAAATCCTGTGCCGTTTGCCACTTTAGGGGGAGAAATCCCACCTACTGACCCCACATGCAGTCAGAAACCCCTGCCACACATCTGCTGCAACTCAGGGTTTCCCTGAAAATTCCTTAAATTGGTTCGGTTCCAGTGGATTTGTCCGAAAATTAGTGGGGATGGGTGTGTGGAGACATCACGGAGGCACAGAGAGGAACCTGCTCACTTACTGACCCAAATGCACTTACTGCTGCCCCCAAACATTCGCTGTAACTCAGAAATTACCTGAGAATTCCTCAAATTCCAGTGGATTTGTAGCAAAAACTGTGAGTCAGGGTGAGCAGTGACATTACAGAGCTGCAGATGGGACCCCCCCCCATCTCACTGAGCCACCCCCAGCTCAGGACCACCTAAATTCCTGGTGTACCTCAAGAGTTCAGTTTATGAATCAAGTTGGCCCAATTCCAGCGGATCTATCCCAAGAATTAGGGGGTGACCGATCCCAGGATGTGAAAACAGCGACACCAGAGCCACAGCCCTGAAAGGAATGCCGGGTTTGTCTTTCCAAACAAACAGTGTGGCAGTGGGTAAACTGAAGATGTAAACTGCAGATAAACGGAAGCGACCCCTGAGCTGGGACCCCTCAAATCCCGGAATGCTGCTGGCCTGGAACCATCCAACCCGGGAATCCCCCGGTCCCACGAACAGGGAGGAACCCCCAAAATCCCCGGGATCACCCGAGACTGGGACCCCCTAAACCCCTTAAACCTCGGGGATCTTCGACCCAGTGACCTCCACATGCGGAGGAAGCCCCAAAGCCCAGGGGATCACCCGGGACTGGGACACCCACGTCGCTCTCAGGCCCCACATGAAGCCCCCCTTACCCGGGGATCCGCTCCCGCTCCCCGCCCCCATCCCGCGGCCTGCCCGCCCCTCACGCCCCGCCGCAGTGCCGCGCGCTCCGCGCACGCGCGCCCGCCACGCCCCGCCAGCACCGCCCCCCCGCTCCTTTCCCCGCCGTCTCATTGGCCGCGGCGGGAGAGCGCCGCGCTGATTGGCTGCGTGGGCGAGTGACTGACAGGTCGGCCGTGGGGGGGAACGGGGAAAATCGGCGATCGCGCCTCCCATTGGCTGCCGAGCCGCGGGTGGGCGCGGCCTCTCCTCGTCCCCCTCCCTTCCCTGGCCGGGGGCAGCGCGCCGCGTTCCCATTGGCTGCTTTCGCGGGGGGCGCGGGAGGGGCCGCGGCTCGCTCTCCCCTCCGCTCGCCTCTCATTGGCTGCGCTGGCGCCGGGGCGCCGCGCCATTGGCTGAGCGCGCGCGGCGGACGGGGCTCGGCGCGGGGCGGGGCGCGCAGGCGCGGGCCCGGCGCACCCTCAGGCGGCGGCGGCGACTCCGGTGGCTCCTTTGTTCCCCCGCCGGGACCGAGACCGGGATCGTGTCGAGATCGGGCCGGGATGAGCCCCGGGAAGGGCCCCGGGAAGGGCCCCGGCCCCGGTAAGGCCGAGCGGGGGGGGGCGCGGGGCGGGTACGGCGGCCCGCGAGGGTCACGGGCCCTTTGTTCGGGACCGGCGACGACCTCAGCCCGGGGTGCTCGGCCTTGGGGTTCCCCCCCACCACCACCACAGGATCGGCCCCCCCTTCATCCCCTACAGGTTCCATCCCCCCTCAGCATCCTATACCCCCATTTTTCCCCCCTCCATATCCCCCTATTTTCCCCCCATATCTGCTTTTCCCACACCCCCTATATCCCCCTTTCCCTCCTCCATTTCCCCTCATATCTCACTATCCCCCCCATGTATCTCCCTCTCCCCTCACAAACACTCCCGGATCGTTTCCGTCTTTGTCCTTCCCGATGACACCAAATCCCCCGTGCCCCCCCAATCCTTCCGATCGCGGGGGGCTTCTCCCGCCCCCCCCCCAGGCCCTTCCTGGTTTTGTGGGGTCACGGCCCCCCCCGCGCTGCTTTTGGGAATCCCGATGTTTTCACCTCCGCTTTCCCGACTCCGTTTTCCCCCATCCTTTCCCATCTCCCCCCCTCTGCCACAAATTACCCGGTTTTCCCCCATTTTTGACGCGATTTCCGAGGCCGCTCGGATGAATTCCCGACTTTCCCGCTGGGAATTTGGCCCCTTCCTGCAGGAATCCAGGGCAGGTCTGGGGAGGGGGTATCAGGTCGCAGTAGGCCCCCCGATTTTGGAAGGGGAGGGATTTATCCCGATCCATTTATCCCCGTTTCTGCCCCGCCTCCTTTTCACCTCCGTGAATTCCCACTGCTGGAATTACCCGTTTTCCTGCTCCGGAGGTGGAAGAAGATGGGAACAGGAGGATAAGCAAGGATTTAATTTAAATTAAAGCTGCATCTGCAGCCCATTCCCATTTCTTCTCCCCCTTCCCGACTTATTTTCCAGCCCCCCAAATCCCTCCCAGACTCTCCCGCTCCAAAAATGGGCTGAAAAAGCTCAGGAATGGGAAATCCCTCTCCACACCAACCCCATCGATTCATTAATCCAGGGGTTTCTTTCCTGGATTTCAGGATTTAATGACAGTTTCCCACCTGTAATCCAGGGGGTTTTTAATAAATCAATCCAGGAAAATTCAAATTGTGCTGTGGGAAGGATTTTTGTGGCTGGAGCAGGTGGAATCCACTGCCTCCAGGAATTATTAAGAGCAATTTTTTAAATGGATTTTGGAGTGTTTCCTCGCTGGAAGTCGACAAATTCCCCAAACATAACACTGAATTGGGTTCATCCGTGAGGAAATAGCCATTTTTTAGGAGTCTTGTGCTCCGTTAATGCTCCGGTGCTGCTGGATAATGACATTCCTGACTTAATTCCCAATTAATTCCCACTTTCCCCCCAGCCTGGCGTTAGGAGCTCATCCCTCCAGAGGCATAGGAAGACTGCCATGCCCGTAGGTAGGTGCTGAAATTTCCCCCTCCCCAGCCTCTGGGAAGTGACATCTCACGGGAATACTATGTTGGAAATGACAGGTTTCCTTGGAATTAGGCATAAAATTCCCATGGTTGGGAGGGAATGGTGATACCAGGACTGGAAAAGAGCAGGAATGGAACTTAATTAAAAATTCATTCCCTGGTATCCCTGGAATGGCGGTGGTTTTCCGGGGAAAGCCATGCTGGGATGAACTGTCAGATCAAGCAGGAATTAATCCCTCTCTTTCCTGGAAAACCACTTTGTCAATCCCTGTTTCCCCATCGGAAGAGGGGACAGGAACGGCTCTGTCCATGGGAGGTGGGAGATTCCCAAGGGCTGGAATGACTTAAATTGGGATAAATTCCTCCATGTAGGGGGAAGCAGACGCTGGGAAATCTGAATTTTTAACAGTGCCAGAACAACCCAAATGGGGAAAATCAGGGAAAACTATCCCTGGGTGCATGTTTTATCCCATTTCTCATCGTTCCTGGGAGTGTCAGAACCCTCAGAATGGGGATTCTCCAGGCAGCAATCCCCCAGTCCTGGAATTCCGTGGCTGTTAAACTTTCCTTCGTTTGAATCTGAGAATTTTAAGCCAAAGAAGTTTCTGGGGGAAGCCAGGGATGCACACGGATCCTTGGGAAGCTGCTCTGGGAGCAGCAGCATCCCTGGAAAACAAATTTTTATGGATGAAGGAGCTTCCAGGTGCCACCAAGGAAGTTTCCTGATGGATTTTAGGAATTTCCCCCCCACTTCATGTCCTGGGAATTGTTGCCCTGGTGCTGAAATGCAGGTTTTCCAGCAGGAAACGAACAGAAATACGGAAGTCTGTGTGAACTTTTCCTGACCCACAGACCCTGGAATTATTAGATCCATGGATTCAGTGCTGCTCTGGAGTGTTCAAGGGTGAAAAATCAGTGTTTTGCTTGGAAAAGTTTTTTGTTGTTGTTTTTTTCCTTATGGAAAAGGAGGGTTTTTCCAGAAAAACCTACTCCAAGTTTTGCCTGGAAAAGGGAGGAACTTGCTTTTGGGTAAGGAGGGATTTGCACAGAAAATGAGGGGTATGCCCAGGAAAAGGTATTTTTTCTGGAAAAGGAGTTTTTTCCCTGGAAAGAGAAGGGATTTTCCTGGAAAGGGAGCATCTCCCATAAGAATTCCAGTGGTTTTGGGTGAAATCTCTCCCTCTTTCGGACTGGAGGATGGATGCAGCTTCCCAGCAAACCCATTCCAGCTAACCCCAGATTGGGATCAGCATTGTGACTCTTCATGGCCCTTCTGAATTACCAGGAATTCCCAGATCTTGTGCAGCCCTCTAGGATGGATCAGGATGGGGCATTCCCATTCCTCGTTCCTCATGGAATCTCTGCGGTCAGTCCACATCATTCCTTGGTGATGGACATGCAGGCTGATTCCGTGTTTCTCATTTCTCAGCAATGGGTTGGGAATGGAGTAATGGATCTGGTGTTGAGATCTTGGTGATGGATTGCAGAAGAGGGTTTCCTATCCCTCCTCCCTCTGTGATGGGTTGGGAAGCAGACTTCCCATCCCTCCTGCTTTGAGGACGGATTGGGAATAGGATTCCCATTGCTTGTTCCCAAATTATGGATTTGGGCGGGGATTCCTTGCTCCTTATTCCTGGCTAACAGATTTGGAAGCGTATTTCCCATTCCAAACGCTTCAAGGATGGATTGGGAAGTGAATTCCTCGTGCCTGAGCATGCACTGTGGAGAGGGTTTCTTGCTCATTATTCGATGATAGATTGGGAGGAGTGTTTCTCGCCTGCTGCTTTTTCAGTTCATTCCTAGAATTAACCCGGATCCCCCATTCCAGGTGTGGCTCCAGGCACCCATTCCCAGCTCCTGATGTGAGATGGCGACTCCAGAGCCTCCGCTGGGAGGGACTCCCCGGCCTGGCCCCTCTCCTGGTCCCGGCCCTTCCCCGGGATCCATGCTGGGCCCCTCTCCCGGCCCTTCTCCGGGATCCGGACACTCGGGACACTCAGGACATGCGCTCCCGGCGCCAGGATACGCCCCGGACACCATCCACCCCCTGCACAAGGTGAGGCATCCCAGCATTCCGGGCCTCAGAAACCCTCAGCCTTGGGTGGGGGATTTATCCCCATTCATGTGTCCCCCCAGCCTTGTCACCTCTGCAAATTCCCACTGCTGGAATGTTCCGTTTTCCTACTCCAGCATCAGAAGGAGATGGGAAGAGAAGAATAACTAAAGAGTGTAGTTAAAATCCATGAACTGCACCTGCAGCCCCTTCCCATTCCTGTCTTCTCTCTCCTCCCACCTTATTTCACCCCCCATCCACCCCAAATCCCTCCTGGACTCTTCTGCTCCAAAAACGCACTGAAAAACCTCAGGAATGGGAAAATCCCCCACCCCAGCCCCATTAATTAACTAATTAATTGAGAGGTTTTTCTTCCTGGATTTCATGCTTTAACAACAATTCCTCGCCTGGGGAATCCAGGGGGTTTTTAATAAAAAAATCCAGGAAACTGTGCTGTGGGAAGGATTTTCATGGCTGGAGCAGGTAGAATCTGACAATAATGAAATGGAGCTCCAGCTCCAACCCCTGGGAATTCTGTGGGCTGGGCAGATGGAGAGCATCAGGATTTCCTGCAGGAATGCTCTGCCAGTGTCTGATTTCCCGGGATGTTTCTCTCCTGCAGCCCCTGGATCCAATGCATGAGAAGGGAATGTCGGAGGATCCGCGCTACGGGCAGATGAAGGGAATGGGAATGCGGCCAGGGGGACATGCAGGAATGGGCCCCCCACCCAGCCCCATGGATCAGCATTCCCAAGGTTGGGAACTTGGGAAGAAACACGGTGGGGGGAAGGGGAGGAACTGTGTCCAAATCCTGGATTTGGAGAGGCAGGGGGTGTCATCATTCCAGGCTTAAATCCTGGATACCAGGGCATAAATCCCAAATTCCAGTAGCACTCCAGGGGATTTCCAGGTCCACATGCTGGATTTTTGGGGAGGAACAATAAAATCCTGTGGGGTCTGGGGAGGGCAGAAATCCTTATTTTTGAGGGCAGACACAGCTCTCCAGAGATTCTAGCTGTAAATCCTTCATTTTGGTTTGGAATTCAACCCCTTGCACCACTCCCAAGTGCATCCCTGTGTTCCCTGCCAGGTTATCCATCCCCTCTGGGTGGCTCGGAGCACGCCTCCAGCCCAGTGCCATCCAACGGCCCCTCCAGCGGCTCCGCGGGCGGCTCTGGAGCGGCGCTGGATGGCTCCGGCTCCGACTCGCCGGCGCTGGGCCGGGGCCCGTCCCCGTTCAACGCGGCGCAGCTGCACCAGCTCCGTGCCCAGATCATGGCCTACAAGCTGCTGGCGCGGGGGCAGCCGCTCCCAGAGCACCTGCAGGTCGCCGTCCAGGGAAAGCGGCCCCTGCCCGGGATGCAGCCGCAGATTCCTGCTCTACCTCCGCCCGCCGGCGCCGCACAGGGCCCGGGACAAGCGCCCGGAGCGGGGCAAGCGCCGCCCGGGTATTCCAGACCTCACGGTGAGGAGGGGCTGGGGGGAAGCGGGGGGCTGGGATTGTCTGGTTGTGTCTTGGGCAATCCAAGGGGAGCGCATCTTGTTCCATCCTGAGGGATCTGTGGGGAGCTCAGGAATGGGAAAACCCTCTCCACACCAACCCCATTGATTCATTCATCCAGGGGTTCTGTCCTGTTCCATCCTGGGATCTGTGGGGAAATCATCCCGTTCCATCTCATGTTATCCTGGGAAATCCAGGATTGTCCTGGGATAGTCATGAAGAGCTTGTCCTGCTCTATCCCAGGGGATCCGTGGGAAGGGACCTCATCCCATCCCATCCTGGATGATCCATGGGAAGCATTTGGTCCCAGTTTGCTCCAGTATCCCCCAGTCTGGGTTTCCCACTCTTCTCCCTCCTGTGTCCATGGGCATTCCAGAGGCTGAGAGTTCAGGTCCATCCAGACTCTGGCAGTTCAGGGGAAAGGGAGCTGTACCTGCACGTCCTCATCTTCAGCCAGAGCAGACCACCCTTCCCACTGGGACTCACCCCCTGAAGACAGCATCCTCATGGGATTTCCCTTTCTTTTCCCTTTTCTGCCTGGTTTTTGGGCATTTCCAGGAATAGGAGGGCCCAACATGCCCCCTCCCGGACCCTCAGGAGTTCCCCCCGGCATGCCGGGACAGCCCCCCGGGGGCCCCCCCAAACCCTGGCCAGAAGGTAAGACCTGGGTCACAAAATTTCTGGGAATTTATCCCAGATCTGTGAGCAAGGGATGCTTTGGGGGATGGGAATGGAAGGAAGATCCTGGTTAAAGCCCTGGAATTAGCTGGAGTTCTATGGATGGCTGCTTTAACTTCTATACTGGAGCTTTGCAGGGATGCTTGACTCATTCCAAGATAGACATTTGGAGTTTTTTAGGGAATTGTGCTTTATTTTCCCATAAACATCTGGAGCTTGGGGGGATTGGGGGCTGATTTCCAGCCAAATAATTGGAATTTTTTGCAGGGGATAAGGGTTAATTTTCAGCCAAATAATTAGACTTTTTTTAGGATCTGGGGTTGATTTCCAGGTAAATAAGAGGAGTTTTGCAGGGAATTGGAATGAATTTCCCATTAAATCTCTACAGTTAGTCCACAAGCTCATTCTGAGTGAGATGTTCAAATTTTTGGGGAATTTAACTTCATTTCTGACCAAATAATTGGGTTTTTCTGCGGGAATTGAGATCCGCATCTCCCGGGAAGCTGTGCCTGTGCTCAGGCTGCTGTTCCCACACCCCCTGTTCCCACAGGGCCGCTGTCAGCGGCGGCTCCGGGCGGGGCCCCCCAGAAGCTGCTGCCGCCACCCCCTGCGGGCCGTCCCTCCCCCGTGCCCCCGGCTGTGCCCCCAGCGTCCCCTGGGCCCCCCCCGCCCTCACCGGGGCAGCCGGCGCCGCCCGCGCTCCCGATCCATCCCAAACAGAACCGGATCACCCCCATCCAGAAACCCCGCGGCCTCGACCCCGTCGAGATCCTGCAGGAGCGGGAGTACAGGTATGGTCCCACCTGGATTCCTGTTCCCAGGGATCCTCCCAGTCCCAGCTGCCTGCATCCCATGTTCCTTTTTCCTGAGATCCCTCTGGATGAGCAAGAGGACGTTTTCCTTGGAATTCCCAAGACTTCTCCCAGCCCCAACTTCCCCCCATCCTGTTTTCCCATTTCCCAGTGTCCACAGGTCCAGAGGGGTGAGTGGGAATGGGTTTTCCTTGGAAATTCCCAAGGTTTCTCCCATCTCTAACTGCCTCAATCCCATTTTTCCTCTTCTCAAGATCCAGAAGGATGAGCAGGAGAACGTTTTCCTTGGAGATTCTTCCTGACCCTTCCCAGCTCTGTTGCCCTTCCCTGGCCGTGCTCTGACCTTGCTGTGTCCTTGTTCCCATGGGGGCCCCCAAAACTCATCCCAGGATTCTGGAAGCAACTTCCCAATGCCCTTGCCCTGCTCCCATGCTCTTCCCAATGGGAACTAGGTTGGGAATGAGCTGAACTCGTCCTGAAATTCCTCCCCCTCCTCCACAGGCTCCAAGCCCGCATCGCCCACCGCATCCAAGAGCTGGAAAACCTTCCCGGCTCCTTGGCCGGAGACCTGCGGACCAAAGCAACCATTGAGCTCAAGGCTCTGCGGCTGCTCAACTTCCAGCGCCAGGTGAGCGCTGGGAACAGCAGGATTTGGGAGCAGGAACGGTGCAGGGTGACCCGAGGTGTGATCACACACGGTTTTGCCGGGGTTGCAGCTGCGGCAGGAGGTGGTGGTGTGCATGCGGCGGGACACGGCGCTGGAGACGGCGCTCAATGCCAAGGCCTACAAGCGCAGCAAGCGGCAGTCGCTGCGTGAGGCCCGCATCACGGAGAAGCTGGAGAAGCAGCAGAAGATCGAGCAGGAGCGGAAGCGCCGGCAGAAACACCAGGTTGGGGGATCCCTGGGAATCGGGGCAAGGAGGTGACAGGGATGGAGGGATAAGGGGATCACCTGATTTGGGAAGGTTGACTCTGAAGGATTGCGGCCAAGGGTTTGGTGATGGCTGTTGGGACCACTCAGTGGCCAGTGGGACTCTGCCATGGCCAATGCGACCCTTTACTGACTGCTGAGACTCTCCAGTTCCCTTTGCTCTCTCCCAACCACAACCAATCCCTCCCAACGCCGCCATTCCAGCTTCTCTCGCAATCCCCGCGCACCGAACCCCGCAATCTGACGACGTGTTCTGTTCCCACAGGAATACCTCAACAGCATCCTGCAGCATGCCAAGGACTTCAAGGAATACCACCGGAGCGTGAGTGGGAAGATCCAGAAGCTGACCAAGGCAGTGGCCACGTACCACGCCAACACCGAGCGCGAGCAGAAGAAGGAGAACGAGCGCATCGAGAAGGAGCGGATGCGCCGGCTCATGGTGAGCCAGATGTGGGATACCGGGAAAAAGCAGCCAAGAGACAGGAGGGGCGGGATCAGAGGGATGCAGTGGGATCTTTGTCCTCACTGAGGGTGAGGAGGGGCACTGAGGGGTGTGTGGGATGAGGTCAGGGTGATCCCAGCTGCTTCCAGATGATCCCAAGTGTGTTGTTCACCCCGGGCAGGCAGAGGATGAGGAGGGCTACCGGAAGCTCATCGACCAGAAGAAGGACAAGCGCCTGGCCTACTTGCTGCAGCAGACAGATGAGTACGTGGCCAACCTAACAGAGCTTGTGAGGCAGCACAAGGCAGCCCAGGTGGCCAAGGAGAAGAAGAAGAAGAAAAAAAAGAAGGTGAGAGAGAGAAGAAACTCTAGGAATGGCACTGGGAATGGCTCATGGAGGGAGCACCAGGGCTGGACTGCACAGGCTGACTCCCCTCTCCTTCTGCCTCCTCCTCTCTTTCTTTCCTTTCCTTCTTCTCTTCACTCTTTCTCTTCTCTTTTCTCCTCTCCTTTTCTTCCTTCCCATCCTTCACCTCCTTCCCTTTTTTGTTCCCCTTCCTATCCTTTTCTTCTTTCTCTTCTTTCTCTTCCTTCTCTACGCCCCCTCTCCTTCCTTTTCCTTCTCCTCCTGCCCTGTTGCTCCCACAGAAGGCGGAGAACGCCGAGGGACAGGCTCCAGCCATCGGCCCCGATGGGGAGGTGAGTCCAGGCTCAATCCTTGGATCCTGGGATGGCTGGGAAGGGGCACAGACCATTCCACTGCAGCCCACCACGGGCAGGGGGCACAGGCCAAGTCCCACCGGGTCCATCAGGATCCTCCCTTTTCCCAGTGGGTTCAGGGGGGTTTGGGGCTGAGAATTCCCAATCCCGATCTGTTGGTTCCTCCCACAGCCACTGGATGAGACGAGCCAGATGAGCGACCTCCCGGTGAAGGTGATCCATGTGGAGAGTGGGAAGATCCTCACCGGCACCGATGCACCCAAGGCCGGGCAGCTGGAGGCCTGGCTGGAAATGAACCCTGGGTATGCTGGGAATACTGGAAATGGGGCACTGGGAATGCTGCAACTGGGAATACCAGAGCTGGGAGTGCTGGGGTTGGGAATGGCAGTAGGAAGCTGGGGATGCTGGAGTCAGGAATGGAGTGGAGGACTGGGAATGGCAGTGGAGAGCTAGGAGTGCTGGACCCAGGAGGAAATCAGAGTCTGGGAATGTCAGAGCCGGGAGGAAACAGGGAGCTGGGAACACCAGAGCCAAGTTCCATTTGGAATTCCCTGTTCCCCTCTTTTCCCCCCAGGTACGAGGTGGCTCCACGCTCCGACAGCGAGGAGAGCGGCTCCGAGGAGGAGGAGGAGGTGAGGGTGGTCCTGCAGCATTCCCACTGGGAGTGTTCTGGGAGGAACAGGAAAGAGCTGACCTCAGCAATGGCTGTTTGGCAGCTCAGAAAAAATGGGATAAAATGGAACGAAACAGGAAGGATAACATGGATTAAAATGAGACAGAATAGTATAAATGTGGAATAAAGCTATAGCGTAAAATGGGACCAAACAATAGGATAAAATTAACTGGAATAGAACGAAAAATGGGAAAAAAGTATTAAAAAATGGGATAAACTAAGATATAAAAATAAAGTAGTGGGATAAAATGGAATCTCTGTGTTAAACAAGTGCGGGGCAGCTGGGAACACTTGTAAATTCCCTTTCAGAGACCCCAGTTTGCATCCTGAATGTTCCTGGCATGTTTCCAAAGGGAATGGCAGGATTCTGTGGGAGCCTCCCATCTCTGGGAGCTTTGGGTGGGAGGGTGTGGGTGCTTCCCAGGATGTTCTTGAGGCAGTTTTTCCTGAAATTCCTGGGAACCCTGCAGGAGGAGGAAGAGGAGCAGCCACAGCCAGCACAGCCAGCACTGCCTGTGGAGGAGAAGAAGAAGATTCCAGATCCAGACAGTGACGATGTCTCGGAAGTGGATGCCCGACACATCATTGAGTGAGCCCTTCCCTCTCTCTTCCCGTTTTCCTGCTCCGCATTCCCATTCCCAGTCACTTCCCTGCTCCAGGAGCAGGGTTCCACAAGCAGCATTCCCCCAAGCCCATTTTTTTTTCCAAGTCTTCCCAGAACAAGCCATAACATGGCATTTTATCTGGAAATTCAGTGGGAAAACCACCTCACACAGGACTGACTGTGTTTCCCAGGAATTCCCCCAACAGCATCATCCTTCAAACCTCCCTTTTTCCACCCCAGAAATGCAAATCGTCTCCCTTTTTCCTCCTTTATTTTCCCATTTCTGCCCATGAGGAGCAGGGATCCTCCCTCTCATCCATGTCTTTCCATCTCATTATCACCCTCTCTTCCAGTATTCCTGTTTTTCCCCCAAGTTTCCCCCTCTCCCCCTATTTATCCCATATTTTTCTCCAAGCCCCTCCCCTCACCCGTTATCCCAGTTTTCCCCCCATTTCTCCTGCTCACCTCAATTATTCCCCCCACACTCCCCCCCCACCCCATTTCCCCCTCTTCATCCTCGCTCTGACTGTGTTCCCTGGTGTGCCACGACACGTTATCCCGATTTTCCGGGCAGGAACGCCAAGCAGGACGTGGATGACGAGTACGGGGTGTCGCAGGCGCTGGCGCGGGGGCTGCAGTCCTACTACGCCGTGGCTCACGCCGTGACTGAGCGCGTGGACAAGCAGTCGGCCCTGATGGTCAACGGCGTCCTCAAGCAGTACCAGGTGTGGGACCCTCAGAGAGGTGGGAGTGCCGGGGGAGGCGACAGAGACTCTGGTGGTCCGGGGGTGGGATAATAGGATAAGAAGCTGGAAGCGGTGGGGGATGAAGATCTGTGGTAGGATAATGACTGTAGGATGAGGAGCCAGGGCTGGGAAGGGATAATGAGTCTGAGGTGGTGTGGGGTAATAAATGGAATGGTGTGGGATAATGAGCCAAAGCCAGAGTGGGATAATGAGGTGAAGCCAGAGCTGGATAATGAGCTGGATTTCCTCCCTGCTGGGAGCCAAACCCATCGCCTTCTGTGTGAATCCATGGAATATCCCAATTCCTTCAATTGGCTCTGAATAATTAACCCAACCTCATTACCAGCTCATTTGCATGTACCCAGGCAGGGGGCTCTCCCACCCCCATTCCCACCCCTGTCTGCATTCCCACAGATCAAAGGCCTGGAGTGGCTCGTGTCCCTGTACAACAACAACCTCAATGGAATCCTGGCGGACGAGATGGGACTGGGGAAAACCATCCAGACCATCGCCCTCATCACGTACCTCATGGAGCATAAGCGGATCAACGGCCCCTTCCTCATCATCGTCCCACTCTCGTGAGTACCGGAGCGCCTGGAAAATCCCACCCAGCTGCCACACTCCAGCCCCACATTCCCAGATTCCCACCCTTTCCATGTCCCCCAGGACTTTGTCCAACTGGGCCTATGAGTTCGACAAATGGGCTCCTTCCGTGGTCAAGGTCTCCTACAAGGTAAGTGCCGCGCTCCTCGGATTCCGTTTTCCTCTTCCCGCTCTGTTACCGTTACACTGAGGAAGCTGCACTGGGTCC
This sequence comes from Cyanistes caeruleus, assembly GCF_971803275.1. Taxonomy (NCBI): domain Eukaryota; kingdom Metazoa; phylum Chordata; class Aves; order Passeriformes; family Paridae; genus Cyanistes; species Cyanistes caeruleus. The sequence goes on from NC_141736.1 coordinate 1,570,856, forward strand.
CAGCTCCATGAAATCCCATTTTTGATTGCTCCTCAGCAGCAGGAAGCCCCAAACCTCCTCACTTTTCTGTTCCCTGTGGATAACAGCCCCTCCTACCCCCTCTTCTGGGAATTCCCTCCTCGCCTGACGTTACTGGTTGGAATTCTCCCTGCAGGGCTCTCCGGCGGCACGACGCGCCTTCGTCCCACAGCTCCGGAGTGGAAAATTCAACGTCCTGCTCACAACGTACGAGTACATCATCAAGGACAAGCACATCCTGGCCAAGGTGAGGCTGGGAAGCACTGGACCTGGAGGTTTTCCCAATCTCACCTGCACACACATGCTGCAAACAGGAAAATCCCTGCCTTGTTTATGCCAAAACCTGGTATTTTATTCCTTGGAGCCTCTGCAGAAGCTGCTCCCCCTTGGCAGCCAAAGCTGTGGTGGAATTCCTGCTCCTGCTCCTGATTTTTGGCAATATATCCCATGATCCATCAGATAACGTGGTTCCCTTTTCATGAAAAATTCCTTGGATAATTAATATTAATTATATTAATATTAACAAGACCATTGTTGCCAAGGGGTTCAGATCCATGGCCACGGAGGAAAGATAAGTGGGATGGAGCATTGTGCCAATGGAACAGGACTTGGATAATGCTCCAAATCCCAATGTTTGAGACTGAGGAAGTAGGGCCTCCTCCTCCTCAGTGGAGCTGGGATCAGCCATCCTGGCAGGGATCCCCTGGTTTCCCTCCTGGTGTGGGGGGACCCGCCTGGCGTGTTCCTCTCTCAGAGCCTCCTTGAGCTGCTCCAGCGTCACGGAGCCACCGTGAGCTGCTCCGGGCACATCCACACCCCCTAGTTCCCTGCATCCCTGCCCTTCCTGCTCCCACAGATCCGCTGGAAGTACATGATCGTGGACGAGGGACACCGGATGAAGAACCACCACTGCAAACTGACGCAGGTGCTCAACACCCACTACGTGGCCCCACGGCGGCTGCTGCTCACTGGGACCCCGCTCCAGAACAAGCTCCCGGAGCTCTGGGCGCTCCTCAACTTCCTGCTCCCCACCATCTTCAAGAGCTGCAGCACCTTCGAGCAGTGGTTCAACGCGCCGTTTGCCATGACCGGGGAGAAGGTGCGGGAAAGGGAGAATGCGGGAGTGGCTGGGGGCTGCTGGCAGCAGGGACAGGATTGGGGTCGATGTTAATGGATAGGGAGCGGTTGGAAGTGTCTCTGGAGTTCTGGGACGTGGATCGGTGTCTTTAATGGATCTGGAGAAGCTGGAAGTGGCTCTGGAGCTGTGGGATGTGGTGTCACCATTCACAGCTGCAGAGGGGATGGAATTGACTCTGGAGCTGTCAGATGGGGCTCACTGTTAATGGCTCCAGAGGGGTTGGGAGTCTCCCTGGAGCTGTGGGAGGTGGCTCAGTGTCACCATTGAGGGCTCGGTTCCCTTCTCTGGGTGACAATTCCTTTCCCTGGTGACAATGCCCTGCCCTCCCCATCCCAGGATGCTCCCATGGAGCTTCATCCCACTCCAAACTCTCGAGTCGAGCAGGCAGTTCTATTGATCCCGCCAGGAACTGAGGGTCAGGGGGTTCTTGGAGCAGAGAGACCTGGTGTTTTGGGATGTTGGGGTCCATCCAGTTCCATTTCTGATGACAATTCCTGTTCCTGGTGACAATTCCCTTCCCTGGCCAGGTGGATCTGAACGAGGAGGAGACGATCCTCATTATCCGCCGCCTGCACAAGGTGCTCCGGCCCTTCCTGCTCCGGCGCCTCAAGAAGGAGGTGGAAGCTCAGCTGCCAGAAAAGGTGACACCTTGCCTCTCCCCATCCTGGGATGGGGAGCATCATGGAGCTTCATCCCACTCCAGAACCATTGCTGGGATGGGTTGGACAGGTGTTTGGGTTGATCCTTCTGGGAACCGGGGGTTTGATGAGTCCTTAGAGTGAGATTTTGGGCTCCATCCCAACCTTCCCCATTCTGGACTACACTTAGGGCATGTCCATGCTGCTCTTCCCCATCCTGGAAGGTGCAGGTGGAGTTTCACCCCGCTCCACAGTCATTGCTGGGTTGGGTTGAGCAGGCAGTTGGGTTTGATCCCTCTGGGAATTGGTGTTTTCCCAGAGGGGCTGGGTGTGACTCCCCACTGGGTCCTGGCAGGTCGAGTACGTGATCAAATGCGACATGTCGGCGCTGCAGCGGGTCCTGTACCGGCACATGCAGGCCAAGGGTGTCCTCCTCACCGACGGCTCTGAGAAAGACAAGAAGGTCTGGATTTGGGAATGGCTGCTGGGAATGCTGAGCATGGGCGGGTTTTATCCACTGCAGGGTGGGTTGAGCTTGGGCCCCCAGCATATTTGGGTGATCCATGGAGGTTCCTCAAAGCCGTCAACAGGTCTGTGAGGAGATTAAAAAAACAAAATAATTGGAAAAAGACACTTTGATCCCAGCTAAAAGCTAGAGGTGGGAGACTCCCTGTTTTCCAGCTCCATTCCCACAAAACAGCTGGGTAGGAGCAGCCTCACCTCAAGGGGACTTGGAGGTTTCTTAAAACCTTTAATTTATTTTAACGTCTCTGAGCCCCACTGTCAGGACTGTGAACTCCCAGTGGATGTTCCCAAACATTCCTGGGAATGCTGGACTGGCAAAAACAGATGGAACCCAGCATTGATCTGGGTTTTAACCTCCTGGATTGTTCCTGGCAGGGGAAGGGCGGCACGAAGACACTGATGAACACGATCATGCAGCTGCGCAAGATCTGCAACCACCCCTACATGTTCCAGCACATCGAGGTCAGGCCGACGTGCAGAAACGGGGATAAACCCAGGGGGATGAACCTAAACAGCCATAAACCCCACAGGTTCAACCCAGGAAAGCCAGGGATGAATCAAAAAGAGGGATAAACCAAACAAAACTGGGGTAAACCAAAAGCAGGGATAACCCTAATGGGGATAAACCCAAGCAGGGATAAACCAAAACAGAGCTCAACCCAAGAAGGATGAACTAGATCAGTTCATTGGGCCCACCCACTCCCGACACTCTGTTTTCCATCCAAACCAATCCATTCCATGAGGGAATTGGAGAGGGAGCAGGGCGTGGCTCTGTTAGGCAGCTTCCAGACAGTTTGTGCTGGTTTCTGACACTGTTTCTCCTCTCGATTTCAGGAATCCTTCTCAGAGCACTTGGGGTTCACGGGCGGGATCGTGCAGGGGTGAGTCACGAATTTTGGAATTACCAGTGAAGAAATTTGTGAATTTGCAAACTCAAATGGTTTCTAGGGGTGCAGGATGAGCCACCTTCACTCCAAGCAGCCCGATGATCCCAGCAAGGGGGAAAAACCACATTCTCAGCCTCAAATCCTGGCCGTCCTCTAACTGTGCTGGTTTTTGTCTGTCCCAGGCTGGATTTGTACCGTGCCTCCGGGAAATTTGAGCTCCTGGACCGGATCCTGCCCAAGCTCCGGGCCACCAACCACAAGGTGCTGCTCTTCTGCCAGATGACCTCCCTGATGACCATCATGGAGGACTATTTTGCTTACCGCGGCTTCAAATACCTCAGGCTGGATGGTGAGTGCCCCTGGGGGGCGTGGGGGTCAGTGGTGCCCCTGGGTGGGGGTCAGTGGTGCCTCTGCGGGGCGTGGGGGTCAGTGGTGCTCCTGGGTGGGGGTCAGTGGTGCTCCTGGGTGGGGGTCAGTGGTGACCCCTGGGTGGGGGTCAGTGGTGACCCCTGGGTGGGGGTCAGTGGTGACCCCAGGGCGTCGGGGGACAGTGGGTGCCCTGCTCAAGGTGGAGCTCAAAGTCAAGACATCAAGAAAGATATCAAGATGGAAAGAAATGAAAATATTGTGCTGGACAGAAAGATATTGAGGAATATCAAGATAGAAAAATACAGAACCATCAAGATACGAAAATAAACCTCTAAGTAAAGCTGAAAAGATATCAAAATAGATCGGAAGATACTGAGATAAATTTCAATGTGTCAGTATCAAGGGAGAAACTGAGATATCAGTAAATATAAAGATTGATGTCTTGATATCCAGATTTCAGGATCAATATTGAGGCATTGATATTGAGACATCAATAGTGAGATTGATATCAAGGTTTGTATCAAGATTGGCATCAAGATTTCAGATATGAATATCTTGATATGCAGATTGCAAGATCAGTATCAAGATTGAGATAGCAAGATTTATATCAGTATTTATACAAACATCAAAGTCACTGAGACATTGATATCAAGATTGATATCAAGATATCAAGATCAATATCTTGATATCCAGATTGCAGTATATACATCGAGACATTGATAATGAGATACCAGTAGAAAGATCAATATCAAGGTTTGTATCAGGATCAGCATTAAAGATATCAAGATCAGGGTTTCTATCAAGACTGATTCAAGATATCAGAGATTGATATCAATATTTTTTAAGTTTTGATATCAAGATATTCAAAAATATATCAAAGATTGATATCAAGTTATAGAAGATTGATGTCAGGATGGATATCAAGATGTCAAAGTTGGATATCATGGCATCATGTCCTCATTGTCTGCTGTTTTTCCCATTTATTCCAGCTGATCTCCTGATTAATCCTGGGATCTTGTGGGGTTGGGAGAGGGCCCTGGGGACTCCCATGTGACTAAAACAAATCTGGATTAATTGGTTGGATTGCAGGGTTGAGTTGGAACGGGTTGGGCTTTATGGTCCCTTCCAACACAAACCGTTCCGTGATTTGGAAATGAACACGGGTTAGGAGCACAGATGTGACCCACAGCCCCCACATATCCCTGAGAACGGCCCCAAAACGGCCTCAACGCTGCCGTAATTCCGGCTGCTGCAATCCCAACGTCTGGGACGCCTCCCACCCCACCTTGGAGCAGGATCTGCCCCTTTTTCCCTCCTTTTTCCAATCTTTCCACCAAAACCAGCCCAGCCTTACACAGGACCCCCCCTCCCGGGGGGAAAGGGCTCCCTGGACCCCCAGCACCCCTGGCTCTGGTGCCGGGAGTGACGCCCGTGTGGGATTCCAGGGACCACGAAGGCAGAGGACCGGGGAATGTTGCTGAAGACATTCAATGAGCCAGGCTCCGAGTATTTCATCTTCCTGCTGAGCACGCGGGCCGGGGGGCTGGGGCTCAACCTGCAGTCAGCTGACACCGTCATCATCTTCGACAGCGACTGGAACCCACACCAGGTATGGCCAGAACCCGCTCGCCCGGAGAGCGGCCCCAAAACGGACCCATGGAATCCAAAATTGACCCAAAAATCAACTTTAAAATCGGCCCTTTGATCCAAAAAAACACCCAAACCCCAATCCATTGACCTGAAAATCAACCCAAAACCAACTGGCCAAAAAAAATCACCAACAAAGAAATCTACCCAAAACCCAGCTGACCCAAAAATCAACTTAAAAGTCGGCCCATTGATTCAAAAAAACACCCAAACCCCAATCCATTGACCTGAAAATCAACCTAAAACCAACTGGCCCAAAAAACCACCAACACAAATCTACCCAAAACCAACTGGCCCAAAAAAACACCGACACAAATCTACCCAAACCCAGCTGACCCAAAAATCAACTTTAAAATCAGCCCCTTGATACAAAAAAACACCCAAACCCCAATCCATTGACCTGAAAATCAACCTAAAACCAACTGGCCCAAAAAACCACCAACACAAATCTACCCAAAACCCAACTGACCGACTCAAAACCCAACTGACCGACTCAAAACCCAGCCGACTGACCCAAAGAGCAACCCAAAAGCCAGTGACCCCAGGTCAGCTGACTGACCCAAACCACAGCCAACCAACCTAAAATTCAGCCAAACAAAAAAAACATCAGTGATCCAACCCAAAACCAACTGGCTGACCCAAAATCCAATGAACCAGCCCCAAAACCAGCTGACCCAAAGAGGAGCCGTGGGGTTGGAATTCTGTCATTCTCCAAGAGCCGCTGGTGCTGTCCTGGAGAGCCACCCCCAGATCCCAGCGCTGCAGCTGGGTTTGTCCTGCACCCTCTGTCTCAGAAATAAAGTGCAATCAATGATCCCATTCTGGAATTCCCGTAATCCTCTGGGATTGCAGGAGCATATCCCATGTCTTTGAGGATAAAAACGGGGTTTTTGGGACCCCTCATCTAATGCTGCTCGTTCCTGCAGGAATGCTGTTCATGGGGTCCTGGTGGTTCTGTTACCCAGATTCCCTAATCCTTGGGGATCCCTGAACTCCTCATGGTGCATCCCACATCTCTCCCATACTTTATTTGAGGTTAAAACTGGCTTTTTTGGCACCTCTTGGCCAATGTGGCCACTTCCTCCAGGACCTACATGGTCCCAACACTCCTGTTACTCAAATTCCCGTAATCCTTGGTGGTCTTTGAGAGCCCTTGGGGTGCATCCCACGTTTTCCCTGTTGAGGCTAAAAGTGGAGTTTTGGCGGCTCTTGGCCAGTGCTGCCCCTTCCCATGGGACCTCCATGATCCCATTGTTGAATCCCTGTGATCCTTGGGGATCCCTGAGTTCCCTCAGGCCTCATCCCACATCTTCCCTGTGGGTTTTGAGGACAAAAGTGGGAGTTTTGGCACCTCTTGCCCTGTCCCACAGGACTTACATAGTCCTGGTGTTCCCATTGCCACATCTCCATCATCCTTGAGAATCCCTGCAGATTTTGAGGATAAAATCGGGGGTTTTGGAACCCTTTGGCCTCCACGGCCCCATCCCACAGGACTTGCATAGTCCTGGTGATCCCATTGCCACATCCCAGTCATCCTTGGGAATCCCTGGATGCCCTCAGGCCTCATCCCACATCTCCCCCCATGGATTTTGATGACAAGAGGGGGATTTTTGGGAGCCCGGTGCTATCGCTGCCCCTTCCCCCAGGACCTGCAGGCCCAGGACCGGGCCCACCGCATCGGGCAGCAGAACGAGGTCCGCGTGCTCCGGCTCTGCACCGTCAACAGCGTGGAGGAGAAGATCCTGGCGGCCGCCAAGTACAAGCTCAACGTGGACCAGAAGGTGATCCAGGCCGGAATGTTCGACCAGAAATCCTCCAGCCACGAGCGCCGGGCGTTCCTTCAAGCCATCCTGGAGCACGAGGAGCAGGATGAGGTGAGGGCTGGAGCAGAGTTCCCGTGGGAATTTGGGGGTCAGGAGTCAGAGAGAAGAGAAGGAAAAAAAAAAAAAAAAGAAAAAAAAAAAAAAAAAAGCCAACAAACCAACCCCAGAGCAGGAGCATGGCGGCTTGTTTGGAGTTTTTTGGGAGTAGCGTCGGGAACAAAGGCGCCGGATTGACAGCCCTGGAGACTGAATCCCTGTGTTTATCCACAGAGCAGACAGAGCGCGGGCAGTGGCAGCTTCCCCCACGCTGCCTCCTCCCTGTGCCTGGGCGCTGAGTCGGAGGAAGCACCTCTAAAGGTGAGCGGGGTCGTTCAGTCTCCACTGCCCATTCAATCCTCCCGCCAGCACTGCCCGGCACCGCCGCGCCACAGGCAGGGACCGGCCCGCGAGGAGCCCCAGCCGGCCAGGGAGGGACAGAACCCAGAGAGAAATGGGCTGGCAAGAGCAAGGAGTGAGATTGAAATGGCCGAATGTCAGATCTAAATGGCCTGATAGTGCCAGAAATGAGATTTTAAATGGCCTGAAGCAGCCATGAGAGAGTTAGGAGTGGCCTGGAAATGCCAAATAAATGGTAATGGCCTGAAAAAGTAAAGAATTAGTTAAAACCAGCCTGAAAGTGACAAAAGTAAGATGGAAATGGCTTGAAAGTGCCAGAACTGGGGAAAAAAACAGCCTAAAGACAGCCAAAAGTGAATTAAAAGTTGCATGAAAGTGCCAGAAGGGAGTTAAAATGAGACCAAAAGTGCTAAAAAAGAGTTAGAAGCAGCCTGAAAACAGCCAAAAATGAGTTAAAATCTACCCAAAGATGCCAAAAGGGAGAAAAAACAGCCTGAAAGTTATAAAAGTGAGTTAAAACCTGACTGAAAGGGCTGAAAGTGAGGTAAAACTGACCTGAAAGTGCCAGAAGTGAGTTAAAAACAGCCTGAAAGTGACAAAGGTGAGATAAACTGGCCCAAAAGGAGGCAAAATGATCTAAAGACAGCACAAAAACAGCCACAAAGGACTGAAAGCCAAAATGAGCTGAAAGCAAAGACGAATAAAAATGCCTAAAAACGAGAAAACTTTATAAAGAAAATCAAAGCGAAACCCCCCCAAAATGAACTAAAAACCGCCTAAAACCACCCTGAAAACAGAAAAAGAACACAAAATCACTGAAAAACCAGCTAAAAATGCCCCAAACTGAGCTAGAACCGCCCTGAAATGAGCTGAAGTACCAAAAAAACGAGCAAATAGATACTAAAACACCCCGAAATGAGCAAAATCCACAGGAACAGCCCAAAAACCAAGCAAAACACACTGAAACCATCCAAAAAAAACCAAGAAAAAAAAAAAAAATCCACTGAAGCCACCCAAAAACGAGCAGAAACGAGCCTGAAGTGCCCCAAAACGGGGTCAAGCGACAGCGAAAAATGCGAAGGGGAGCGCAAGGCCCCCGAACCCTGAGGAAGGTCCCCGAGCCGTGGGAAGCCAACAAGCGTCGGAGGGGTCTCGGGGGGGCCGTGCCTGAGGCGCCGGGGGCAGCAGCTGAATCCCTGGGTTTGGGTTTTCCCAGGAGGAGGACGAGGTGCCCGACGACGAGACGGTGAATCAGATGATCGCCCGGCACGAGGAGGAGTTCGACCTGTTCATGGTGAGGAAGAGGAGCGGGGGAGGGAGGAAGGGCGGGACGGGAGGAGGAGATGGGGGAGAAGGGAGATTTCCCAAGGGAAAGGAGGAGGAAGGAGAGGAGGAGATGGGGAGGGGTCTCATGAGGAGGAAAAGGAGCAGGAGGTGAGGATCTTGTGAGGAGGAAGAGGAAGGACAGAAGGAGGAGGAGGAAGAGGAGGGAGATCTCACAAAGAGGAAGGAAAAGGGGGGAGAAAGCAGAGAGCAAGAGACAAGGAAGAGCAGGAGATCCCCCGAGGAAGAGAAGAGAGGAGAGGAGGAGAAGAGGAAGAGGAGTAGCAAGAGGGCTTTAGGGTCTCCATGAGGGAGGAAGGGTGGGGAATTGAGGTGTCCATGAGCAGCAGGAGGAGGAAGGAGAGGAAGAGGATAAATGAGAAGGATGGAGAAGGGCAGGAGCCTCCCAGCTCCGGTACAGGATGAGCTCAGAAGCCCCAGGAAGAGCAGGAGGAGACGTGGCCAGGAGTGTGGAAAAAGCCATTTTCCTATCCAGAATTCCCACAGCCCAGGGAAGGGAGGGGAGGGGAGGGGGCTGAAGAGTGAGAGCTTGTCCTGGTGCAGGAGCCTCGATGGCAGCGACATTCCCAGGCTGGGGAACCCCCAGGGATCCAGTCCCAGCGTGCAGGGAGTGTCCGTGCCCAGAATGCCAGTGGTGCTGGACCTGGACAGAGGAGCAGGGCACGGGGAGGCCAGTGGCTCTGGGACCATTCCCAATTCCCAAAACTCTCCCAATTCCCAAACTTCTCAGTTCCCAAAACTCCCCAATGCTTTGGCTGTGCAGCCTGTGCTGCTCCCAGAATTCCTCTCACAAATCACCCCCAACTTCCACTGTGGCTCCACCAGCTCACAATTCCCATTCTCACGGTGTGGTTCCTGCAGTTCCCAAACCTGCCTCAGTTCTCAAAAGTCCTGCAGTTCCCAGAGTTGGTTCCTTCAACTCCCAAAACGTTTTTCCAGTCCCAAAGTTCCTCCGGCTCCCGAAGCAGCCTCTGGCTCTGGGCGTGGCTCCTCCATCCCTGTTCTTCAGCAGCAATCCCCCTCATCCCATCCCATCCCACCTCAGATGCCCCCGATCCCCTCAAAATCCTTCTTTGGATCCACCCCTCATCCCCATCCCACCCCCAAGCCCGGTGAGCCCTGCCCAGAGCCGCGGTGACGGGTTCTGTCCCGGCAGCGCATGGACCTGGACCGGCGGCGGGAGGAGGCGCGGAACCCCAAGCGGAAGCCGCGGCTGATGGAGGAGGACGAGCTCCCATCCTGGATCCTGAAGGACGACGCCGAGGTGGAGCGGCTCACCTGCGAGGAAGAGGAGGAGAAGATGTTCGGCCGCGGCTCCCGGCACCGCAAGGAAGTGGATTACAGCGATTCCCTCACGGAAAAACAGTGGCTCAAGGTATTCCCAGAGTGGATCTGCCCAGAGGGATGGGAATGTGCCTGTGGGGGCTGGAGAAGGTCTACGGGGAGCACCTGTCCCTTTGGAAATCCTCATCTTTCCAGGACCCCCCATCCATGTGGGCCCACCCCATCCCTGTCGATCCCCAATCCCAAGGATCCCCGTTCCCTGCAGGCCATCGAGGAGGGGACGCTGGAGGAGATAGAGGAGGAAGTCCGGCAGAAGAAATCCTCTCGGAAGCGGAAGCGAGAGCCCGAGGGTCCCACGGGGCCCCCCCCAAGCGCCCGGAGCCGGGATAAGGATGAGGAGAGCCGGAAGCAGAAGAAGAGGGGGCGGCCCCCAGCTGAAAAACTGTCCCCAAATCCACCCCCCCTGACTCGGAAAATGCGGAAAATCGTGGATGCGGTCATCAAGTACAAGGACAGGTGAGGGGGGCCAGGTGCTGCCGGGTTCCCAGGCGTTTCCAGGGAACCACGGCTCTGAGGGGATGAAGATCAGAGGGAGTGGGATGGGATGGGATGAGGATGAGGAGGATGAGGAAGGCCACCCCTCACGCCCATTTTCCCCCCCCCACAGCAGCAGCGGGCGACAGCTGAGTGAAGTTTTCATCCAGCTCCCGTCCCGCAAGGAGCTGCCAGAGTACTACGAGCTCATCCGGAAACCTGTGGACTTCAAGAAGATCAAGGTACCGGGATCTGCCAGGATCTGTCAGGATCCATTGGAATCCACCCCCTGAGCCCCCCCTCATCCTTTTTCCTGCTCCCAGGAGCGGATCCGAAACCACAAGTACCGGAGCCTCAACGACCTGGAGAAGGATGTGATGCTGCTGTGCCAGAACGCCCAGACCTTCAACCTGGAGGGGTCCCTGGTACGGAAATCCAGGAAGGAGCCCCCAGCATAACCAGGAATGGCCTGGAATTGTGCCTGGGAAGGGTTGGGAATGGCCAGGAACAGCCTGGAATAACAGCCACGATGGCTTGGAATGGCCTGGAGTGACCGAGATTTTCCCCCAGATCTACGAGGATTCCATCGTGCTGCAGTCCGTGTTCACCAGCGTCCGGCAGAAGGTGGAAAAGGAGGAGGAAAGTGACGGAGAGGAGAGCGAGGAGGAGGAGGAGGGAGAGGAAGAAGGATCCGAGTCCGAGGGTGGGTGTGGGGATGGGATGGAGATGGGATGGGGATGGGGATGGGATGGATGGGGATGGGGATGGAGGATCAGGATCATTTGGAGGGTTTGGATTCCCCCCAGCCCGCTCAGTGAAGGTGAAGATCCGTCTGGGCCGAAAGGAGAAGGTTCCGGAGCGTGGGAAGGGCCGGCGCCGGGGGGGGCGGGGGGGACGCCCCAAACCCCTCCTGAGCGACGACGAGAGCGAGGATGAACAGGAGGAGGTGAGAGAATCTGGGAATGCCTCTGGATCCTGAGAGCCCCAAATCCAGGGAGTGACTTTGGATTCTGGCAGTGATCTCAAATCCATCATCCTGATCCCAAATCCTGGGAGTGACCCCACACGTTGGGAGTGACCCTGAACCCCTCACTCTGACCCCAAATCCTGGGAATGACCCCCAAACCCTTCATCCTGACCCCAGATCTTGAGCTGAACCCCAAAGTGCCCCATCTCAATCCCAAATCCATGCCCTGACTCCCAGATCCTATCCTGAACCCTCCAAATGCCTCATCCTGGCCTCCAATTCCTCACCCCTTTTCCCCTTTCCAGGATCGCTCCGGCAGTGGCACCGAGGACGACTGACCCAAACATTCCACGTCTCCAGAATTCTGCGAAACCCCAGAGCCCCCTGCCCCCACTCTCCCCCGTAGCTCCGACGGCAGCGACACCAGAATTCCCAAAATCCCGAAAATCCCAAAAAACCACATCCAACCTCATCCGTATTTATACCAGAACCGGCACTGCCGCAGCCACCGGAGCTCCCAGATCATCCCGGATCCAGGTGGTCCTGGATGGTCCAACTGGGCTTTATCCCAAGTTGTTTCAGATGGTCCCAAGTTGTCCCTGCTCATCCCAGATCCAGATTGTCCCAAGTGGTCCTGGGCTGTCCCAGATTCAGATCCAGACCATCCCGGGTGGTTTTAGGTCCTCCTGGATCATCTGAGATCAGCCCAGATTGTCCCTGGGTTGTCCTGGATCATCCCAGCCTGTCCTGAGTGGTCCCAATCTGGATCATCCTGGGTGCTCTCAGGTTGTCCCGGACCACCTTCCATCCCCTGGGATCCTCCCGGCTGATCCCAGTCCCCCCTCCCTGTGTTGTCGCTGTCCCTGGATTCCCAGCAGTCGATAATTAATTAATAAATTAATCCTACAGGAGCTGAGTCGTTTCCAGGGGAGATCCTGGGGGGAATTGGGGGGTTCCAGAGGAGTCTCAGGGGGTGTTGTGGGGGTGACTCTGGGTACTGGGGGCTCTGGGAGTACTGGGGAGACCCTGGGGTATTGGGGGGGGGTCCCAGAGGGTCCCTGGGGTGTCCCCCCGGCGGGGTTCGTGTCATTCCCGAAGTGCCACAGCAGCGACCCCTCCCTCCCCTGGGAACTGGGGGGGCGGGAGGAGTTGGGGAGAGCTGAACCCCCTTGTGCCCCCCCCACCCCCCGGTCCTGCTCCAAGCCCCCCGGGAATCGCCCCCGGTGGAAAACCCGCGATTAATCCGGCACTAAAAGAGGGAAAACACTCAAAAAGCAGTTTTTGGGTGGGGGTGGGAAAAGGGACCCCCGTGCCGCGCCCTTTCTCCTTCCTGCTTTTCCCTCCTTCCCTCCCGTTTTTCCCCCCTTTATCCCGGCTTTCTCCCGCTCCCTCCCGGTTTTCCTTTCCTGCCTTTACCCCGGTTTTCCTCCCCCCATCCCGATCTTCGCCCCGGTGTCGGTGTCTCCCCCGATCCCGGTTTTCCCTCTGTCCCTCCCTCATTCCCGGTTTTCCTGCCCCACCCTCCACCTTTTGAACGCCCCGAGCTCCTCCCCCCGCCCGTTAAATGGGGCCCGGCGGGATCCGCGGCCACGGGCGGCGGCACCGGGAGCTCCGGGACAGACCGGAGCGGGATCAGCACCGGGCGGCGGCACCGGGAGCTCCGGGACAGACCGGACCGGACCGGACCGGACCGGGATCAGCACCGGGGCCAGCACCGGGGCCAGCACAGGACTGAGCGGTACCGGGATCCGCACCGAGCGCCCGGATCCCTCCAAGCCCCGGCTCCGCTCCCGGTGAGCGCCAGGACACGAACCCCGGCTGGAAAACCGGGACAGAGCCCAGAGCCAAAGGAAAGGAGCCGGGAAACACCGGGATGGGACCCGGCAGCACCGGGATAAGAGCGGGAACAGCCGGGAGCGGATCCGGGAGCAGACCGGGAAGCACCGGGACCGCCGGGATCCTCCTGCTCCTTCTGGGAACGGCGGCGGCGACACCGAGCGCAGGTGGGGGGGGGGAAAGGGGGGATTTTGGGGGTCTGGAGGGGGTGGGGGACCCCCCACGCCCAGACCCACATTTCGGGTGGGGGAGGGCACCGGGAATCCCGGGAAGGGCTGGGAAAGGGGTGAAGGGAACCGGAAGGGACGGGGGGGGACACCGGGGGTCGCCCCTCGCCGCGGGATTTGTCCCCACCACAGCGGGGACGCCCCTCCCGCCTTCCCGGGGTGTCCCGCGGGTGGGGAACCGGGGAGCGCTCGGTTTTGGGGCTCCCCCGTGACCCCTTCGTGACCCCCCGGGACCCCCAAAGTCGCCCCGGGCCCCCCCACGTGTCAACCCCCGCCCCACGGGCTGGGAGGCCCCGCCCCCCCGGCCCGGGAAGGGCCAATCAGCGCGCGAGGTCCGCCCCGCCCCGCGACGGACGCGGCTCCCATTGGCTGAGGCCAGACTGGCCACCCGCGAGGGCGGGGCCTGCGCCAGCCAATCAGAGCGCGGCGCGCGGGGAGGGCGCGCCCGGGTGGGGCCGGGGCGGAAATCGGGACCCCCCCCCAAAATGGGGGTAAAACACCCGAAAATGGCACCAAAACCCTTCGGAATGGGCCCGGGAGCCCCAAAAACGCGACCGGAACCCAAAAAACGGGACTAAAACTCGCCAAAAATGTGGCCGGCACCTCCGCGAATGGGAGCAGAGCGCTCCCAAAGTGGGGTCAAACTCCAAAATGGGATCGGAACTCTCAAAGTGGGGCCAAAACACGGCAAAAGGGGGCTAAAATCACCCAAAATGCGGAAAGACCCCACAAAGTGGGACCGGGAGCCCCAAAAAAGGACCCCCGGATGAACACGCGGGGCTGGAGCTTCCCCCGGGACCCCCCGAGTTCGGGGAGGGTTTGGGGGGTCCCTGGGGATGTTTTGGGGGTCCCGGGATCCCTGGGGATGTTTTGGGGTCCTTGAGGGGGGAGGCTGGGGGGTCTCTGGAGGCTTTTGGGGGGCTCTGGGTGGGGGAGTGGGGACCCGGGGGGGGTTCAGGGGTCCCAGGGGATATTTTGGCTCCTCGGGTTTATTTTGGGGGTTCCTGGGGGGGCTTTTGGGGGTCCCTGAACCGATTGTCCCCCGTCCGCAGCGCCCCCGCCGTGCGCCTCGGACCAGCTGCGCTGCGGGGACGGCTCGTGCCTGTCGCGATCCTTCGCCTGCGACGGGGAGCGCGACTGTCCCGACGGGGGGGACGAGCTGGGCTGCGCCCCCCCGCCCTCGCCGCCGCCCTGCGCCCCCTCCTCCTTCCGCTGTCGCGACGGGAGCTGCGTCCCGCGCCTCTGGAGCTGCGACGGCGACCCCGACTGTCGCGACGGGGAGGACGAGGAGCCGGAGCTGTGCGGGACCCCCCGGCCCCCCCGCGCCTGCCCCCCCCTGCAGTTCCCCTGCGGCTCCGGGGAGTGCGTGCACCGGCGCTGGCGCTGCGACGGGACCCCCGACTGTCGCGACAGCTCCGACGAGGAGGGGTGTGGTGCGTGCGATGGGATGGGCTGGGATGGACTGGGAGGGCACTGGGATGAACTGGGATGGACTGGGAGGGCACTGGGAGGGGACTGGGAGGGCACTGGGATGAATGGGATGGACTGGGAGGGCACTGGGATGGACTGGGAGGGCATTGGGATGAACTGGGAGGGACTGGGACGTTCGGGGGGGGGGGTCGCTGCCTCGCTGACCCCCCCGCGCCCCCCAGGGACGCCCCCCCCGTGCCCCTCCGGGCAGCTCCGCTGTCGCGACGGGCGCTGCATCCCCGGCGCCCGCGCCTGTGACGGGACCCCCGACTGTCGCGACGGTGACGACGAGGAGGAATGTCCCGACGGTACTGGGGGAGGGGTGAGGGGGTCTGGGGGTGTTTGAGGGGGCTCAGAGAGGTTTGGGGGGGTCAGGGAGGCTTTTCCCGGGGGGTTTGAGGGGGTTTTTAGAGGACGGGGGGGAAGCCCGGGGGGTGTTTGAGAGACCTTAAGGAGGAGTTTTGGGGATGTTTCGGGGGTCTCTCGGTCTCTGACGCCCCCCCCCGCGCCCCCCCAGCCCCGTCGTGTCCCCCCCCGCACCGGTTCCGCTGCCGCTCGGGCGAGTGTATCGCGATAGGGCAGGTCTGCGATGGGCGGCGCCACTGTCGCGACTGGTCGGATGAGCCGCTCAAAGAGTGCGGTGAGGAGGGGCCCCAAAACCGCCCCGTGAGACCCCCAAAAACCCCAAATCCCCTCCCGGGACGTTCTGAACCCGCCCCAAAGCAGCTCCAGGACCCCGGAGAGCCCCAAACTGCCTGGAGCAGCCTGAACCCCCCCGGGCCCCCCACAATTCCCTGGAAACCCCCCCAAAAACAACCCCAAATCCCCCCTGAACCCCCCCAAAAAAACCCCTGAAGCCCCGTCAGGTCACCCCAAAACCTCCCTGAGCCCCCAAGCCCCGCTTTCACCCCCTCCCAGCTCCTCCTCCATGGGATTCTGGGGGTCTCTGCCCCTTTTGGGGGGGATTTTGGGCGGTCTGAGCCCCCTTTGTGCCTCCCAGGGGTGAACGAGTGCCTGCTGGGGGGCGGGGGCTGCTCCCACGGCTGCCGGGACCTGCGGGTGGGCTTCGAGTGTCTGTGCCCCCCCGGCTTCAGCCTGGACCTCGACAACCGGACGTGTCACGGTGTGTACCACCCCCAAAATACCCCGAAATACCCCAAAACACCCCCAAAACATCGCAAAATATCCCAAAATACCCCAAAACACCCCCAAAACATCACAAAATATCCCAAAATACCCCAAAACACCCCCAAAACATCGCAAAGTATCCCAAAATACCCCCAAAATACCCCGAAATTCCCCCAAAATACCCCAAAATATCCCAAAATACTCCCAAAACATCGCAAAATACCCCAAAACACCCCCAAAACATCACAAAATATCCCAAAATACCCCAAAATACCCCCAAAACATCGCAAAATACCCCAAAACACCCCCAAAACATCACAAAATATCCCAAAATACCCCAAAACATCCCCAAAACATCGCAAAGTATCCCAAAATACCCCCTGAAATACCCCCTGAAATACCCCCTGAAATACCCCCAAAATATCCCCAAAGTACCCCGAAATACCCCCAAATATCCCAAAATATCCCAAAATACCTCAACCTCTTTCCCAGGACACTCAAAATACCAAAAAATACCCCCAAACTATCCCAAACTATCCCAAAATATCCCAGACTATCCCAAAATATCCCAAAATATCCCAAAATATCCCAAAATATCCCAAAATATCCCAGACTATCCCAAACTATCCCAAAATATCCCAAAACACCTCAACCTCTCTCCGAGGACCCCCAAAATGCCCCAAGCCCCTGCCAAGACCCCACAGGGGAACCCTGACACCCCCAAATGGCCCCGGGAGGGGGTGGGGGTCCCCAAGAGGGAAATGAGTTCCTGGAGGAGTTTTGGGGGTGTCCTGGGGGGGGGTGGATCAGGGAGGTCCAGGGGGTTTGGGAGTGTCAGGGGTTTGAGGGGCCCTAAGGGGATTTGGGGGGATTTTGGGGGGCTCCCTGCGAGAGGTGACCCCGCTGTGCCCCCCAGGCCCCCCCGGGACCCTCCTGGTGAGCACCCGGCACCAGGTGCTGGCGCTGGGGGGCCCCGAACCCCGAATCCTGCAGGGGCCCCTCAAGCACGTGGCTGCGCTGGACGTCGGCGTCGAGGGGGGCTCCCTGTTCTGGGGGGACCCCAGTGAGGGGCTCATCTACAGGTGAGAGCCCCCCCGGGGCCCCCCGGTGCCCCCCAGTGCCCCCCAGTGCCTCCCCAGTGCCCTCTGACCCCCCCCCAGTGACCCCCAACCCCTCCCAGCGCACCCAAATCCTCTCATCACCCCCCATTGCCCCCCATGTCCCGTCAGGGGCCCCAATTCCCCCCCGGGTTCCCTCCACCCTGACCCCGCCCAGGACCTCCCAGGACCCCCCAAGACCCCCCCAGGACCTCCCAGAACCCCCCAAGGACCTCCCCAGGACCCCCCTCAGGACCTCCCCCAGAACCCCCCTAGAACCTCTCAGGACCTCCCAGGACCCGCCCAGGACCCTTCAGGACCTGCCCAGGACCCCCCAGCCCCCCCCAGGACCTCCCCAGAATCCCCCAAAACCCCCAGGACCCCCCAGGATGCCCCAGAACCCCCCCCAGGATGCCCCAGAACTCCCCCAGGACTCCCCAGGACACCCCAGGACCCCCAGGACCCGCCAGGACCCCCCCCCAGGACCCCCCCCAGGACCCCCCTCCCACTCCCCCATCTCCCCGCGCTGACCCCGCTGCTCCCCAGAGCCCCCCTGGCCGCGGGCCCGCCGGTGCCGCTGGGGGTGGTCCCGGGCCCGGGGTCCCCGGCCGGGCTCGCCCTGGACTGGATCCATCGGCTCCTGTACTGGACCGAGCCGGGCTCCGGCCGTGTGGCCGTCACCGACCCCGCGGGGACCCGGCACCGCAGCCTGCACCGGGACCCCCGGACACGGCCCTGGGCGCTGGTCGTGGACCCCCTGAACGGGTACGGGGGGACAGGGGGGACGGGGGGGGACAGCGCAAAGGACAGTGGGTGGGACAGGGGGTGTGAGGACACAGGGGTGATGGGGGGGACATGGAGGGTGACAGTGGGGGGTGACACAGGGGGACAGGGAGGGTGACAGTGGTGGGGACGGGGGGGGTGAGGGGGACAGGGGGATGTGGGGACACGGAGGGTGACAGTGGTGGGGACACGGGGTGTGAGGGGGACAGGGGGATGTGGGGACACGGAGGGTGACAGTGGGGGGACACAGCGGGAGGGACAAGGGGTACTTGGGGCACAGACGATGGCATGGCCCGGGAGGGACGGGGGCTGTGGGGGGGAAGGGGGGCACCGGTGGCACCGGTGACACCCACGGTGTCCCCCAGGTACCTGTACTGGTCAGACTGGGGGTCCCGCCCCCACATCGCCCGCGGGGCCCAGGATGGGGCCCCCCCCGAGCCCCTGGTGACCGAGGACGTGGAGCGGCCCCAGGGGCTGGCCCTGGGTGAGGGTCCCACACCCCAAACCCGTCCCCGTGTCCCCCCCCATGTGACCCCCCCAGTGCCCCCCTGACCCAGCCGTGCCCCCCCAGACCAGTCCTCCCAGCGCCTGTACTGGACCGACGGCCGCCTGCACACCGTGTCCAGCGTGGCCCTGGACGGGAGCGGCCGCCGGACGCACCTGAGGGACCCCCAGCACCTGGCGCAGCCCCTCGGCCTCGCCGTCTTCCAGGTGAGACCCCCCAGAGTCCTCCCACAGCCCCTCCTGTCCCCTTTCCCTTGGTCTCTGACCCCCCCCGTGTCCCCTCTGCCCCCCCCGTGTCCCCTCTGCCCCCCCCGTGTCCCCTCTGCCCCCCCCGTGTCCCCTCTGACCCCCCCGTGTCCTCTCTGCCCCCCCTATGTCCCCCCCAGGACTGGGCCTTCTGGACCGACCCCCACCGGGGGTCC
The DNA here is from genome assembly GCF_971803275.1 of Cyanistes caeruleus. NCBI lineage: Eukaryota > Metazoa > Chordata > Aves > Passeriformes > Paridae > Cyanistes > Cyanistes caeruleus. The sequence goes on from NC_141736.1 coordinate 1,589,893, forward strand.
CTGGTGGCCGCACGGCTCGGGGGGGGCTCCCCCACCCCCCAGGTGGTGGCCCAGGAGCTCTTCAGCCCCGAGGCCGTCGTGGTTCTGCACCCGGGGAGGCAGCCAGCAGGTAAAACCCCAAAACACCCCCAAAACACCCCTGGGACCCCCAAAACACCCTCAAAACACCCCTGGGACCCAAAAAACACCCCCCAGAACACCCCTGGGACCCCCAAAACACCCCCAAAACACCCCCAATAACACCTCTGGGACCCCTAAAACTCCCCCAAAACCCCTGAAACACCCCAAAAACACCCCTGGGACCCCCAAAAACACCCCCCAAACACCCCCGGGACCCCCCAAAACACCCCTGGGACCCCCAAAACGCCCCAGAAACACCCCCAAAACACCCCTGGGACCCCAAAAACACCCAAAGCACCCCGAACCACACAAACACACCCCAAAGAGATCCCTGGGCCTCCCCAGACACCCTGTGACCCCCCCGTGACCCCGATTTCCCGCAGACCCCCCCCTCACCTGTGCCCCTCCCCCAGGCCCCAACCGCTGCGAGGGTCCCGGGGGTCTCTGCTCCTTCCTCTGCCTCCCCTCCCCCACCCGCGGCCCTGGCTCCCCCCGATTCACCTGCGCCTGCCCTGACGGGGAGCACCTGGACAGGGACGGACACACCTGTGTGACAGGTAACCCTGAACCCCCCTGAGACCCCCCAAACCCCCCTGAACCCCCCCTGTGTGACAGGTAACCCTGGGACCCCCCTGAACCCCCCAAACCCCCCTGAACCCCCCCTGTGTGACAGGTAACCCTGGGACCCCCCTGAACCCCCTGAACCCCCCTGTGTGACAGGTAACCCTGAACCCCCCTGAGACCCCCCAAACCCCCCTGAACCCCCCCTGTGTGACAGGTAACCCTGAACCCCCCTGAGACCCCCCAAACCCCCCTGAACCCCCCCTGTGTGACAGGTAACCCTGAACCCCCCTGAACCCCCCAAACCCCCTCCAGACATACTTGAGACCACCCTGACCCCCCTGTGTCATAGGAAACCCTGGGACCCCCCACAAACCCCCTCCAGACTCACCTGAGACCCCCCCAAAACCCCCCATGTCACAGGTAACCCCTGGGATCCCCCTGAACCCCCTCCAGACACACCTGAGACCCCCCCAGACCCCCCTGTGCCACAGGTAACCCTGAACCCCCCCACTCCCCCACACCAGACTCACCTGAGCCACACCTGAGACCCCCCAGACCCTCCTGAGACCCCTCCAGCTCCCCCCAGCCCCTCCCAGCCCCAGCTGTGACATCACCCTGACATCACCCTGAACTCCCCTGAGACCCCCCAGGAATCCCCCCAAAGCCCTCCCTGGGTTCACCTGTGCCCAGGTGACCCCCCCGTGTCCCCCCAGAGCCCCCCGGGACCCCTGAGCCTCTCACACGGAACTTCAGCAGGGAGGAAAACGCCTCGATAGGTAACGGCCCCAGCCCTGGCCACACCCACCTGCCACACCCCGTTCACACCTGCTGGCCACACCCACTGGCCACACCACGATCACACCCGCTGGCCACAGCCTTGATTGCACCCACCGGCCACACCCACCAGCCACACCCCTGATCACACCCACCGGCCACACCCATCGGCCACACCCTGATCACACCCACCGGCCACACCCACCGGCCACACCCCTGATCACAACCACCGGCTGCACCCACTGGCCACACACATCATCCACACCCACGGGCCACACCCACGGGCCACACCCACCGGTCACACCCACTGTCCACACCCCTGATCATACCTACTGGCCTCACCCACCGGCCACGCCCACCGGCCACGCCCACCGGCCACGCCCACCTGTCACGCACACAACCCCCCGGCCACACCCCCCGGTCACACCCCTGGCCACACCCCCAGTCACACCCCCGGTCACACCCCCATGACCACACCCCCTGACCACACCCACCAGTCACACCCACCAGTCACACCCTCCTGACACACCCCAGGTCCCACCCCTGATCACACCCACCGGCCACGCCCACTGACCACACCCCCGGCCACACACCGACCCCACCCCTGCTCACCCCCCTGCCCTCTCCTGCCCTCTCAGGTGATCTGCGGCTGCCGGGGGGTCCCGGGGGGTCCCGGCCGGGGCTGACGGCGCTGCTGGTGCTGCTGCCCCTCGGTATGGCCCCCCCGGGGGACACGGATTGCGGGGGGCTGGGAGGGTGCAGGGGGTCCCAAAGAATGGGGGGGCAGGGGGGCGGGGCAGAATGGGGGGGGCAGATTCGGGGGTCTGGGGGGGCGGGGCAGAATGGGGGGGGCAGATTTGGGGGTCCCAAAGTGGGGGGAGTTTCAAAACAGAGGAGCCAAAAATGGAGGGTTGGGGGAGGGGGGTCCCAGAATGGGGTGGAGGCAAAATTTGGGAGGATGGTGGGGTTCAAAAGGGGGGTCCCAAAGGGTGGGGGTCCCAAGGGGGGGTTCAAAGGGGGGGATGCCAATGTAGGGGGGGGGTCCCAAGGGGGGGGAGAGTCCCAAGGAGGGTGGTCCCATAGGGGGTTCCCAAAGTGGGGGGGGGGGTCCCAAAGGTTGGGGGTCCCAAAGTGGGGGTCCCAAGGGGGGGTCCCAAAGCGGGGGAGGGTCCCAAGGGGGGGGTCCCACAGGGGGAGGTCCCAAGGGGGGGTCCCGTGCCTGCAGTTCCCGCCCGTGGCCACCAGGGGGCTCTGGGGATTGGCCCAGCAGGGGTCGGGCCATGGGGGGGGCACGGATTTCTGGGGCAAAGTCCCGGATTTTGGGGAGGGGGGGTGTCCCGGTTTTGGGGACCCCCCGTGACCCCCCCGTGCCCACCAGGACTGGTGCTGGGCCTGGGGGTGGCAGCCAGGGCGCTGTGGCAGGAGTGGCGTCGGCGCAACACCAACAGCATCAGCTTCACCAACGCCACCTTCCGGAAAGGGCCCGGGGACCCCCTGGATGGGGGGGGGCTCGGGGACCCCCTGGTGAGTGAGGGGGGGGCGTGGGGGGCCCGGGGACAGCCGGGATGGGGCTCTGGGGCAGGAGGGGGTTCAGGGACCCCCCCACTGACCCGCCGCTTCCTCCCCCAGCGGCCGCTGACGTCAGAGGACGACGAGCCCTGAGGATTTGGGGGAGCCGAGACCCCCCCAGAGCCCCCCGGGGTGGGGGAGCGGCCCCCAGGAGCCGCAGGACTGAGAGCAGGGCTGGGGGCAGGCACAGCTGGGAGCAGCTGTGTGCACCTGGACACACCTGGGCACAGCTGGGAGCAGCTGGATACACCTGGACATGGCTGCAGACACAGCTGTGCACACCTGGGCACAGCTGGGTGGACAGCTGGACACAGCTGGGAACAGCTGGATACACCTGGACATGGCTGTGCACATCTAGACATGGCTGCAGACACAGCTAGACATAGCTGGGCACAGCTGGACACAGCTGGGAACAGCTGGGAATAGCTGGGAATAGCTGTGCACACCTGGGCATGGCTGCAGACACAGCTGGACACAGCTGGGAATAGCTGTGCACACCTGGACATGGCTGCAGACACACCTGGGCACATCTGGGCACATCTTGATGGGGCTGTGCACACCCGGCTATGGCTGCAGACACACCTGGGCACAGCCTGACACACTTGGTCATGGCTGCAGACACAACTGGACACACCTGGACACAGCTGGCCATGGCTGCAGACACACCTGGACACAGCTGGGCACACCTGGAGACACCTGGACAAGGCTGTGCACACCTGGCTATGGCTGCAGACACAGCTGGACACACCTGGACACAGCCTGATACACCTGGCCATGGCTGCAGACACACCTGTGCACACCAGTGCACACCTGGCCATGGCTGTGCACACCTGTGCCAGCTGTCCGTGCTCGTTCAGGGCTGTCCAGGTGCCCCAAGTAACCCCTGGGGCACTTTGGGGTTTTTTTTAACCAAAATACTGTGAATTCCTCCCGGACTGAGGCCTGGGGAAGTGGGAGGAGCCGAGGTGGCCCCGCCCCTTCCCCATCAATAAAATTTTATTTATTGAGCTCTGAGAGATCAGACTGGGTGAACTGGGATGGACTGGGAGCGCGGGGGCGGGGCATAGGGAAACCTCCTCGCACGCGATTGGCCCAGAGCGCCGCAGCCTCGTCCCCGCCCCTGCGGCACGGGCTCTGATTGGTCGCCGTTTCCCTCCAAAATAGCCGCTCGATGCTCATTGGACGGCGCGCTCGGGGGAACGCACGCTATTGGTTGGGCGCACTGCCCATCACGCCCCACCTCCCCCAACGCGGGCTGTGATTGGTCACCTCGTGTCCCGCCTCCGATTGATTCCCGCGCCTGTCATTCTAGCGACGCTCCGCCCCTCCCGCTGCCCGCGCTCCATTGGCTGTGCCAGCCGTCAATCAAACGTATCCTCCAATCGCTGTGCGGCGGGGGTGGGAGGAAGAGCGCGCTGCAAGCTACTGGCCGTGGCCAACGTCACTCAATGCTCGCCCCGCCATTTCCGTGATTTCCGCTTCCCCGGCCAATGGCGGCGTCCCGCGGGGTTGCCCGGGGGCGGTGCGCGGCTCGATTGGCTGCGCACGCCGCAGTCCCGCCCACGCACGGCGGCGAATCCCAGCGCTTCCATTGGCCCGCCCGGCTGCCCATCACGCCAACACGCCTCAATCGCGGCGCGCCGGCGCCTTCTCTTCTCCTATTGGTCACTGCGCGCTGCACGCAGCCACTGATTGGTCGATAGTTCCGTCACTCCGGGCGCTCCGGCGCGGCGATTGGGCGCTTGGCGCCGGTGAGGGCGGGCGTCCCCGCCGCGCTCCCAGCGTGCCCCGCGCGGCCCGAGGCGAGCGCGGCCCGTGCCCGTCGCCGCCTCCGCCATGTCCGAGTTCGGCCCCGCGCCGCCCCCGCCCCCCCAGCCCGGGGCCGCCCCCGCCGCCCCCACCTCGGCCGGGCCCGGGGGGGGCCCGGGGGGCGGCGGCGGCGGCGGTGGCGGCGGCGGGACGGGGCGCAAGGACGCGTTCGCCGACGCGGTGCAGCGCGCGCGGCAGGTGAGGGGCGCGGCGGGGCGGCGGGAGGCGGCGGGAGGGGTCGGGGACCCCCCGCGACCCCTCCCGGGGCGCCGCGGCCCTGCCCCCACCTTCCCGGTAAGGCCCCGCCCCCCTCGGGGGTCGCGGGAGGGGAGGTCGCCCCTCCCCCACCCCCGGGACCCCCTCACGCGTTCCCGCCCCGCTTCCCGGCCCCCCCCGCCCCACAATAAAACCCCGCACCCCCCCCGCGTGTTTTCCCCCCGTTCCGGGAGGTCCCGCCGCCCTCAGTCCGGTACTTACGGTCCTTTACCGTAATTCCCCCCAAAGCCCGGCGCCTCCCCCGGGCTCGCGCGCCCTTTGGCGCCGCAATTACGGTAATTACCGTAATTAACACGCTAGTTAACAGCGGCGCGGGGCGGGGGTGCTGAGCTGGGCCCCGGCAGCCCCAGTTCGGGGGTCTCTGGTGGCTCTCAGGGGGGATTTCAGCGGACCCCAAAATTTGGGGGGAGCCCATCGGCGTGAGGAGATTCGGGGGGCTCCGGGAGGATCCTGGGGGTTTCTGGGGGGCTCCGGGAGGGCTCTGGGGGGTCCGCACGTGGCTTTGGGTTCGGTTTTTGGGGGTCCTGTTCTCAGAGGGACCCTCTCGAGGGGGTTTCTTGCTGTTTGGGCCCCCCCTCCGGGGGATTTTGGGGGCAGTTTTTGGGGGGCTGCGTTTCGTGCTGGGGTATTGGGGGAGGTCGTGACTTTGGGGTGGCCCCACCGGGCATTTTGTGGGGTTCTCCTGCGGGTTTGGATGGTCCTGGGGGTGTTGGGGGGGCACCTGCGGGGCTTTGGGGGCTCCTTGAGAGGTTTGGGTGATCTTTGGTGGGTTTTGGGGGTCTCAGCGTGAGTTTGGGGGGTTCATCTTTTCGAGTGACCCCTGGGGGCTTTTGGGGAAGTTTCGGAGCATCTCGGCGTGTTTTGGGATCTCCTGTTTGAGTCGGGAGGGGGGGCTCTAGGGGTTTTTCGGGGTCCTGGGGGGGATTTTGGGGGTCCCTGGTGGGTTTTGGGGCTCCCTGCGGCCTTCAGGCCCCCCCAGTTTTGCGGTGACCCCTCCCCTGCCCCCCCCAGATTGCAGCCAAGATCGGGGGGGACACAGCGCCGCCAGTGCCCAACAACAACCCCCCTCCCCCCGACTTTGGGGGCTTCGGGGGGCAGAAACGGCAGCTGGAGGATGGCGGTAAGGGGGGCACGGGACCCCCAAACCCCGAGAGAACACCCCGGACCGCGGGGGGACCCCCAAACCTTTGGGGGGGACAGGCGAGGGGTCCGTAACACCGCACTGTTCCCCCCCTTAGATCAGCCTGAGAGCAAGAAGTTGGCGGCCCAGGGGGAAGGTGAGGGGGGCTGGGGGTCCCCACGATGGGCTGGGGGTCCCCACGATGGGCTGGGGGTCCCCACGATGGGCTGGGGGTCCCCACGATGGGCTGGGGGTCTTGGGGGGTCTTGGGGACAGGGGGGCTTTGGGCCTCAGGACGCTTTGGGGGGGCTCCTGGAGCACGGGGCTGCTGCCAGGAGGGGGCACTGGGGAATGTCCCAGGGAGGTTTTGGGGGTCCCAGGGAGGTTTTTGGGGGTCCCAGGGAGGTTTATGGGGTCCTAGGGAGGTTTCTGGGGGTCCCCAAAGGGTAGGTCTGGGGTGGGCAGAGGGAAATGGGGGTGTCCTGGAGGGGTCTCAGGAGGTCCTGGAAGAGGTTTGAGGTGGGTTTGGGGGTCCAGGGGGAGTTTTGGGGTGTCCAGGGCAGCTTTCAGCGGTCTCCAGGTGTTTCTTAGGGAGTCCTCGGGGTGGTTTGGGGCATTCCAAAGGGGTTTGGGGGCTGGGAGAGGTTGGGGGAGCGGGGAAGTTGGGGCCCCCCCAAATCGGGGGGACCCCCACAGACGGGCCAGGTTCCCCCCCCAGCGCTGCCGGCACCGATGGGGCCCATCCATCCCCCACCCAGGTATGGGGGTGCAGGGGGGTGTTGGGGGCTGGGGGGGCTCCTTGTGGGGGTCGGGAAGGAGGGGGAGGGGTCCTGGGGAGGTCCTTGGGGTTTGAGGGGATTTCAGGGGGGTACTGAAGGTTTTGGAGGGAGGTTTGAAGGGTCCTCGGTGGGGGGTTGAGGGTTTTGCTGAGTTTTTTGGGGTCTTGGGGTGGTTTTAAAACATTCTTAAGGAGTTGGGGGGGTGCTGGGGGGTGCTGGGGGATTTTGAGGTGCTCGTGGGGTTTTTTGGGGTCCCCATGACCCCTTGGTGCCCCCCAGGACGACGGTGACGGAGGAGTACCGGGTCCCTGACGGGATGGTCGGCCTCAGTGAGTCTGGGGGCCTGGGGAGGGGGCTTCAGGGTCCCAGGGGTTTGGGGACCTCCGGGAGAGCCTTGGGGACACCCCCAAACCCCGCTCTGTGTCCTCCCCCCGCAGTCATCGGCCGTGGCGGGGAGCAGATCAATAAGATCCAGCAGGACTCGGGGTGCAAAGTGCAGATCTCCCCAGGTAGGGGGACCTGAGGCCCCAAAACCTTCCTGGGCTCCCCCCAAATTACAGGGGACAACCCCCAGACCCCCCAAACGCGGGGGGACCCCGCTGACACCCCCGTGCCCCCCCCAGACAGCGGCGGGTTACCGGAGCGCAGCGTGTCCCTGACGGGGTCCCCGGAGTCCGTGCAGTGAGTGACCCCAAAACCTCCCTGGGAGCCCCAAAACCACCCTTAGAACCCCAAAACCGCCTTGGGAACCCCAAAACTACCCTGGGAACCCCACAAAACTACCCTGGGAACCCCACAAAACCACCCTGGGATCCCCACAAAACCACCCTGGGAACCCCAAAACTACCCTGGGAACCCCAAAACCGCCTTGGGAACCCCCAAACCACCCTGGGAACCCCCAAACCACCCTGGGAACCCCAAAACCGCCTTGGGAACCCCCAAACCACCCTGGGAACCCCAAAACCACCCTGGGAACCCCAAAACCGCCTTGGGAACCCCACAACACCACCCTGGGAACCCCACAAAACCATCCTGGGAACCCCAAAACCACCCTGGGAACCCCACAAAACCACCCTGGGAACCCCAAAACTGCCTTGGTAACCCCAAAACCACCCTGGGAACCCCCAAACCGCCTTGGGAACCCCACAAAACCATCCTGGGAACCCCAAAACCACCCCGGGAACTCCAAAACCACCCTGGGAACCCCAAAACTGCCTTGGGAACTCCACAAAACCACCCTGGGAACCCCAAAATCACCCTGGGAACTCCAAAACTGCCTTGGGAACCCCAGAAAACCATCCTGGGAACCCCAAAACCATCCCGGGAACCCCAAACCCCTGCCAGAACCCCCTCAGGGACCCCCAAAATAACCCTTGGGGACCCCAAAATGCTCCCTGGGACCCTCAGCCTCTCCCTGGGTCTCCTCAGTGACTTCCAAATCCCCCCAAGCCCCCAGCGACCTCCCCAAATCCTGCTCAGCTCTTCCCAATCCCCTCCAGATCTCCCCTAAACCTCCAGATGACCCCCAAAACCCCCCCAGACCTCCCCAAATCCCCCCCAGTGATCCCCCCAACCCCTCCCCAGGAAGGCGAAGGCGCTGCTGGACGACATCGTGTCCCGGGGCAGGGGGGGACCCCCGGGACCCTTCCCCGACGCCACCAACGGCCAGAACGGGACGGTCCAGGAGCTGATGATCCCGGCAGGAAAAGCGGGATTGGTCATCGGGAAGGGTGGGGAGACCATCAAACAGCTCCAGGTGCCCCCCAAAATCCCTCCTGGGGGGGATTGGGGGGGATCTGGGAGGGTTTTGGAGTCGCTGAGGGGAGTTTGGGGGTCTCTGCCCGTCCCTGTGGGATTGGGAAGGGGGGAGGAGCGTTCAGCAGCTCCAGGAGCCCCAGAAGTGCCCTGGGGGGGGGTCCCTGGGTGGTTTTGGGGGGGGGGTCAGCGCTGAGGGGTCCCGGTGCCCCCCCAGGAACGGGCGGGGGTGAAGATGATCCTGATCCAAGACGGTTCCCAAAACACCAACGTGGACAAACCCCTGCGGATCATCGGGGAGCCCTACAAGGTGCAGGTGAGAGGAGCCCAAACCTCAGCTGGAAACACCCCCAGAGTGACCCCAAAGTGACCCCAGAGTGACCCCAAACCCCCCCGTTCCCAGCAAGCCTGTGAGATGGTGCTGGACATCCTTCGGGAGCGCGACCAGGGCGGCTTCGGAGAGCGCTCGGACTACGGCGCCCGCCTGGGCGGGGGCATTGATGTGAGTGTGCCCCCAAAATCCCCTTTTGTCACCCCAAAATTCCTCTCAGCAAACAAAAAAATCCCATTTTTCATCTCAGAATCTCTTGTGTTTCACCCCAAAAAAACCTCATTTTTCAAACCCAACCACCCCATGTTTCACCCCAAATATCCCATTTTTCACTCCAAGTTTTTGTGGGAATTTTCACAAACACCAAGCTAAGCCTCCATTTTTTGCTCAAAAAAAATGTGACTTTTCAAATCAAATCCATCATTCTTCATTCTTAAACTCGCATGCTTTTGAAAGAAATCCCATTTTCCTGTTTAAAACTTTTTAGCTTCCAATCAGAAACAAATCTTTATTTTTGAGTTTGAAAAAAATCGTTTTTCAATAAAAACCCTCGCTCTTCAGCCAAAAAAACCAAAAAATCTCATTATTCAACATGAAAAAAATCCCAGTTTCAAGGCAAAAGCCTCATTTTTATCCTGAAACTCACATTCTTTTATCCAAAATTTTGCTCAAAAAAAAAAATGTGACTTTTCAAATCCATCATTCTTCATTCTTAAACTCGCATGCTTTTGAAAGAAATCCCATTTTCCCGTTTAAAAGTTATTAGCTTCCAATCAAAAACAAACCTTTGAGTTTGAAAAAATCCTGTTTTTCAATAAAAACCCTCGCTCTTAAGCCAAAAAAATAAAAAAAAAAATCTCATTTTTTAACATGAAAAAAATTCCAGTTTCAAGGCAAAAAGCCTCATTTTTATCCTGAAACTCACATTCTCTTACCCAAAAACGCCCGTTTTTCACCCAAAACCCCAAAGCCCTTTTCCCGAGGGGGGTCAGGACCCTCAGATGCCCCCGACCTCCCCCAGGTGCCGGTGCCGCGACACTCGGTCGGGGTCGTCATCGGCCGCAGCGGGGAGATGATCAAGAAGATCCAGAACGATGCCGGGGTGCGGATCCAGTTCAAGCAAGGTTTGGGGAGCCCCTTCCCGCCCCATAAAAAAGACCCCTCCCCATTGAGCCGGGGGTGTGGGGACCCCCAGTGACCCCCCCTAAACCCCGCAGACGATGGGACGGGGCCGGAGAAAATCGCCCACATCATGGGACCCCCTGAGCGCTGCGAGCACGCGGCCAGGATCATCAACGACCTGCTGCAGAGCCTGCGGGTACCTGGGGAGGGGGCTGGGGTCTGGGGAGGGGGCTGGGGCTGGGGGATCATCAACAACCTGCTGCAGAGCCTGCAGGTACCTGGGGAGGGGGCTGCACCGTGGGGAGGAGGCTGGGGGCTTATCAACGACCTGCTGCAGAGCCTGCGGGTACCTGGGGAGGGGGCTGCACCGTGGGGAGGGGGCTGGGGGATCATCAGGGACCTGCTGCAGAGCCTGCGGGTACCTGGGGAGGGGGCTGGGGTCTGGGGAGGGGGCTGTGAGCTGGAGGATCATCAACGACCTGCTGCAGAGCTTGTGGGGTTTGGGGAGGGGGCTGCACCGTGGGGAGGGGGCTGCACCGTGGGGAGGGGGCTGCACTGTGGGGAAGGGGCTGCGCCCTGTGGGGAGGGGGCTGCGCCCTGTGGGGAAGGGGCTGCACCGTGGGGAGGGGGCTGCACCGTGGGGAAGGGGCTGCACCGTGGGGAGGGGGCTGCACTGTGGGGAAGGGGCTGCACCGTGGGGAGGGGGCTGCACCGTGGGGTGACAGGAGCTGTTGTAGGGGAAGGTGGGCAGTGTTTTTGGGGAGGGGGTTTATTCTGGGGAAGAGCCAGGAGCTGTTTCAGAGCAGGGATGTGTTTCGGGGGGTGTCCCCCCCTGTTTTGGGGGTTCTGCCCACCCCTGACGCCCCCTCCCCACAGAGTGGCCCCCCGGGACCCCCCGGGCCGGGGCTGCCACCGGGGGGGCGCGGCCGGGGCCGGGGCCAGGGCAGCTGGGGCCCCCCCGGGGGGGAGATGACCTTCTCCATCCCCACACACAAGTGCGGGCTCGTCATCGGCAGAGGTGAGGAGGGGGCTACCCCAGGACCCCCCACACCCCCAATTCATCCCAAAAACCCCCAAAATCTCCCCAAAATCCCCCCAAAAACCCTCAAAATCTCCCCAAAATCCCCCCAAAAAACCCCAAAATCCCCCAAAAAACCCCCAAAACACCCTCAAAACCCCCCCAAAATCCCCCCAAAACCCCCCAAAAAACCCCAAAATCCCCCCCAAACCCCCCCAAAACCACCAAAAACCCCCAAAATCCCTTTTTGGGGTCCCCCAATTCTCCCCTGAGCCCCTGTAACTCCCCTGGGACCCCCAAAACCCCCCCAGCTTCTCTCAAAGGTTCCTGAGCCCCCCCATAGCCCCCTCTGAGACCCCCAGGGACCCCCCCAAACACATCCCCACCTCCCCTGGCCCCCCCAAAATCCCTTTCTCCTCCCTTTTATGGGGGTGCTCAGTGAGGGGGGCTCAGGGGGTCCACACATGGGGGTTTGGGGGTTCCCAGAGGGGTTGGGAAGAGTTTGGGGGTCCTGGGAGGGGTTTGGGGGTTCTCCAGGGAGGACTGGAAGCTCCATGGGGGATTTTGGGGGTTGGGGGTGTTTTGGGGTGCCCCTCTGACGGCGGGGGGTTTTGGGGTGCAGGGGGGGAGAACGTCAAGGCCATCAACCAGCAGACAGGGGCGTTTGTGGAGATCTCGCGGCAGCTGCCCCCCAACGGGGACCCCAACTTCAAACTCTTCGTGATCCGGGGGACCCCCCAGCAGATCGACCACGCCAAGCAGCTCATCGAGGAGAAGATTGAGGTGAGGGCACCCTAAAAACACCCCTGGGACACCCCAAAACTCCCCCCCAAATCCCCAGGGGAGCCCCAAAGCCCTGGGAGCTCTCTGGGGAGCGCATGCTGCCACGGGCAGCCCCGAGCTCTGCTGGGGGACCCCCAAATTCCTCCCGGGGTCCCCCAAAGCCCCCCTGACCCCTCTTCTCCCCCCCTCCAGGGCCCGCTGTGCCCCGTCGGCCCCGGCCCCGGCCCCGGGGGTCCTCCCGGCCCTGCCGGCCCCATGGGCCCCTTCAACCCCGGACCCTTCAACCAGGGTCCCCCCGGAGCCCCCCCGCAGTGAGTACCGGCCTCTTTCGGGTGTTCTCGGGGTTCCCCCCCCCCCCCCCAAATCCTGCCCAACTCACCCCTCCTTTCCCACAGCCCGGGGGGGCCACCCCCCCACCAGTACCCCCCCCAGGGCTGGGGCAACACGTACCCCCAGTGGCAGCCGCCAGCCCCCCACGACCCCAGTGAGTACCGCGACCCCCCGGGACCCCCCGGGACCCAGCGGGGGAGGCCGAGGGTTTGGGGAGGTCCTGATGAGCTTTTGGGGGGCTCTGCTGAGGGTTTGGGGGTCCTGATGAGGGTTTGGGGGGTCCTGCCAAGGATTTGGGCGCCCTGCCGAGGCTCTGGGGGGCCCTGCCGAGGCTTTAGGGGGTCCTGCCGGGGGTTTAGGGGCTCTGCCGAGGTTTGGGGGACCCCTTGGGGCTGAGCAGCTGGGTTTGGGGTTTTGGGGGGCAGAGTGGGGGTAGATTCCAGCAGTGTGGGGGATGTGACCCCTCGGTTCTGGGGACCCCTCCCCTCATCTTGGGGACTCCCCCGACTCACGCTGGGGTTTTTGTGCCCCCCTCCGGTGTGATTTTGGGGTGCTCTCAGACCCCACTTGGCCTATGGATGGGGTCCCCAAATTTGGGGCTCCATCCCTGCACTCAGGGGCCCCCCCTCAACCCTCCCAGAGCCTTTTGGGGTCTCCCGGGAGACGCCAGATCCCATCCCCCCCCCCCGCTCCACCCGGACCCCGCGTTTACAGCGGGGATCCCCAAATTCGGGGCGGATTTGGGGGGCCCCCCCCGGTTGACACCGTGGTTTTGGGGCCCCCCCCAGGCAAGGCGCCCGCCCCGGACCCCAACGCGGCCTGGGCCGCCTACTACTCGCACTACTACCAGCAGCCCCCCGGGCCCGTGCCGGCGCAGCCCCCGCCCGCCGCGCCCCCCGTGCAGGGGGAGCCCCCCCAGCCCCCCCCCACCGGCCAGGCCGACTACACCAAGGCCTGGGAGGAGTACTACAAGAAACTAGGTGGGCACCCCAAATCTGGGCAGGGGGTCCGGGAGGGTCTGAGCCCCTCTGGGACCCCCCAGAATCTGTCCTGGGCTTGCGGTGGGGTGAGGTGGGGGTGCTGCAGGAGCTCCCCGGCAGGTCCTGGACCCCCCCAAAAAGCTTCCAGGACCTGCAAAGTTCCCCTTGAGGAGCCTCCAAACGCGCCCAAGGGGGAACTGGTCACAGAGACCCCTGAGCGACCCCCAGGGACCCCCCAAACTGCCCTTGGGGACCTCCAAACCTGCTCCTCTGACCCCCCTGGGGACCCCAAACCTGCACCTCTGAACCCCAAACTGCCCCTGGGGACCCCAAACCTGCTCCTCTCACCCCCTGGGGACCCTAAACCTGCACCTCTGACCGTCTGGGGACCCCAAACCTGCACCTCTGAACCCCAAACTGCCCCTGGGGACCCCAAACCTGCACCTCTGAACCCCAAACTGCCCCTGGGGACCCCAAACCTGCTCCTCTCACCCCCTGGGGACCCCAAACCTGCTCCTCTGAACCTCTGGGGACCCCAGACCTGCACCTCTGACCCCCAAACACCCCTGGGGACCCCAAACCTGCACCTCTGACCCTCTGGGGACCCCAAACCTGCTCCTCTGAACCCCAAACACCCCCTGGGGACCCTAAACCTGCTCCTCTGACCCCCTGGGGACCCCAAACCTGCACCTCAGACCCCCCAAACTGCCCCTGGGGACCCCAAACCTGCACCTCAGACCCCCCAAACTGCCCCTGGGGACCCCAAACCTACACCTCTGACCCCCCCAAACACCCCTGGGGACCCCAAACCTGCTCCTCTAAACCCCAAACTGTCCCTGGGGACCCCAAACCTGCTACTCTGAACCCCAAACTGCCCCTGGGGACCCCAAACCTGCATCTCTGACCCCCCCAAACACCTCTGGGGACCCCAAACCTGCTCCTCTGACCCCCCAAACACCCCTGGGGACCCCACACCTGCTCCTCTGACCCCCCCAAACACCTCTGGGGACCCCAGAGCTGCCCCTGTGTACCCCCTAACCCTGCCCAGGATCCTCTAAAGCCCCCCCTGCCCGCGGTGCCCCCCCAGGCCAGCAGCCACAGCAGCCGGGGGCCCCCCCGCAGCAGGATTACACCAAGGCCTGGGAGGAATATTACAAGAAACAAGGTAAATCCCCCCAAAAATCCCCCCGGGGGGGGGGGGCTCTGGGGGCACCCCCCAGCCCTGACAGCCCCCCCCGTGTCCCCACAGCGGCCCAGGTGGCCTCGGGGGGCGGTCCCGGGGCCCCCCCCGGCCCCCAGCCCGACTACAGCGCGGCCTGGGCCGAGTACTACCGGCAGCAAGCGGCGTACTACGGGCAGACCCCCGGGGGGGCCGGGCCCGCGCCCCCCCCCGCGCAGCAGGGACAGCAGGTACGGACCCCCAGCCTGCCCTGGGACCCCCAGACTGCCCCCCAGGACCCCCAGCCTGCCCTGGGACCCCCAGACTGCCCCCCAAGACCCCCAGACTGCCCTGGGACCCCCATACTGCCCCCCAGGACCCCCAGCCTGCCCTGGGACCCCCAGACTGCCCTGGGACCCCCAGATCTGCCCCGGAACCCCTGACCTCCCTTGGGACCCCCAGACTGCCCTGGGACCCCCTGACCTCCGTTGGGACCCCCAGAGCTTCCCCCGGGACCCCCAGACCTCCATTGAGACCCCTTGCCTGCCCCCTGGGACCCCCTGACCTCCGTTGGGACCCCCAGAGCTTCCCCCGGGACCCCCAGACCTCCATTGAGACCCCTTGCCTGCCCCCTGGGACCCCCTGACCTCCGTTGGGACCCCCAGAACTTCCCTGGGACCCCCAGCCTGCCCTGGGACCCCCTGACCTCCCTTGGGACCCCCAGACCTCCCCCGGGACCCCCAGTCCCCCCCGGGACCCCCAGCCCCACCCAGGGAAGTGTTTGTGGTGATGGAGCCCCCCAGACACTGCCCAGGACCCCCAAACCCAACCAGGACCCCCCCGAACAGCTCAGGACCCCCCCAGCCCCCTCCGCCCTTCCTGCTGGCACTGCAGGACCCCCCCAGCACGTCCTGACCCCCAAAATCCCACCCGGACACCCCCACAACACCCCCAGGACCTCCAGAACTCCTCTTGGACCCCCCAAAATCCCACCCAGACCCCCCAAAATCCCCGAGAACCCCCCGGGGCCATGGCACACCTGTGGGGGAGGGGGCTGGGACTGCTCACGGTGACCCCATGAGGACCCCAAAATCCCCCGGGGACCCCCAAAACCCCCCGGGGACACCCCAAAATCCCCCCCGGGGGTCTGGGGTCCCCCACAGCCCCTGCTCTGCTTCCCCCTGCAGGCTCAGTGACCCCACCGTGCCCCCCCGTCTGTGACCCCCTTTTGTTTTGGGCGAGCGGCCGCGGCCGGCCGGGGCGAGCGGCCCCCCACGACCCCCCAAAATCCCCCCGGAGGGAGGGGTCCCCCCTCCCCCACGACCCCCCAAAATCCCCCCGGAGGGAGGGGTCTCCCCTCCCCCACGACCCCCCAAAATCCCCCCGGAGGGAACTCCCCCCCCCTCCCCCGCCCCCCAGGTCCCCCCAAACCCCCCCGGAGCCGCTCGAACATTCCTGGGAGCCGCTGGGGACCCCCCGAAAACCCGCCCGGGACCCCAAAACCCCCTCCCAGACCCTCCTGTCCCTTCGTGGGGACCCCCAGACGCCACCCGGGGAGCCCAAGGGCCCCCAACTCCCCCCTGGGGACCCCCCGAGCCCCCCCCGAGCCCCCGGGGGTCCCCAAACCCCCCCCGGGGGTCCCCAAACCCCCCCGGCCGCCCCCCCCCGCCCTGTCCGTGTCGTTTCGGAGCGTCTGGAAAACTCCGACCACCGAAGGCTCAAAGTTTTTACTTTTTACCGCTTGTTTTTAACTTCACAAATAAACGGAACAAAAACCAGTCGGGATTTGCCGTTGGGGAAAATGAGGGAAAAACACAATTTTGTGGGGGGGGCGGGTAAAAGAGGGTTTTGGGGATATAAAAGCGGCGGGGGCGGTGGGTGCTGGGGTGAAAGAAGAGTTTGGGGGGTGAAATTTGAAGGTTTTGGGGTGACTGGAAATGAAAATTGCGGGGTTTGGGGCCGGGCCCCGCGGTTGCCATGGTGACGCAACGGCGAGGCTGCGCTGCGCTTCCGGTCACGTGGGTTCCTGTGTCGATGCGCTGTTCCGGTCACGTGACGCCGGCTTTCCGGTTCGGGCGGGAAGCGGAGCCGGAGCGGGCGGTGGGGGCGGCGGCGCCCGGGGGGGGTTTGGGAGGTCCTGGGGGGCTTGGAAGGGACCTGCGGAGGGCCCGGAGGGTTTGAGGGGGCCGGGAGGGTCTGGGGGTCCCCACTTTGAAGGGATCCCGGCTTTGGGGGCCCCAGGCCCTGAGCCCCCTCCCTTTCCCCTCAGGACTCTCCCCTGAGCCGGATCTGGGGCCGCGGCCCCCTCTCGTCCCCGGGATGGCCTCGCTGGTGAGTTTGGGGGGCTCCCAAAAACCCTCCCCGGGACCCCCCGGGGGATCCCCACGACCCCAGAACCCTTCACCCCCAAAATCCCTCCTGGGGATCCCTCCCCAAATGCCCGTGGGAGCCGCAGACTCCCTCGGGGACTCCCCCAAATTCCCCAGGGATCCCCCAAACCCCCCCTTGTCCCGCAGGGCAGCAGCTCCCAGGTGGTGACCGAGTACGTGGTCAGGGTGCCCAAGTGAGTGGGGGGCTTTGGGGGGCTCGGGGGGGTCGAGAAGGGTTTGGGGACAGCAGGGGGCTCGGGGAGATTCGGGGGTGTCAGATTTGGGGGGTTCTCAGCTGGTTTGGGGGGGGGGTCAGGGGTTGTTTGGGGCATCTCGGGGGGAGTTTGGGGTGGTCTGGAGCTCTTGGGGGAGGTTTGGAGGGGTCTCAGATGGTATGACGGGGCTGGGGGGGTCTCAGGGGTTGTTTTGGGGGTTGTTTTGGGGGTGGTTTTGGGGGTGTCTGGGCTTGGGCTGAGGTCTCAGGGAGGATCTGAGGAGTCTTTTCGCCGTGCCAGGAACACCCCAAAGCGCTACAACATCATGGCCTTCAACAGCGCCGACAGAGTGACCCTGAGCACCTGGGCACAGGTGAGGCGGCTCCTGGGGCCGCTCCTGCTGGGGCTGGGGAGCGCTGAGATCAGGGGTGCAGGGCCCCCATCGCCCCCATCGCTCCCAGTGCTGCTCCCGTGGGGCTGGGGAGCGCTGAGATCTGGGGTGCAGGGCCCCCATCGCTCCCAGTGCTGCTCCCGTGGGGCTGGGGAGCGCTGAGATCAGGGGTGCAGGGCCCCCATCGCTGCCGGTGCTGCGCCCGTGGGGCTGGGGAGCGCTGAGATCAGGGGTGCAGGGCCCCCATCGCTCCCAGTGCCGCTCCTGCTGAGCTGGGGAGCGCTGAGATCTGGGGTGCAGGGCCCCCATCGCTCCCAGTGCTGCTTCTGCTGCTCCTGCTGAGCTGGGGAGCGCTGTGCTCGGGGTGCAGGGCCCCGATCGTGGGAGCAGGGCCCCCATCGCTGCCGGTGCTGCTCCCGTGGGGCTGGGGAGTGCTGAGCTCTGTGGGTGCAGGGCCCCCATTGCTCCCAGTGCTGCTCCCGCTGCTCCTGCTGAGCTGGGGAGCGCTGAGCTTGGGGTGCAGGCCCTGATTGCTCCCAGTGCTGCTCCCAGTGCCGCTCCTGCTGGGCTGGGGAGCGCTGAGCTCGGGGTGCAGGGCCCCCATCGCTCCCAGTGCCACTCCTGATGCTCCCACTGGGCTGGGGAGCACTGAACTCTGTGGCTGCAGGCCCCCCATCGCTCCCAGTGCCGCTCCTGCTGCTCCTGCTGGGCTGGGGAGCGCTGAGCTCAGGGTGCAGGGCCCCGATCGTGGGAGCAGGGCCCCCATCACTCCAGCCAGGATTTGGGGTCTCTGGGATCGCGGGGATTCGGGGTCAGCACCAACCCCGAGCCCTCGGCAGGCGCGGATGGAGCGGGACATGAGCAACAAGCGCATCTACGCCGAGGAGGAGCTGCCCGAGTCCGGCGCCGGCAGCGAGTTCCACCGCAAGCTGCGCGAGGAGGCGCGGAGGAAGAAATACGGGATCGTCCTGCGGGAATTCCGGGCCGAGGACCAGCCCTGGCTGCTGCGCGTCAACGGCAAAACCGGCAGGAAGTGAGAGGGGAAAGGGGCGGGTTCGGGGTGGGAAAGGGATGGAACGGGGAAAGGAGCGGGGCTTTGGGGGATGTTGGGGTGCTGATCCCGCTCTCGCAGGTTCCGGGGGGTGAAGAAGGGCGGGGTGACAGAAAACGCCTCCTACTACGTGTTCACCCAGTGCCCCGACGGCGCCTTCGAGGCCTTCCCGGTGCGGAACTGGTACAACTTCACCCCCCTGGCCCGGCACCGCACCCTGACGGCCGAGGAGGCCGAGGAGGAGTGGGAGAGGTGACGCCCCAAGCCCTGGGCAAGGATCCCAGACCCAAAATCCCCCTCCCAAACACTAAATCCCCTCCCAGGTCCTCCAAATTCTCTCCCAGCACCCCCAAATCCCCTTCCAGACCATCCCCAGGTCCCTCAAAGTTCTTCCCACGACTCTCCCAAATCCCCTCAGAGCTCCCTCAGCTCCTCCCCAGGCCCCTCAGAGCTCCCCCCAAATCCCCTCCAAGACTGCTCAGGTGCCCCCAAATATTCTCCCAGACCCCCAAATCCCTTTGAAGACTCCCCCAAGCCCCCTAAATCCACTCAGGTCCCCCCCCAAATATCCTCCCACGCCCCCCAAATTCTTGTCCAGCCCCCCAGCCCCTGTGAGCCCCCCCAAATCCCCTCCCAGCCCCGCTGAGCCCCCTCAACTCCCCCCAGGAGGAACAAGGTGCTGAACCACTTCAGCATCATGCAGCAGCGGCGCCTGCGGGACCAGGACGAGGAGGAGGAGGACAAGGACAAGGGGAGGAAGGCCCCGGGCAAGGGCGGGGGGCTCCGGATCCATGACCTGGAGGAGGATCTGGAGCTCAGCTCCGAGGAGAGCGAGGGCAGCGAGGCTGAGGGTAAGAGGCGAAATCCCAAAATCCCACAGAATCCTCCTCAAAGTGCCCCCAAATCCACCCAAAATATCCCTGTTCTGAGAAGAGACACCGAGGGCGAGGGGGGAGCCCCAAAATCTGCCTAAAACCCCACAGAAATCCTCCCTAAAGCCCCCAAATCCTGCCCTAAATCCACCCAAACCACCCCAAATCCAGAATTACCTCTCAAATGCCCCAAAGCCGCAGAATCCCCCCCAAATCCCCCTGAAAGCCTCTCAGACACCTGGAATCCCCAGGGGAGAAGGCGGCGAGGCCGAAGGCTGCCGGGGGGCACCCGAAGAGGAAGAGGAGGAAGGGCAGGAAGGGCTCAGAGGACGAAGCGCTCGAGGACAGCGATGACGGCGACTTTGAGGGCCAGGAGGTGGATTACATGTCTGACGGCTCCAGGTGGGACTGGGGGCGTTCTGGGGGGGTTTTGGGGGGATTTTGGGGGGTCCTGGGTGGGTTTGGGAGTTTCTGGGTGGATTTTGGGACCACAGTGAGGGCTTGTGGCACCCTGGGGGGCACTTGGGAGGGATTTTGGGGAGGGTGGGGACCCCCTGTGATGCTCCCAACAGCACTGCCCACCTAAAGTGTCCCCCCCAGACCCCCCCAGGGATGCTGAAATCCTCCCTGGGACCCCAGAACCCCCGCAGGGATCCCCAAATCCCACCAAGCCCATCCTGTGCTCCCCAATCCCCCCCTTGTCCTGCAGCAGCTCCGGCGAGGAAGAGACGGGCAAAGCCAAAGCGCCCAAGGAGGAGGAGGAAGGCCCAAAAGGTGGAGTTGGGGACGGGGCTGGGACCCCATTCTTAATTCCTGAGGGGTTTTGGGGTCCACGGGGGGGATTTTTGGGGTCCAGGATCCTCAGGATCCCCCCTAACAAAGGCATCGACGAGGCGAGCGAGAGCAGCGAGGAGAGCGAGGAGGAGAAGGCAGAGGAGAAGGAGGAGGAAGAGGAGGGAAAAGCGACCCCCACCCCCCAGGAGAAGAAGAAAAAGAGGGGTAAGACCCCTCCCCCCGGCAGGAATCGGGGGAAAACAGCCAGAAAAGCGGGATTGTGACGTGATCAAACCCCCAGAAAGCAGCGACGAGTCGCAGACGTCGGAGGAGAGCGATATCGACAGCGAGACGTCCTCGGCGCTGTTCATGGCGGTGAGGGGGGCCCGGGGGGGGGTCTCATCCTTCCGGGGGTCCCACAGGGGTCTGGACACCCCCTGAGCCCTCCCTGCTTCTCTCCCCCCTCAGAAGAAGAAGACCCCCCCCAAACGGGAGCGCAGGGCCTCAGGCAGCAGCTCCAGGGGGGGCTCCCGGCCCGGGACCCCCACAGACTCGGGGGGCACCGGGGGGACCCTTCGGGCTGCGGCGGCCAGGCTGGAGCAAGGTTGGGGGGCTGGGGGGGTTTGGGGGGGAGGTTGGAGTCTGGGGGGGATAGTGGGAGATGTGGGACAGGGCTCGGGGTCCCGGGAGGGGTTTTGGGGGTCCAGGGAGGGGTTTTGGGGATCCCAGGAGGGGTTTTGGGGGCTGGCAGACACTGAAGGGGGTCCGGAAGTGCTGGGGGGGGGTTGGGGAATCTGGGGGGGGGATTGAGGGGTCTCGGGGTGAACTTCTGAGGGGGTGGGGGACACTCGAGGAGGGGTCACAGGGACATTGTGAAGCGGGGACAATTCGCAGCTCCCTCCTGGGGACCCCCCAAAGCCCCCCTGACCTCCTGATCTCCTCCAGGCCGCCGGCCGACCCCGGGGGGGTCGGAGCCCCCTCCCCAGAAGCGGCTGAAGGCGGAGCCGGGGCCCCCCTCAGGCAAATCCACGCCCCAGCCCCACTCTGGGAAGTCGACCCCGAGCAGCGGGTGAGTCTGGGGGCTCGGGGGGCTGCGGGACCCCGCGGAGGGAGCCCTGGCCCCGCTGACGCCCGGCCCCGCAGGGAGGTGCAGCTGACAGAGGAGGCCGTGCGCCGGTACCTGTCCCGAAAGCCCATGACCACCAAGGACCTGCTCAAGAAGTTCCAGACCAAGCGCACGGGGCTGAGCAGCGACGCCACTGTCAACGCCCTGGCGCAGCTGCTGAAGCGCCTGGACCCCGAGCGCAAACTCATCGCAGACAAGATGCACTTCTTCCTCAAGGAGTAGGGACCCCCGAAACACGGGACCCCCGAGCCAGGGGACCCCCCCCCGGGCCATGGGACCCCTGAGTGACAGGACCCCTGAGCCACAGAACCCCCAAGTCACGGGACCCCCCCCAAGCCATGGGACCCCCCAAGCCAGAGGACCCCCAAGCCATGTGACCCCCAAGCCATGGGACCCCCAAGTCACAGAACCCCCAAGCCATGGGACCCCCAAGCCAGGGGACCCCCCCTGGGCCATGGGACCCCCCAAACCACAGAACCCCTGAACCACAGGACCCCCAAAGCATGGGACCCCCGGGCCAGGGGACCCCCCAGTCACAGGACCCCCGAGCCCCAGACACACCCCCAAAACCCAGAGGGATCCCCCAGAGCCATCCCAGTTTCTTTAGAGGCATCTCCAGGACAGAGACACCAAAATCCAGAAGGATCCTCCCCAAATCCCACAGGACCCCCTCCCCATTTTTCCAATCCCTCCCCACCATTCCAGACCCACTCACTCTGCCCCTTCCTGCCCCCCATCCCCTGCCCCAGATTCCCCTCAACAAACTCAAAACCCTCCCCTCCCCGGGAATTTGGGGGGCCCTGGAATGTCTCAGGGGTGGGGCAGGGAAGAGACTCCCCCCCTCCAACCTCTTTTTTGGGTCAGAATTGGGATGCTTTGCTATTTTTAGGCTTTTTTTCCTCTACTTTGTGCCAGGCCCACACCCCCCATGGTGCTGGAATGTTCCACCCCCCCAGGAGCACTCTGGGCCCCCCCCAATATTAATCCCCCTATGAACCCCCTTCTTTTGGGGCAAAATTCCCCAAAATTTGGGGTGGGGGCAAATTCCCTCCCTCCCCCAGGGGGTTTTGCCCCAGCACAGCCCTGGGCAGTTGGGCAGTTGTTTGGGGGGGCCCCAGTTATTTGGGGGTGGGGGGCTCAGGATTGAGACCCCCAAGCCCCCCCAGCTGTTTTTCTGGTGGGGGTCTCCATCACACCCCCACAGTCTGGGGGTTCCGGGGGTCTCACTTCCCCCCTTGTTGGAATGGGGGGGGGGGTCTCCACTATCCAAATACCTTCCCCAAACCCCTGGGTGGGGTCCCAGGGGTCTCACCCCCCCCCCAAGTTTGGGGTGATGGTGTTCCCACTAATTATCCCTCCCCAATTAAAGTTCCCCTCCCCCAGATTTCCCCTGGGGGGATGGGGGGGGTTCAGTGCCCTCTCCTTGGGGAGTTCAGGGTTAACCCCCCCCCTCCTCCCCCCTCCCCAGGACCCTCCCCCTCCGCACCCCATAAATTCCCTCGGGGCGCGATTTTCGGAGGGGGCTCAGGATGGCGAGGCTGGGGCTCTCCTGCTCCTTCCTCCTCCTCCTCCTCCTCCTCCTGCTGCTGCCCGGGCCCTGCCGCGCCCCCCCCGCGCCACCCCCCGCCGCCCCCCCGTGCGGCCTCCGCAGTGTCTCGGTTGGGGTGGGGGCTCTGGGGCTGGGCTACCCCTCCCCCGAGACCGTGGTGTTCCGCTACTGCGGGGGGGGCTGCCCCGCGCCCCCCACCCTGCACGGGCTGGCGCTGGGGGCCGTGCTGGGCCCGGGGGGGGCCGGGGGGGGTCCCTGCTGCCGCCCCACCCGCTACGAGGACGTGGCGTTCCTGGACTCGGGGCTGCGCTGGCAGCGGCTGCCGCAGCTCTCGGCAGGGGCCTGCGCCTGCCTGGGGTGAGACCCCCGACCCAAATCACCCCCGACCCCCCCTTGGCTGCCAGAAGTGACCCCAAAACGGCTCCCCCAGAACGGCTCCCCCAAAACTCCTCCCCATCTGTGGGGGGGAGCGTTGGGGGTCCCTCCAACCATCCCACCCCCAAAAGCACCCCCCGGCTGTCGGCTCGGGGGGGTTTGGGGGTTCCCCAAAAGCTCCTCCTCCTCCAAGCGCCCCCAAAAGAGCCCCCCAAGAGCCGGGTGTGGGAGGAACCGCTGTTTATTGGGGGGCTGGATGGTCCTGGGGGTCCTCAATAAACACCTGGAGGTCGCTGAGAGGCTCCAGAGGCGTCTCTGGGGTAAGGGGGAAACAGTGATGGTCAGTGGGGGCTTTGAGGGGTCTTTGGTGGTCCCTGGGGATGTTTAGGGGGTCCTGGGGAGGATTTTAAGGGTGTCCCTGGTGGGTTTTGGACACGCCAGGTGGGGTTTGGGGGCTCCCCATGCGGTTTTGGGTCTTCGGGGGAATTTGGGGGGCTCAGGACCTCGGGGGAGGCTCTTACAGAACCACCCAAGGTACCCCAGAAGGGGCTGGTGTGAGGGGTCCCGGGGGTTTTGGGGGGTTCTTACCGGGGGGGTCGTTGCGGAAGATCAGGGCCACCCGGCGCCCCCGCGGCACCCGGAGCCCCCCGAAAAACGATTCCTCGTCCGGGAGGATCTCGTGGGTGAACTCGTACCTGGCAGCACCCCTGGAGGGGATCGGGGGGTCAGGGGGTTCTCAACTCCCTTCAGGGGTCCCCAGAACCCCCACGGGGGGGTCCCCAGGGCTCCCCCAAACCCACCGGAGCACGTAGAGTGAGCCCGGCTCCAGCAGCAGCTCCAGCCAGTCCTGGGGGTCGTGGAGGCTCCGGAGCCGCAGGACACTGGGGGACAGCAGCGACAGCCCCGCGATGGTGCAGCCGCAGAACTGCGGGAGGCAAAGGGGGACGGACACACCTGAGACCCCTGGGACCCCCGGAATCCCCGCGGGAAGCTCCCGGGAGCCCCCAGCCCCGCACCTTGACGCTGTCCACGTGCGGCCCCACTCGGCCCCCGGGCAGCAAGTCCAGGACGTGGGCGCTGGGCCGGGGGGGGCGGCGGGCGGGGAAGGCGGGGGTGACCCGCAGCAGCAGCGCCCGCCCCGCCGGCCCCCGCAGGCCCCGCTCCGTCTCCCGGTACCCGCTGATGGCCTGGGGGGGACAAAGCGGGGGTTAACCCTGACCTCAGAACCTCCCCCCCCTCAGGAATCCCCCCCCGAGCCCCTCACCCGGTCCCAGTGGTCGCTCTGGTACCGCCCCCGGCCCAGCCCCGGCTCCACCTCCCGCAGCAGCTCCGCCGCCTCCCCCTCGCTCACGAAGCCGCCGCGGACCAGCGCGAGCCCGCGGAGCCGCCGGGCCAGCTCGGGGCTGCTGGAGCGGAGCAGCGCCGGGTCCGCCTCGGCCTCGGGGCCCAAACCCCGCGCGGGACTCCCGGAACCGGGCCCGGGACCCCCCGAGAGCGCCCGGGACCCCCCGAGGGCCGCGGAGACCCCCGGGCGGCACAGGCCGCGCGCGCGGTGCATGACGGGACAGCGGCGGGCGCCCCCTGGCGGCCCGGAGGACTCAGCCGGGAGGACTCGGCCGGGGGGGTCGCGAGATCGTCAATGCCCCCCCCCAAAAAACCCCGCCCCCAAAGCCAGACCCCCCCCCCCCGAGCCCCCCCAAACAATTCACACACCCCACAAATGCTCCCGTGTCCCCCAAACCCTCCCTCTTCTCCCCACGGCTCCTCCTTGCTCCCCCTCCATCGCCTCTCCCACCCCCCCCACGGCACCGACCCCCCAAAATCCCTGCAGGACTCACAGGGGTTCCACAGCCCTTTATTTCCACACAGGAACACGGCTCCCAGAGCTCCCTCACTCTAAAAACGTGCCCCAACACTGCCAGGAGGAGCCTCAGGACGCGGGGGGCACTTGGGGGGGCACAGAGGGGCTGTTGGGGGGCTCCTTCTGCACCAGCCGGGGCTCGTCCTCGCCGCGGGGCGGGGGATGCACCAGCACCTGGTCCAGGAGCCCGAACTCCTGCGCCTCCACCGGGCTCAGGTACCGGTCCCGCTCCATGGCGGCTTCTGGGGAGGCACAGGGGGGTCAGGGGCACCTCCGGGGAAACTGGGGGGGTCCCAGGGGGCTCCGGGGGTCCCTCACCGATGACAGGCAGCGGCTGCCCCGTGTGCTTGGCGTAGAGCCCGTTGATCTGGCGCTTCAGCTGCAGGATCTCCTCAGCCTGGATGGCAATGTCGGTGGCCTGGCCCTGAGTGGGGGGTTCAGGGGGGGCTCAGGAGGGTCTGGGGGAGTCTGGGGCATCTCCAGCCCTGCCCACAGCCCTGGGGGTGTCCCAAATCCACCCACCCCCGACAGGATCCCCTGCGGGGCCCCAGCACATCTCCCCACACCCTGGGTCCCCGTTTATCCCTTCCAGGCGCTGCCCACGCTCTTTCAGAGCCCCCTCCCCACACACACGGTGGGGAACGCGCCCCTCCCCATTTCTGTGCTCCCCGCCTTCCAGGGTCCCCCCAAACCCTTTCAGGATCTCCCCAGGCCCTTCCAGGGTCCCCCCAAACCCTTTCAGCGACCCCCCAAACCCTTTCAGGGTCCTCCAAGCCCCTTCAGGGACCCCAAACTCTTTCAGGTTCCCCCCAAACCCTTTCAGGGTCCCCCCAGGCCCTTTCAGGATCTCCCCAAGCCCCTTCAGGGACCCCCAAGACCTTTCAGGATCCTCCCAAGCCCTTTCAGGGACCCCTAAACCCTTTCGGGGTCCCCCCAAACCCTTTCAGGGTCCCCCAAGCCCTTTCAGGGACCCCCAAGCCCTTTCAGGATCTCCCCAAACCCTTTCGGGGTCCCCCCAAACCCTTTCGGGGTCCCCCCAAACCCTTTCAGGGACCCCCAAGCCCTTTCCCCCTCCCCCAAAATGCCCCTCCAGCTTCCAGCAGCAGCCGCCGCCCCCCGAGCCCCCCGCCCAGCCCTCCCCGCGCCCGAGGGGGTTGGGGGGCCATACCCGGGCCCCCCCCGAGGGCTGGTGCACCATGATGCGGGCGTTGGGCAGCGCGTGGCGCATGCCGGGCGCGCCAGCCGCCAGCAGCAGCGAGCCCATGCTGGCCGCCTGCCCCACGCACCAGGTGCACACCGGGGTCAGCACGTACTGCATCGTGTCGTAGATGGCCAGCCCCGAGGTCACCGAGCCCCCTGCGGGGTCAGAACCTCGTCAGGGACACCCCAAAAGCTGCCCTGGGGGTTCACATCCCCGTAGAGACCCCAGAGAGCCACAGAGGGCCCTTGGGGTCGTCGTAGCCCAGGGGGGATCTGCGAGACCCCTGGAGAAGGGTCCCAGGGGCAGCCCCAAACTCCCCACGGGACCCCCAACCTCCCCCAGGCCGTTAAAACCCCAAAGATCCACAACAGCCCCGGGACCCCCGTGCTCCATGCAGCCCAGGTGGGGTCAGCAAGCCCCTGGTGGGGGGGTGGACACCCCCAAACCCTCCCTGACCCCCCAAAAATTCCCCAATTCCCCCAACCCTCCCCTCTCTGCCTCCAGGGAAAGGAGGTTTTGGGGTCCACAACCCTCTCCAGGCGGTCCCATCTCCCTTTTCAGCCCTTCCCCAAACCCCCTCCTTGTCCCCTGAGCCCCCCAAGCGCCCCCCGAGCGCCCCCCGAGCCCTCCCTGAGCCCCCCGAGCCCTCCCCGAGCCCCCCCCGAGCTCCCCGAGCCCTCCCCGAGCCCCCCGAGCGCCCCCCGAGCCCCCCCGAGCCCCCCCAGCCTCACCGGGGCTGTTGATGTACATGTGGATGGGTTTCTTGTTGCTCTCCGACTGCAGGAACAGCAGCTGGGCGATCACCAGGCTGGCCAGGCTGTCATCGATCTGGGGAGGGGTCGGTGGAGGGGTCAGGGGGTCCCCAGGGGGGGCTCCGGGCCCGCCGAGCCCCCCCCCCCGGGGGTACCCACCGGGCCCATCACGCACACGATGCGCTCCCGCAGCAGCCGCGAGTAGATGTCGTAGGCTCGCTCCCCCCGGCCCTGGAGGAGAAAAGGGGGGGCTCAGAGGGGTCTTCTGGGGGGGTCAGAGGTCTGGGGGGGCTCAGGGGGGTCTTTTGGGGGGGTTCAGAGGTCTGGGGGGGCTCAGGAGGGGTTTTGGGGGGTTCAGAGGTCTGGGGGGGCTCAGAGGGGCTTTTGGGGGGGGGTCAGAGGTCTGGGGGGGCTCAGGGAGGTCTTTTGCGGGGGTCAGAGGTCTGGGGGGCTCAGGAGGTCTTTTGCGGGGGTCAGAGGTCTGGGGGGCTCAGGAGGGGTTTTGGGGGGTTCAGAGGTCTGGGGGGCTCAGGAGGGGTTTTGGGGGGTTCAGAGGTCTGGGGGGCTCAGGAGGGGTTTTGGGGGGGTCAGAGGTCTGGGGGGGTCTGGAGGGGTTTTGGGGGGGTCAGAGGTCTGGGGGGCTCAGGAGGGGTTTTGGGGGGTTCAGAGGTCTGGGGGGGTCTGGAGGGGCCCGAGGAGAGACGGGACCCCTGCGCTGTTTTGGAGGTGCGACCCCCCCGCCCTGGGGGTACAAAGGGAGAAGGGTGGGAGTTTGGAGGATCGGGGGGACAGGGGGGGGACCCGGGGATGCTCTGGGGCGGGCTGGGGGTGTTTGTGGGGGTCCCAAGGGGGGCTCAGGGGCCACCCCCCCCCCCCCACTCACCGTCTGCTCCACCACGATGGGGATGAGGGGGGGGGCGCAGGCCGGGACCGTCCCGTGCAGGCAGCGCCGGGCACCGGCAAAGACCCGACGGAGGGAGCGCTGGGGGGAAAAGGGGGAGTCACCGAGACCCCCGAGACCCCTGAGACCAAGAACCACCCCCAGAAACCCCCCCAGAACCGGGACGCCCCCGAAACCGAGACCCTCCAGACTGGGACACCCCAGCACCGGAACTCCCTCTGGGTTCGCTCCGGACCGAGGAAACGCCGGAACTCTCCCGCCGAACCGGGACCCCCCGGGGACACCCCGGGTACCCCCTGGGGACGCCCCCCGCCCCCCCCGCCCCCTCACCGCCACCCCCGGCCCCATCGCGCCCCGGAAGCGCTCGGGGGACACGTGACCCGCGCGCACGTGACATCGCTTCCCGCCGACCGCGCCCCCTCGTGGCCGCGCCCCCTCTGCGACCCCGCCCCTCTGTGGGCGGTGCTTCTGGCATCACGTGGCTCGCCTCGGGACTACATTTCCCGTCGTGCACCGCCGCGCGGCCGCCATGACACCTCCGGAAGCTAAGCTTGGGGTCCCCCTCGTACATGCGGTCCTCCCGGACCCGGCACAGCCCCTCGATGGACCCGGCACAGCGCTATAGAACAATTGTACCGGTTTAAAGTTCCGGAAGCGCCCCGCGGAGAGCACGGCCTTAGGAGTGCCCGCAGGCACAAGCTGGGCTCCCGGTACTAAGGGCCCCACTACTGGACCCCCGTTTCATTCCCCGATTAAACCGCCTGTGTTCCCCCTCACGGCGCTAATCAAACCCTCAAACGGCGCCGTGAACACAGCCCGGCGATTGCGTCACTCCTCCGTGACGTCAGGAGGCACCTCTACCGCCAGGGACCACATCTCCCGACAGCCTTCGCGACCCGAGGCGCGCTCACCCCTCGCGCTGATCAGCAGCCGCTCTGGCCAATAGGATTGCGCCACCTCCCCGCGCGGCCCCGCCCTCCCTTCCTCCCTCAGGAAGCGCTGATGGACGCAAGGAAAAGCCAATGAGAGTTGAGGGGGGCGGGGCTGTCGCGGAGTGATGCGTGGATTAACCAACCAGCACGCGTCGGCAGAGAGTGATAACCAATAGGAGATGAAGGGCGGGACCTACGCGGCCGGCCCCGCCCGCCGCCGAGGCGGGTAGCAACAGTTGCCCCGGTGAGGGACCAGGGAGGCCGCCATAGCCACGGTCACCGTGGCGACCGCGCTCCGGCCCGGCCCGGCCCCTGCCGCCGCCGCCCCCCGCTCCGTCGGGCCCCGCCGGCAGCAGCAGCCGCGGCACCGGGGGCAGGCGGAGTCCGCGCGGGGCCCCGGCGGCGGCCGCGGGCAGGTGGGTCCGAGCGGCGCCGCCAAAATGGCGGCGGGGGGGGGGAAAGGGGGGAGCGGGGGGGGGGGCAGCGGGCCTGGGCGAGGAGGGCGGGGCTTGAGCGCGCCGCGCGATTGGCGGGCGGGTGGGCCAATGGGAAGGCGGGGCGGGGGGCGGGAGCCAATGTGGGCGCGCGGGTCGCGGCTGGACACGCCCCCTCCCTCGCGGTGATGTCACAAACTAGTCGTGACGTCACTCTCGGGCATCCCTGGGGCGGAGTCGTGTCGTGACGTCACGCGAAATGTAACGTGCGGTGGTAGCATCACCCTTTTTATCCCCGCGGTGACGTCAATCACGCGTTGGCGTCACCCGTCGCCATGACGTCACTCCCCTAGCCGTCGCCATGGCGACCCAACCCTCATTCGTCACCGAGCTGACGGCGACGACGTCACAGCAGCAGCAGCCGCCGCCCTCCGCAGCGCCCCCCGCCGGCACCGCCCCTTTCGGGGCGGAGCTGCCGGGAGGCTCCGCCCCCGGGGCGCCCCCCCCGGCGCCCCCCGCGCCCGCGCCCCCCCCGCAGCAGTTCATCGTGGTCACCGTGGCGGGTGAGCACCCCGAAACCCCCGCGGCTCGCCCCAAAGCCAGCCCTCCCCTCAGCCCCCGCTTCTGGGGGCGACCCCAGCACCGGGGGGCAGGACAGAGGTCTGACCCAAATGTGCCGTTTTTATCCCCAAAGCAGAGGGGCTGCGGCCCCCGGAGGGCGCCGAGGGCAGCCCCGCCCCCCCCGCGCCCCCCCAGCCCGGGCCCAGCCCGGGGGGGCAGCAGGTGCGAAAAACAGGGGAAAACTGGGTGGAAATGGGGACTGGAGCGGGGAGAAATGGGGTTGAAATGGGCTGGAAGGGGGTAAAATTTTGCCGAAGTTACCCAAAATGGAGAGAAATGGGGTGAAATGGGGCGGGGGTGGGGTTCAAATGGAGCGGGACGGGGTAAAACTGAGCTGAAGTGGCCCCAAATGTACAGAAATGGGTACAAATGTACAGAAATGGAACGGGGCGATGCGGGATGAGCTGGGATAAAGTGGGGTGGAACGGGGCAAAGTGGGGTGAAAAGCGTGAGAATTGGAAGGGAATGAGAGCGAAAATGGGGACGGGGCGGAAGGGGTGTGGAGCGGGGTTAAAGCGGTGCTGGAAAGGGTAAAAAGCGGGGCTGCCGAGCGCCCCGAGAGCTGATCCGGGGGTGCCCCCCCTGTGCCCCCAGCGCTCCCCAGCCCCCAGCGCCACGGCTGCCCCCAAGGCCGGCCCCCCCCAGGAGGTGAGCGGGGGCCGTTCGGGGGGGACGGGGGGTGTTGGGGGGTGCCCCCCGCTGACCCCCCCCGCTGTCCGTGTCCCCCCGCAGGTGCAGCAGCTGCCGCCGGTGCAGCACGTGTTCCCCGCCCCCGTGCCCTACGTGGAGGGGGGGGACGGCTCGTACCCCCCCGGGGCCATGTGAGTGTCCCCCCACCCACCCCCCGACCACCCCCGCGGCCCCTCGGGGGGGTCTCCAGGCCTGACCGACCCCCCCCGTTCTGTGCTTTCCTCCCCCCGCAGCCGCTCGGGCTCGTTCCCGTTCGCCGAGACGCCGCTGTTCGGGCAGAACTCGGGGGGCTACTTCGAGGGGGCTGCGGGGGCTGCGGTGCAGCCCAGCCCCCCCCCGCCGCCCCCTCCCCCGGCCAGCTCGCAGGCCCCCCCCGCCAGCGCCCCCGTGCCCATGTACGTGGCGGGGGGGCAGATCCTGGGGACCCCCCCCGCCCCCAGCCAGGGCGGCTCCGGGACCCCCGGCGGAGGCACCTACGTTATCCAGGGGGGGTACATGGGGGGCGGCGGCGCCGCCTACGCTCACACCACCCGCGCCTCCCCCGCCACGGTGAGACCCCCGGGGGCTTGGGAGGGGGAAAGGGGGCGGATGGGAAGGAAAAACCAGCAGGAAAAGAACGGGGGTTTAATTGGAGAGCTGGAGTGAAATGGGAGATTCGAGGGAAATCGGTTTTGGAGGGAGGAGAGAGATTCGGGAAAAAAAGATTTGGAGGTGGAATGGGAGGTTTAGGGGGGAAGTGGAGATGTGTGAGGGAAATACCAAGATTTTGGGAAGGAAACGGCGCTTTGGCCGCGGGGACGTCCCTGCCCCACAAACAGCGCTCCTGACAGCAACCCCTGCCGGATTTCAGGGCAGAACCCGGGAGGGCTCCGGGCTGGGGGCGCAGGTGGGGAGGGCGGGGTCGAGGGGGTTTTTGGGGTGCGGGTGACTCCCCCTTTCCCCCCTCCCGCAGGTGCAGTGGCTGCTGGACAACTACGAGACGGCCGAGGGGGTGAGTTTGCCCCGCAGCGCCCTGTACTGCCACTACCTGCTGCACTGCCAGGGCCACAAGCTGGAGCCCGTCAACGCCGCCTCCTTCGGGAAGCTCATCCGCTCCGTGTTCATGGGGCTGCGCACGCGGCGCCTCGGCACCAGGTCAGACCCCCTGACACCCCGAAACCGCCCCAGAGAGCGCCCTGAGTGAGATCCCGCAGCGCTGCCTGCCTCCCCGCCCGGGGGAGCCAGCCCCCCCAAAGCCTCCCGTTCCGCAGGGGTAACTCCAAGTACCACTACTACGGGCTGCGCATCAAGGCGGGGTCGCCGCTGCTGCGGCTCGTGGAGGACCAGCAGCACCTGGCCATGCGGCAGCAGCCCTTCGCCCAGAAACAGCGGTGAGGGGAAACAGCCGGCTCCCCCCGCCCCGAGCCCCCCAAAACCCCGCTGATCCTCACCCTTCTCCCGCCCCCCGCAGCCTCAAACCCGTGCAGAAGGTGGAGGGAGGGGTCACCAACGGGGTGTCGTCGGGGCCGGCCCCCCCCGGCGTCCCCGACATCAGCGCCCAGGTGCAGCAGTACCAGCAGTTCCTGGGTGAGCCCCCCCACGGTTGTGCACCCAAGAAATTCCCCTTCCCCCCCGATTTTGGGGACCCCCCCTGACCCCCGGATCCCTGTAGATGCTTCCCGCACGCTGCCGGAGTTCCCCGAGATCGACCTGCAGGGGAAGGGGCTCCCCGAGGGCACAGGGGCCGAGGACCTGCGCATTTTCCAGCAGCTCTACCGGGAGCACTGCGAGGTAGGAAACCCCCCGGAGCCCAAAACCCCCCTCTCCCCACACCCGGGGACCCCCCTGACCCCGCTGTGCCCCCCGAAGGCCATCGTGGATGTGATGATCAACCTCCAGTTCTCGCTGGTGGAGACGCTCTGGAAAAGCTTCTGGCGCTGTAGCGGCGAGACCGATGCGTGAGTGGAGTGGGACACTGGGGACATGGGGGACAGCAGGATTTGGGGGTCCCGTGGGTGTGGGAGCGCTGAGGACGTGGGGGATCCTGCAGCCAGGGTGTCTGAGACCCCTGGGATTTCAGGGTCCCCAGGACGTGGGGTGCAAATGGTTTTGGGGCTGCTGGGGTGGGATGTGGGGGCGCTCTGGGGTTGCTGGGGTGGGATGTGGGGGTGCCCTGGGGCTGCTGGGGTGGGATGTGGGGGTGTCCTGGGGCTGCTGGGGTGGGATGTGGGGGCGCTCTGGGGTTGCTGGGGTGGGATGTGAGGGGGCTCTGGGGTTGCTGGGGTGGGATGTGGGGGTGCCCTGGGGCTGCTGGGGTGGGATGTGGGGGTGTCCTGGGGTTGCTGGGGTGGGATGTGTGGGGGCTCTGGGGCCGCTGGGGTGGGATGTGGGGGCGCTCTGGGGTTTCTGGGGTGGGATGTGGGGGGGCTCTGGGGGTTCTGGGGTGGGATGTGAGGGGGCTCTGGGGTTTCTGGGGTGGGATGTGGGGGGGGCTCTGGGGTTTCTGGGGTGGGATGTGTGGGGGCTCTGGGGCCGCTGGGGTGGGATGTGGGGGCGCTCTGGGGTTGCTGGGGTGGGATGTGAGGGGGCTCTGGGGTTTCTGGGGTGGGATGTGGGGGGGCTCTGGGGTTGCTGGGGAGGGATGTGGGGGGGGCTGTGGGGTTTCTGGGGTGGGATGTGGGCGTGTCCTGGGGTTGCTGGGGTGGGATGTGGGGGGGCTCTGGGGCTGCTGGGGTGGGATGTGGGGGGGCTCTGGGGTTGCTGGGGTGGGATGTGGGGGGGCTCTGGGGTTTCTGGGGTGGGATGTGGGGGCGCTCTGGGGTTGCTGGGGTGGGATGTGGGGGGGCTCTGGGGTTTCTGGGGTGTCCCCCCAGGTTTTGGGGTGACCCCGGCCCCCCGTTCCGCAGGCAGGAGGAGGTGGAGCGGCGCCTGCCCCGGCGGCGGCTGCTGCTGCTGGCCCGGCACGAGCCCGTCCTGCGCTGGGTGCGCGACTGCGACCACGCCCTGTACCAGGGGCTGGTGGAGATCCTGGTGCCCGACGTGCTGCGCCCCATCCCCAGTGAGCCCCCAAATCCCCCGGACCCCCCAGAATCCCCCAAGAACCTCCCCAACCCGGCACGGCTCCAGAACGGCCTCCAGAGGGACCCAGCTTTCCTCAGACCCTCCCAGGGAGGATCTACACCCTTAAACCATCACCCAGACCCCCAGAAGTTTATTGTGGCCCTTCAAAGGCCTCCCAGATGAGCCCCCCCAGTGCCCCAGATCCCTCTTTTGCCTCCCCTTTGCAGGTGCCTTGACCCAGGCGATCCGGAACTTTGCCAAGAGCCTGGAGAGCTGGTTGGGGAACGCCATGGTCAGCATGCCCGAGGAGATGGTCCGAGTCAAGGTGGGCTCTGGGGGGCTGCAGCTCCTGCTGAGGGGTGTTGGGGGACTGGGAAGGGAAATGGGGGGAGTGAGGGGTCAGTGGGGGGGTTTGAGAGTCTCAGTGTTGGGGTTTGGGGGGGTTGTGCTGGATTTGGGGGGAGTTGGGGGGATCCTGGAGGCCCTAAGAGGGTTTTGGGGGGGTGTTCTGGGTTTTGAGGGGCTCGTGGTGGGGCCCTGGGGGGGACCTGGGGTGTGGAGAGTGGTCATGGTGGGTCCTGGGGCGGATTGGGGGTTTCAGGAGGTAATGTGGGGTGTGGGGGTGCTGTCCCGAGCTCTGGGGGGGCTCTGAGGGTTCCTGGTGCCCCCCCGAGCCCGTGGTTTCCCTGCAGGCAGCAGCGGCCGGGGCGTTCGCGCAGACCCTGCGGCGCTACACGTCCCTCAACCACCTGGCGCAGGCGGCCCGGGCCGTGCTGCAGAACACGGCCCAGATCAGCCAAATGCTCAGCGACCTCAACCGCGTCGACTTCGCCAACGTCCAGGTGGGGGGGACCCCAAACGGGGCCGGGGAGGCTGAGCCAGCTCCATCCCGAGAGCCGGGGCCGCTCCCCTGTGAGCGGAGATCCCCACGCTCCGGGAGCGGAGCCCGGGTGGGGCTGGGGGGGACTGGGGGGGACTGGGGCTGGGCTGGGGGTGAGGGTGGGCTCGGGCTGGGCTGGGGCTGGGCTGGGGGTCCGTGCAGGATCCGTGCCAGGTTCCATGCCGTGTCCCGGCCCGCAGGAGCAGGCGGCCTGGGTGTGTCGCTGCGAGGCGCGGGTGGTGCAGCGCCTGGAGCAGGATTTCAAGGCCACGCTGGGGCAGCAGCACTCGCTGGAGCAGTGGGCGGCCTGGCTGGACGCTGTGGTGGGCCGTGTCCTGCGCCCGCACCTGGGCACCCCCGGGCTGCCCCGCGCCGCCAAGCTCTTCCTGCTCAAGTGGTCCTTCTACAGGTGAGGGACCCCCAGGAACAGCCCCAAACCCCACGGACACCCCGACATCCCCTGCCAGCCCCACCTGGCCCCCGGGACGTTCCCAGAGCCTCCTGGAAGTTCCCAGACCCCCTGACCCCGCCTTGCACCCCCAGACCCACTGACCCCGCCTTGCACCCCCAGACCCACTGACCCACTGACCCCCCCTTGCAGCCCTCAGACCCACTGACCCTGCCTTGCAGCCCCCGCCCCCAGACCCACTGAGCCCTCGGTGTCCCCCCAGCTCGATGGTGATCCGGGACCTGACCCTGCGAAGCGCCGCCAGTTTCGGCTCGTTCCACCTGATCCGGCTGCTGTACGACGAGTACATGTACTACCTGGTGGAGCAGCGCGTGGCGCGGGCCCGGGGCACCTGCCCCATCGCCGTCATGGGCGAGGTGGGCACGGGGGGCTGCACCGGGGGGCTCAGCCCTCGCCTCCATCACCCGGGGGGGCACGGGGGGCTGCGCCGGAGGGCTCAGCCCTCGCCTCCATCACCCGGGGGGGCACGGGGGGCTGTGCCGGGGGGCTCAGCCCTCGCCTCCATCACCCGGGGGGCTGCGCTGGGGGGCTCAGCCCTCGCCTCTGTCACACGGGGGGGCAGGAGGGGCTGCGCTGGGGGGCTCAGCCCTCGCCTCTGTCACATGGGGGGGCAGGAGGGGCTGCGCTGGGGGGCTCAGCCCTCACCTCTCTCACATGGGGGGCTGCGCTGGGGGGCTCAGCCCTCACCTCTGTCACCCGGGTGGGCACAGGGGGCTGCACTCTGGGGCTCAGCCCTCGCCTCTGTCACCCGGGGGGGCAGCACGTGTCCCATCGCTGCCATGGACACGGGGGGGGATTATAGAGGGGTGCAGGGGGTATTTGGGGGAGTGACCCTCAGCGCCCCCCAAACATCCCCAAACTTGACCTGCCCTCCTTTCCTCCCCCTCCCCCAGTTTGCCAACCTGACCAGCTCCCTGAACTCACAGGACCCTGACAAAGGTGGGTGACACCCTCCCCGTCCCTGCGCCCCCCCCCAGCGAGGTGCAGCCCCCTCCTCTCACCAGTGAGGGGGGGCAGCTACACTGGGGCAGGGTAGTTCTGGATGGGGAGGGGTTAATTCTGAGGGGGGGTAAATTTTGGGGTGCTGTGTTAATTGAGAGGTTCAATGATGGCAGCCCCCCCACCCCACCGCTGTGTTTTTTTGGGAGGGGAGGCACTGGGGGGGTCACCCCAGCCCCCTCCCCGCTCTGTTCCGCCCCCCCAGACGAGGAGGAGGAGGAGGAGGAGGAGAGTGACGAGGAGCTGCCGGCAGAGCTGGGGCTGGCGGGGGGCGAGGGTCCCCCCGATGCCCTGGAGCCCCCCCTGGAGCCCCCGCTGGAGCCCCCCCCGGCCAAGCTGCCCCGGGCCGACCCCCGCGGGCTCTTCGTGCAGGCCCTGCCCTCGAGCTGAGCCCCCCCGCGCCCCCCCGGGGGGGACAATGTGCCTTAAGCGACGCCGGGACCGTGCCAAAGCCCCCCCCGGCCCCCCCGGGGGGGGGAAGGGACCCGCAGGACTTGGGGATGGCCGCTCCCCCCGGGGGGGGGTGGGGACCCTTTGGGGGGGAGGGGGAGGGGAAGCCGGGGGTGGGGGGGGGGAGATGAAGACCGCGGGGACCCCCTGGCCGCTGCCCCCTCCCCCCTCGCAGTGCCAACCCCCCTCCCCCGCTGCCTTACGCCCCCTCCCCTCCCCCCGCATGTCGGGGCCCCCCCGGCCCCCCCCCGCGCTTCGCCCCTCCCCCCCCGTATTAGATTTTGGCGTTTTCGATCATTTTGTGCTTTTGTGCCCCCCCGGGGGGAGGGGCCGTGTCCGTGGCCGCCCGTGTGGAAATTAAGCCAAACCTGGAATTTGGGGGGGGGCCGGGGGGGGGGCTGGGGTCCCCCCGCCCGCCCCCCGCGCCCCCTGCCCCTCCCCCCCCCTTGCAGACGCTGTTTTTTACCTTTTGTAGCTTCTTTGTAAAAGGAATAAAAACCAACTGCGGTGTTTGCCCGGCCCCGCCTGCACAGGGGGCTCAGCCCAAATCCCCCCCCCGAACCTGCCCTCGGAACCGGCCCCAAATCCCACCCAAACACGGCGCCAAAACGTGGAAATGGGAGTTTTATTTTGGGGAGTGGGACTGGAGGTCCGGGGGACCCCTCCCCGCCCCTGATAAAACACTGAACGGCAAGAAGAAAAAAAAAAAAAAAGAAAAAGTAAAAACAAAAAAGAAAAGCAAAAAGAAATGTCCCCAAAGAGGGGGTGGGGTCTGTGTCCCCCTGGGGAGGGTCCCGCTGTCACAGCACGATCCACGTGTAGCGCTCGTTGTCCGCCAGAACCTTCAGGGAGCAGCCTTGGGGGGGAACAGCAGCCATGGGGGGGGCACGACCCCAAACCCAGCACCCCAAAACCCCAGGAACCCCCTGACCCCCCAGGACCCCTCCCAGGGTATCCCCAAACTCCCCCAGCCCCACTGAAAGCTCTCAGATCCACCCCCCACCTCCCTTGGACACCCCTGGGACAGCCCCAGGAACCCCCAGACCCCACCAGGGACCCCCCAGACTCCTCCAGGAACCCCCAGACCCCACCAGGGACCCCCAGACCCCACCAGGGACCCCCCCAGACCCCACCACGGACCCCCCAGACCCCACCACGGACCCCCCCAGGGTATCCCCAAACTCCCCCAGCCCCACTGAAAGCTCTCAGATCCACCCCCCACCTCCCTTGGACACCCCTGGGACTGCCCCAGGAACCCCCAGACCCCACCAGGGACCCCCCCAGACTCCTCCAGGGACCCCCCCAGACCCCTCCAGGACACCCCCAGCCCCTCGGGGGACCCACCCTTGTGCAGGGCCTCGTTGGTCATCCTGTGCACGCCGCGGCCGGGCCCCTCGGGGACGAGCCAGCGCATCACGGTGTCCACGCAGCCCTTGCGGTACGAGCTCCACACGCTGCCACTGCCACAGCCGCTTTGGGGGGGCTGCCGGGACCCCCGCGCCCCCCCCACTGCACCCCCAGGGCCCCCCCAAAGGGCTCTGCAGCATTTGGGGTGCCCCAAGCGCAGTCGCTGCCAGGGGGGGCTCGGGGAGGTCTGGGGGAGGTTTGGGGGGGTCCCAGAGCCCCTCCAGTAGCACAGAGTGCTCCAGGGGCCTCACCCAGCACCCCAGAACAGCAGCAGCCTCCCCAAACCCACCTGAGCACCCCCCAGAACCCCCAAATCCCCCTCAAAACTCACCCAGGGCCCACCCAAATCCCCCCCCAGAACCTCCAAATCCTCAAAGCTCACCCAGGGCCCACCTGAATCCACCCCCAGCCCCCCCAAGCCCCTCGACACACCCCAAAATCCCCCCTCACCTGGTCTGCCCCTTGACCTCGGTGAGGTCCCCCACGCCCACGGTGGTGAAGGTGCCGCTGTTGAGGTCCCAGGCGACCTTGAGGCTGGTGTGGTACGTCCTGGGACTGGAACGGGGGGCGTCAGCGCCTGGGGGGGCTCCGAGGGAGCTCTGGGACCCCCCCACCCCTCTCACCGGAGCTGCCCCTCCTCGTCAGGGGAGGGGAAGGCCAGCAGCAGCAGCCCGATGTTGATCACCACCTGGTTGGTCTCAGGGCACACCTGGGGGTGCAGAAGGGGGTGGGGGGAAACTGTGAGGGCGACCCCCCCGTTCAGGGGGTCCCACGGGGGTCTGGGCGAGAGCTGGGTGGGCTTTGGGGTATCCCAGGGGTGCAAGGGGGTGACAAGGGACAGTGAAGCTGGCGCGGGGGCACTGGGAATTTGGGGTAGCCCAGGGTTCTGGGGGCTCGGGGGGGCTCGGGGGGTCCCGGCACCTCGAGGATGACGATGTCGTAGTCGCTGAAGGAGCAGAACTGGCGGGACCAGGCGGCGTCGTTACGAATCACCTCGTTAATGACGTACTCAAAGTCCAGCGTGAGCTGCTCCACCGTCAGGTACTGCCCCTGGGGGGGTCCGGGGGGGTCACTGGGGCTCCCCCCAAGGGCTCCCAGGGGTGCCCTGTGGATCTGGGGACCCCCTGAGCCTCACCGGGGCCGTGGCTCGGTCCCGCAGCGGCCTCAGGCTGCGGCCACTCAGGTCGGTCACCACGAAGGGCAGCGAGATCTTGTCATCCTCCAGGTCTGGGGGGGAGGGGGGGGGACAGGGCTCAGGGGGGCACCCCAATAACGGGGGGAGCCCCGTCCCCCACAGGGGGCACCCCCAGCCCCCCGCTCACCCTCGGGGGGCTCCCCGGGCTCCAGCACGTAGCGCAGTTTGGTGTAGTTGACGTAGCCGGGCTCGGGGGAGGTCCCGGGGGGATGTGGCTCCCCTGGGGGACTGCCGGGCGCTGGGGGGGGAGTTTCGGGGGGCGGCCCGCGGGGGGAGGGCGGGGGCTCGTCCCCCCCTTCCCCGTGAGCCACCCCGAGCCCTCCCCCCGCACCCTGAGCCCTCCGGAACAGGTCGGCCACGAACTCCTTGGCCTTGGCCACCGCCGGGGAGGGGGGCGCAGGGGGGAGGTCTGGGGTTTGAGGGAGTCCCTGGGGGGGCTGCGCGGCCGGGGGGGCCCCCCCAGCCCCCTCCAGCTCCTCGGGGAGTTGCGAGGGGGCGTTTTCCCCCCTCCGGTCGGGGCCTGGAACGTTCCGGCGCTCGTAGAGGATCTGCTGGGAGCTGCTGTCACCTGCGGGGGGTGCAGGGGTCAGGGGGGGGCCTGGGGGGCCCCGGGAGATTCGGAGGGGTCCCAGGAGGGTTTGAGGGGGCCCAGAAGTTCCCAAGGAGTTTGGAGGGCTCCTGATGGGTTCAGGCAGTCCTGGGGGGCTCTGAGGGTTCCGGGGAGGGTCAGGGGGTGTCGGGGTGTCCTGGGGGTACCCGCGGGGTGCACGGCGATGGCGCAGGCCACGAGGGAGAAGCTGGTGTTGAGCAGCACGACGTGGTCCTTGCGCAGCTGGAACGCCGGCTGGAAGGTGGGGAACGGATACACCACCTGGAACTTGGTGTGCAGCAGGAAACCGTGGCGCAGGCAGGCGGGGGGGGCCTCACCTGGGGGCGTGGGGGGGTCAGGGGGGACACCCCGGACTGGGGTCCCCCCCTGGGATACCCCCCCAGAAAAGCCCCGAGTCGCTCTCAGCGTGGGAGCTGCCAGCCCAGAGCTCACGGGGCTCACGGGGCAGGGGGCTCAGGGGGGGCTCAGGGGGCTCATGGGGCTCAGGGCTCACGGGGCAGGGGGCTCAGGGGTCTCACGGGGCAGGGGCCTCAGGGGTCTCAGGGTTTTCGGGGGGTCAGGGGTATTACAGGGCTCACGGGTCTCAGGGGTCTCACGGGGCTCTCAGGGGGCTCAGGGGTCTCACAGGGCTCAGGGGTCTCGGGGTCTCAGGGGGTGCTCAGAGGTCTCAGGGATCTCAGGGGTCTCATGGGGCTCAGGGGTTCTCAGGGGGGGCTCACGGGTCTCAGGGGGGTCTCAGGGGGGGCTCACGGGTCTCAGGGGGGTCTCACGGGGCTCAGGGGGGTCTCAGGGGGGTCTCACGGGTCTCAGGGGGAGCTCAGGGGGCTCAGGGGGGGGTCTCATGGGTCTCAGGGGGGTCTCAGGGGGGTCTCACGGGGCTCGGGGGGGCTCACGGGGCTCAGGGGGGTCTCACAGGGCTCAGGGGGAGCTCAGGGGGGTCTCAGGGGGTCTCACGGGGCTCAGGGGGGGCTCAGGGGGGGCTCAGGGGGGGCTCAGGGGGGGCTCATGGGTCTCAGGGGGGGCTCACGGGGCTCATGGGGGCTCACGGGGCTCAGGGGGGTCTCAGGGGGGTCTCAGGGGGGTCTCACAGGGCTCAGGGGGAGCTCAGGGGGGTCTCAGGGGGTCTCACGGGGCTCAGGGGGGGCTCACGGGGCTCAGGGGGGGCTCAGGGGGGTCTCACGGGTCTCAGGGGGCGCTCAGGGGGGGCTCAGGGGGTCTCGGGGCTCATGGGGGGCTCAGGGGGGTCTCAGGGGGGGTCTCACGGGGCTCAGGGGGGGCTCAGGGGGGGTCTCACGGGTCTCAGGGGGGTCTCAGGGGGCTCAGGGGCTCACCGGGGGGAGCGGCGGCCCGGCGGCAGGCGGGGCAGTGCCGCGGCGGGGGCACGGCCACGGCGCTCACGTAGATGTCCCGGTGGTTCTCGTCGCTCATCAGCATCATGTTCACCTGCAGCCCCGGCGCTGAGCGCGTGCTGCGGCCGGGAGGGGACAGCGGTGTCAGCGGGGCTGCAGCGGGGACGCCGCGGGGCTCGCGGGGCGCCACCCACTTGAAACCGAAGACGATGACCTTGTCGCTGTCCCCCGGCCACTCACACACCGTCAGGTAAAGGTCGCTGTAAATCTCCTCGTCCTGGAACAGCCGCACCTGGCGCACCTGGGGGGGACCCTGAGTGGGTGGGGAGTCCCCAGGGCCATGCCAGGGGTCCCTGAGTGTCCCTGGGGGTCCCTGGGTATCCCTGGGTGTCCCTCAGTGTCCCTGGCTGTCCCCGGGTGTCCCTGGGTGTCCCTGGGGGTCCCAGGCTGTCCCTGGGTGGCCCTAGGGGTCCCTGGGGGTCCCAGGTTGTCCCTGGGGGTCCCTGCATGCCCCTGGGGGTCCCTGCGTGCCCCTGGGGGTCCCCAGGTGTCCTAGGCTGTCCCTGGGTGTCCCTCTGTGCCCCTGGGTGTCCTGGGCTGTCCCCGGGTGTCCCTGGGGGTCTCTGGGGGTCCCTGGGTGTCCCGGGCTGTCCCCAGGTGTCCCTGGGTGTCCCTGGGGGTCTCTGGGTTTCCCAGGCTGTCCCTGGGTGTCCCTCGGTGTCCCAGGCTGTCCCCGGGTGTCCCTGGGTGACCCTGGCTGCCCCTGGGTGTCCCTGGGGGTCCCAGGCTGTCCCCGGGTGTCCCAGGCTGTCCCTGGGTGTCCCCGGGTGCCCCAGGCTGTCCCCGGGTGTCCCAGGCTGTCCCCGAGGGTCCCTACCAGGCGCAGTTTGCTGTGCACGTTGAACTCCCACCAGTAGAGGTGGTACAGGTAGAAGGAGAAGTCATCGTCCCCAGAGCTGCTGGTGTAGGACAGCACGTAGCGGCCACACTTGGAGAAGCCCAGGAAGATGTGGCTGGGGGGACACGAGGGGACACGGCGGCACATGGGGGGACATGGGGACACCGAGACAGGGCCAGGGACATGAGGAGGGGACACGCAGGACGTGGCAGGTGGGGACACGGGAACGGGGAGAAGGCATGTAACGGGGGTCCCCCCGCACAGCTGGGGTCCCCAGCAGAGTTGGGGGTCCCCAGTGTGTCCCCAGGGCTGGGGTCCCCAGCAGAGTTGGGGTCCCCCAGTGTCTCCCCAGGGCTGGGGTCCCCAGCAGAGTTGGGGTCCCCCAGTGTCTCCCCAGGGCTGGGGTCCCCAGCAGAGTTGGGGTCCCCCGGTGTCTCCCCAGGGCTGGGGTCCCCCCCTCACCCCGCCCATAGAAATTCCTCGTCCACGATGCTCTTGAGAGTGACGCAGACGCGCGGTGGAAGCTTCCGGAACAGCCGGGGGGAGAGCTGCCCGCTGAGCTGGGGGGCACGGGGGGGTCAGGGACCCCCCAGCACTCCCCACAGGTGGGGGGAGAGTTGAGCTGGGCGGGGCACGGCAGGGTCAGGGACCCCTCTACCCCTCCCCACAGACCCTCACAGCCGGGAGGAGCTGCCCACCGAGCTGGGGCAGCACGGGGGGGACGGGGACCCCCGAACCCCCAGAATCGCCCAACACCCCCCAGAAGCCAGGGCACAGCTGAGCTGGGGGGCACTGGCGGGTCAGAGACCCCCAACACCCCCAGAGCCGGGGAGAGCTGCCCCCTGAGCTGGGGGCGTACCGGGGGTCCCACACGGCCCCCCGCAGCCCCTCAGCCCGTGACCTCCAGCCCCTCAGAGAACACCCCCAGATCGGGGCTCCCCCCGCGCCCCCAACTCCGCAGCCCCCCACACGGGACCCCCCAGCTCAAGGCACCCTCAGGGACCCCCCACCCTGCCGGCATTCCCCCCCTCAGAGTCGCCCCTTCCTCCCGCAGGGCGCCCGCCACGTCCCAGCCCAGTGTCCCCTCAGCGCCGCCATCCCTCCCTCAGGGTCCCCTCACAGAGACCCCGCTCCCGTCCCACCTCAGGGCCCCCTCACAACCCCTCCCTCAGCTCCCCCACCGGCCCCTCAGCACCCGCCGCTCACCCGGACGCGGTCCAGCTGCCTCACGAGGTGCTCGCGGCGGCCTCGGGGAGCGGCCCCGGGCCCAGCGCCCCCCGCCGCCCCCCGTTTCCCCCCGGGGCCGCCCCGCTCCGCTTTCGAGCTCGGCGCCATTT
This sequence comes from Cyanistes caeruleus, assembly GCF_971803275.1. Classification (NCBI taxonomy): domain Eukaryota; kingdom Metazoa; phylum Chordata; class Aves; order Passeriformes; family Paridae; genus Cyanistes; species Cyanistes caeruleus. Next base: position 1,633,129 of record NC_141736.1, read on the forward strand.
TCCCGGACCGGCCGCTTCCGGCGCGCCGCACGCCGCCGCCGCCCCGCCCACACCGCGCTCCCAGTGGCCGCTGACGCACCTCCCGCGCACCTCATTGGCTAGCTCATCCGTCAATCCCCAGCGCGCCCCGCCCCCACGCGGCAAATCGACCAATGGGAAGCCAACACCCACAATGTGATTGGTTGCTGCCCGCGCCCGTCCGTTCTGGCGGGGTTGCCATGGAGACGAGGCAGCGGCGGGGGCGGTCCCAGAGTGGGCGGGGCCAGGCGGGGGTGGGCGGGGCCATTGCCGTGATTGACAAGTCGGGGACGCGGCGCGTCGGAGTCACCAAAATCCGCGTTTTTCTTCTTAAAAACTTTTATCATTTGTGAGAGCGCCCGGAACAGCCCCTCCCCTACAGGCACTTGGGGGGGATCCGCTTTGGTGGGGGGGACACGGGGATGGGGAAAAAGTGCTTGGGGGGACACGCGGACCCGGATGGGGACAGTCGGTGTCACCCTCGTATTCGGGGGGGGCTGTGTCACCCTGTCACTGGGGCAGTGTCACCCTGTCACTGGGGGGGGGTCAGTGTCACCCTGTCACTGGGGGGTCAGTGTCACCCTGTCAATGGTGGGGGGGTCAGTGTCACCCTGTCACTGGGGGGTCAGTGTCACCCTGTCACTGTGGGGGGGGTGTCACCCTGTCACTGTGGGGGGGTCAGTGTCACCCTGTCACTGTGGGGTCAGTGTCACCCTGTCACTGTGGGGGGGGGTTCAGTGTCACCCTGTCACTGGGGGGGGGGTTTAGTGTCACCCTGTCACTGGGGCAGTGTCACCCCGGGGGGAAGGGGGGGTGTAGCAGCTCTGATCCCTGTGATTGTCACAGTGGGCATGGTGGGGGGGGGGTGGATCCCAGAGCCCCCCCAAACCAGGGGAGGGGTCCTCTGAGCCCCCCCAAAGCAGAGGGGGGGGTTCCCAGAGCCCCCCCCAAAGCAGGGGAGGGGTCCTCTGAGCCCCCCCAGCACCCCCGTGGTGGCAGCCCCAGGAGGGGGCAGGGCCGGGGGGATTCATCCACGGAGCTTTTGGAGCTGGAAGAGAAGAGGGCAGTGAGGGAGGAGGGTGGGGGGGGTTAGGGGGGGCCGGGGGACCCCCAAATTCCACCCCTCGGGGTCCTCACCTCACTCTCCACCAGGTTCCGCTTGTACAGAGCCTCCTTGGCTGCCTCCTGTGGCGGGGGACACAAAACAGCACCCCAGGAGTTTGGGGGTCACATCAGGAGTTTGGGAGTCACATCAGGAGTTTGGGGGTCACATCAGGAATTTGGGGGTCACATCAGGAATTTCGGGGGGCAACAGGAATTGGGGGGGGGAACACAAATTGTGAGGGCACCGAGAATTGGGGGGATCACCAGAGTTGAGTCTCCAGGGTTTAGGGGGAGCCCAGGAATTTGAGGGGTTCACCAGGATTTGGGGGGACTGAGGCGGGTTTGGAGGGGCAGCAGGAATTTGGGAGACATCGGGGTTGGGGGGCAGCAGGAATTTAGGGGGCACCAGGAATTGGGAGGTCCTGAGGTTTTGGGGGGACAGTCCAGGATTTCTGGGGCGGGACCCCAGGGTTTGGGGGTCCCGAGGTTTTGGGGGGGATTTCTGGGGCGGGACCCCAGGATTTGGGAGGTCCCGAGGTTTTGGGGGGGATTTCTGGGGCAGGACCCCAGGGTTTGGGGGGTCCCGAGGTTTTGGGGGGGATTTCTGGGGCGGGACCCCAGGGTTTGGGGGGTCCCGAGGTTTTGGGGGGGATTTCTGGGGCGGGACCCCAGGGTTTGGGGGGTCCCGAGGTTTTTGGGGGGGATTTCTGGGGCGGGACCCCAGGATTTGGGGGGTCCCAAGGTTTTTGGGGGGATTTCTGGGGCGGGACCCCAGGGTTTGGGGGTCCCGAGGTTTTGGGGGGGATTTCTGGGGCGGGACCCCAGGGTTTGGGGGGTCCCGAGGTTTTGGGGGGGATTTCTGGGGCGGGACCCCAGGATTTGGGAGGTCCCGAGGTTTTGGGGGGGATTTCTGGGGCAGGACCCCAGGGTTTGGGGGGTCCCGAGGTTTTGGGGGGGATTTCTGGGGCGGGACCCCAGGGTTTGGGGGGTCCCGAGGTTTTGGGGGGGATTTCTGGGGCGGGACCCCAGGGTTTGGGGGGTCCCGAGGTTTTGGGGGGGATTTCTGGGGCGGGACCCCAGGGTTTGGGGGGTCCCGAGGTTTTGGGGGGGATTTCTGGGGCGGGACCCCAGGGTTTGGGGGGTCCCGAGGTTTTGGGGGGGATTTCTGGGGTGGGACCCCAGGGTTTGGGGGGTCCCGAGGTTTTGGGGGGGATTTCTGGGGCGGGACCCCAGGGTTTGGGGGTGCGGGGAAGGCTCCGGGGGTCTCACCCGCTCTCCCTGGATGCCGAGGCGCCGCGCTGCTTCCGTGTAGAGCCGCAGGTGCCGCTCCAGGTGCTCTGCGTACTCTGGGAGCGGGAAACACCGGGATACACCAGGAAAACCGGGATACAGCAAGGAAAAGTGGGATAAAGGAGGATTTTGGGGCTCAGGGCAGCCCGAGCCCCCTCTCACCCGTGCGGAACTGGGGGTCCCCCGCCTGCAGCCGCGTCCGCAGCCCCTGGATGCGCCGGAGCAGATCCTGGTGCTGCTGCCGCAGCTCGGGGGGCACTGGGCGCCCGGCGCGGCCGAACGGCACCATCTGGGGTGGGGGGTGTGGAAAACGGGGGGCGTCAGGAACATCCCCCGGCTTCCCTGAACCCCCAAAGCGCCACCAGCGCCCCCTCACCTTCCGCTCCAGCCGCTCCCGGTCAAACTGCAGCAGGTTGAGGCTCGGGAATGTGGGCATGGATCTGGGACGAGCGATCGGGGATGGAGATAAAAAGGGGGATTGGGACCCCTGAAAAATCCAGAGCGGCCCCAGGAGATCGGAAATGGGGAATGGGGGTCCCAGGGGACCCCAGAGCTTCCCAGCCACATCCTCACCCCAACGCTTCCCCCGTAAGGATCATCTCCCCCCGGAATTGTTCCCCCATCCCTCACCTGTTGTTCCCGTCCTTCGGGGCCGCCATGGTGGGTTTGGGAACGGCGACCTGAGCGGGAGCAGCTCTGGGTCACCCCAAGATCTCCCCCCCTGCCCACCCCGGGGCTCCCCGCACTCACCGCGGCCTCGGCCCGTGGCTCCAGCACCAGCCAGCGCTCGGAGCGAGGCTCCAGCTGCCGCTGCGAGCCCAGCGGCTCCCGGATCCTCACCCACACCTCCAGCCGCCCGCCCGTGCGGCGCCGCCCGTCCAGCAGCTGCGGACACCGGACACAGCGGGCACCGGCAGGATGAGCTCGGGAATGGGGTTGGGAATGGGGCCGGAAATGGGGCCGGGAATGGGAATGGGAATGGGAATGGGAATGGGGCTGGGAATGGGGCTGGGAATGGGAATGGGAATGGGAATGGGAATGGGAATGGGAATGGGGCTGGGAATGGGGCCGGGAATGGGGCTGGGAATGGGAATGGGAATGGGAATGGGAATGGGAATGGGAATGGGAATGGGAATGGGGCTGGGAATGGGGCTGGGAATGGGGCTGGGAATGGGGTTGGGAATGGGGCTGGAATGGGGCCGGGAATGGGGCTGGGAATGGGGTTGGGAATGGGAATGGGGCTGGAATGGGAATGGGGCTGGGAATGGGGCTGGGAATGGGGTTGGGAATGGGAATGGGAATGGGGCTGGAATGGGGTTGGGAATGTGCTGGGGAGCACTTGGGATCGGGAACACCAGGGAAGAGGGAAGAGCACCCCGCTCACCTCCAGGTGCTCCCGGAGCTCGCAGGACCCTTCCAGCCCCTCCAGCCGCAGCTGCGCCGAGCCCAGAGCCCGCTCCGGCCGGAACAGCCCCCTGCGGATCAGGGATCATCGGGATCGGCTGGATCCAAAGCAGGGGGGGGTTCCCAGAGCCTCCCCAAAGGAGGGGAGGGGTTCCCAGAGCCCCCCCAAAGCAGGGGAGGGGTCCTCTGAGCCCCCCCAAAGCAGGGGAGGGGTTCCCAGAGCCCCCCCAAAGCAGGGGAGGGGGTCCTCTGAGCCCCCCCCAAAGCAGGGGAGGGTTCCCAGAGCCCCCCCAAAGCATGGGAGGGGTCCTCTGAGCCCCCCCAAAAGCAGGGGAGGGTTCCCAGAGCCCCCCCAAAGCACGGGAGGGGTCCTCTGAGCCCCCCCAAAAGCAGGGTAGGGGGTCCCAGAGGACCCCCAAAGCAGGGGAGGGGGTCCTCTGAGCCCCCCCAAAGCAGGGGAGGGGTCCCAGAGGACCCCCAAAGCAGGGGAGGGGGTCCCAGAGGACCCTAACCCTAACCCCGGTGGCAGTGGGGCTGTGAGACCCAGCCCCACAGGCGTCCCCAAGAAATGGGGAATTGCAGCACTCCGGAGTCGCCTTTCACCCCCTCTTTGCCCGGATACATCTGGATTTTCCAGCTCGTGTTCTGCGTTTCCTGTGCTCCTCTCTGTATTTTCTCTTTCCTGTGCTATTCTATGTGTTTTCTGTGTTATTTTCCGTATTTTCTGCATCTCCCATTGTATTTTTCGCAATTCCCCTGCCTGTTTTCTGTACTTTCCACATTTCCTATGCCACTTTTCCTATTCTCTGCATCTTCCATGTTTCCCGTGTCATTTCCCCTCCATTTCCCCTCCATTTCCCGTGTCATTTCCCGTGTCATTTCCCATTTCCCGTGTCATTTCCCATGTCATTTCCCGTGTCATTTCCCATTTCCCGTGTCATTTCCCCTCCATTTCCCGTGTCATTTCCCCTCCATTTCCCGTGTCATTTCCCCTCCATTTCCTGTGTCATTTCCCCTCCATTTCCCGTGTCATTTCCCCTCCATTTCCCATGTCATTTCCCCTTTCCTTTCCCCTTCATTTCCCCTCCATTTCCCATTTCCCCTCCATTTCCCCTCCATTTCCCATTTCCCCTCCATTTCCCCTGCATTTCCCGTTTCATTTCCCGTGTCATTTCCCATTTCCCGTGTCATTTCCCCTCCATTTCCCGTGTCATTTCCCGTGTCATTTCCCATGTCATTTCCCGTGTCATTTCCCATGTCATTTCCTGTGTCATTTCCCATTTCCCGTGTCATTTCCCATTTCCTGTGTCATTTCCCATTTCCTGTGTCATTTCCCCTCCATTCCCCTCCATTTCCCCTCCATTTCCTGTGTCATTTCCCCTCCATTTCCCGTGTCATTTCCCATTTCCCCTGCATTTCCCGTGTCATTTCCCGTGTCATTTCCCATTTCCCGTGTCATTTCCCCTCCATTTCCCCTTTCCTTTCCCCTCCATTTCCCCTCCATTTCCCCTTTCCTTTCCCCTTCATTTCCCCTCCATTTCCCCTCCATTTCCCATTTCCTCTCCATTTCCCGTGTCCCCCGCAGGGTTTCCCGGGAGGTTTCCCATTTCCCCTCCTCCCTCTCCCCACATTTCCCCCCTACCCTTTCTGGGTCACCTCGAACTTGATCCCGCGGGAGCTGAGGAGCCTGCGCAGCCCCCGGTGCCCCCGGAGCAGCCGCAGCCGGAACCGTGCCCGGAATTCTGGGGAGGGGGCAGGAGGCTCAGTGACAACCCCCGGGACCCCCAGAGCCCCCCGAACCCCCCAGCATTTACCAGGACAATCCGTGCTTTTCACAACGTTGGTCTTGTCCCGCTGCGCCTCCTCCTGCGGGGGGGACTCGGGGACAATATGGGGGGGCACTGGGGACACCGGGGGGCACTGGGGACACCGGGGGGGCACTGGGGGAACACTGGGGACACAGGGGGGCACTGGGGGGACACTGGGGACACGGGGGTGTCACCAGGAGGGCACTGGGGACACCGGGGGGGCACTGGGGGGACACTGGGGACACGGGGGGACATTGTGGGGACATTGGGGACACAGGGGGGCACTGGGGACACGGGGGTGTCACCAGGGGGGCATTGGGGACCCAGGGGGATACTGGGGGGACATTTGGGACACTGGGGGGACATTGGGGACACCGGGGGGGCACTGGGGACACGGGGGGGTCACTGGGGGGGGTCACCGGGGGGGCACTGGGGACACGGGGGGCACTGGGGGGACACTGGGGACACCAGGGGGGCACTGGGGACACAGGGGGGTCACTGGGGGGGTCACTGCACCCCTGGACTCACCACACTGGGGTGGGGGAACTCGAAGCGCACGAAGGTGTCCAGATCACCGGGGGCCACGCCTGCGGGGGGACACGGCGGGTGTTGGGGGACACGGCGGGTGTTGGGGACACGGCGGTGTTGGGGACACGGCGGGTGTTGGGGACACGGTGGGTGTTAGGTGTTGGGGACACGGCGGGTGTTGGGTGTTGGGGGACACGGTGGGTGTTGGGGACACGGCGGGTGTTGGGTGTTGGGGGACACAGCGGGTGTTGGGTGTTGGGGGACACAGCGGGTGTTGGGGACATGGCGGGTGTTGGGGACACAGCGGTGTTGGGGACACAGCGGTGTTGGGGACACGGCAGGTGTTGGGGGACATGGCGGGTGTTGGGGACACAGCAGGTATTGGGGGACACAGCGGTGTTGGGGACACGGCGGGTGTTGGGGGACACGGCGGGTGTTGGGGACACGGCGGGTGTTGGGGACACGGTGGGTGTTGGGTGTTGGGGGACACGGTGGGTGTTGGGTGTTGGGGGACACGGTGGGTGTTGGGTGTTGGGGGACACGGCGGGTGTTGGGGACACAGCGGTGTTGGGGACACGGCGGGTGTTGGGGGACATGGCGGGTGTTGGGGACACGGTGGGTGTTGGGTGTTGGGGGACACGGTGGGTGTTGGGGACACGGCGGGTTTTGGGGACACGATGGGTGTTGGGGACACAGGGACCCAGCTCCCCGTTCCCAGCTCCCCCATTCCCTCACCGGGGGGCACTGGGAGGCCGATCCCTCTCTCTATTCCCAGCTCCAGGTCGCTGCTGCTCAGCTCCGGGAACGTCCTACAGGGGAGGGGGGAGGAGCCTGTCAGACCGACCCCCACCCCCAGGTGTGACCCCAACACCCAGGTGAGCCCCCCCCACCCCCCAGGTGTGACCCCAACACCCAGGTGTGACCCCAACACCCCCCAGGTGAGCCCCCGACACCCAGGTGTGACCCCCACCCCCCAGGTGCGACCCAAACACCCAGGTGAGCCCCCGACACCCAGGTGAGCCCCACCCCCCAGGTGCGACCCCAACACCCAGGTGTGACCCCAACCCCCAGGTGTGCCCCATCCCCAGGTGTGCCCCACCCCCCAGGTGCGACCCCCACCCCCCAGGTGTGCCCCACCCCCAGGTGAGCCCCCCCACCCCCAGGTGAGCCCCCGACACCTAGGTGAGGCCCCCCCACCCCAGGTGTGTCCCCCCACCCCCCAAGTGTGCCCCCCATCCCAGGTGAGCTCCCACCTCCCAGATGTGCCCCACCCCCAGGTGAGCCCCCCACCCCCAAGGTGTGTCCCCCATTCCCTCCCCTGTGTGTCCCCCACCCCCCAGGTGAGCCCCCACCAAAGGTTAACCCCCCCACCCCAGGTGAGCCCCCCCTCACTTGATGACACTGAAGGTTCTCTGCTCGTAGCGGGGTTTTGGGGGGGGCCCCCCCCGGCTGTGCTCCCTCCGCAGGGTCTCCATGTGCCGCCGGCATTCCTCGGCCAGAGCCTCACACCTGGGGAGGGGGGGGACACACCTGGGCAGGTGACCCCCCCCCCGGATCAGAGGAGAAGGAAGATCCTCGCTGCCCCCACCCCAGGGCTCACCTGGTGGTCTCCGAGATGTTCCCCAGCTGAGCGAACTGCCGGGAATAGCTCAGACACATCTGGGGGAGCAACGCGAGGAAGAGCAGCAGGAGGAAGAGGAAGAATGAGGGAGAAGGCAGGAAAAGAGAAGGAAGAGAGAAAAAAGAAAGAAGGAAAGACAAAAAGAAATGAGAAAAAAGGAAAAAGAAAGAGGAATAAGGAGAAAAAGGAAGAAAAAGAGGAGAAAAGGAGATAGGGAAGGACAAGAAGAGGAAAAGGAGGAAGAAAAGGAAATTTTCCACATCCATCTGATATCCTGGAGCCCCCCCCCCTCTTTGGGGTGCTTCCCCACCCCCCTCAATTCTTGGGGACACTCCCCCAGTTTTTGGGATACTCCCATTTTTTTGGGGTTTCCCCCCCTTTCTTTGGTGCCCCCCATTTTTGGGGGTTCACTCCCACCTGGTGCTGCCTCCTCAGGGCCCCCGCCAGCTGCAGGAAGGTCTTGGCGGCCTCGGGGGGCATCGGGACCCCCCGGCCCGGCCCCAGCTCAAACTCGGCCCCGTCCAGCGGCACCTCCGGGACCTGCGGCAGGGATTTGGGATCCCGTGGGATGAGAGGAGATCCTCAAGGGGAAGGGATCTGGGATCCCCAAGGGGAAAGGATCTGGGATCCCGTGGGATGAGAGGAGATCCCCGAGGGGAGGGGATCTGGGATCCCGTGGGATGAGAGGAGTGAGATCCCCAAGGCAAAGGGAGTTGGGATCCCCAAGGTGAAGGGATCTGGGATCCCGTGGGAAGTGAGGAGTGAGATCCCTGAGCTGAAGGGATCTGGGATCCCGTGGGATGCGAGGAGTGAGATCCCCAAGGTGAAGGGATCCCGTGGGATGTGAGGAGTGAGATCCCCAAGGTGACAGGATCTGGGATCCCATGGGATGTGAGGAGTGAGATCCCCAAGGTGACGGGATCTGGGATCCCATGGGATGCGAGGAGTGAGATCCCCAAGGTGAAGGGATCTGGGATCCCGTGGGATGTGAGGAACGAGATCCCCAAGGTGAAGGGATCTGGGATCCCGTGGGATATGAGGAGTGAGATCCCCAAGGTGAAGGGATCCTGTGGGATGTGAGGAGTGAGATCCCCAAGGTGAAGGGATCCTGTGGGATATGAGGAGTGAGATCCCCAAGGTGAAGGGATCTGGGATCCCATGGGATGCGAGGAGTGAGATCCCCAAGGTGAAGGGATCTGGGATCCCGTGGGATGTGAGGAGTGAGATCCCCAAGGTGAAGGGATCTGGGATCCTGTGGGATGCGAGGAGTGAGATCCCCAAGGTGAAGGGATCCCGTGGGATGCGAGGAGTGAGATCCCCAAGGTGAAGGGATCCCATGGGATGCGAGGAGTGAGATCCCCAAGGTGAAGGGATCTGGGATCCCATGGGATGTGAGGAGTGAGATCCCCAAGGTGAAGGGATCCCGTGGGATGTGAGGAGTGAGATCCCCAAGGTGAAGGGATCTGGGATCCCGTGGGATGTGAGGAGTGAGATCCCCAAGGTGAAGGGATCTGGGATCCCGTGGGATGCGAGGAATGAGATCCCCAAGGTGAAGGGATCCCGTGGGATGTGAGGAGTGAGATCCCCAAGGTGAAGGGATCCTGTGGGATATGAGGAGTGAGATCCCCAAGGTGAAGGGATCTGGGATCCCGTGGGATGTGAGGAACGAGATCCCCAAGGTGAAGGGATCTGGGATCCCGTGGGATGTGAGGAGTGAGATCCCCAAGGCAAAGGGAGTTGGGATCCCCGAGGTGAAGGGATCTGGGATCCCATGGGATGCGGGAAGTGAGATCCCTGAGGTGAAGGGATCCCGTGGGATGCGGGAAGTGAGATCCCTGAGGTGAAGGGATCCCGTGGGATGTGAGGAGTGAGATCCCCAAGGTGAAGGGATCCTGTGGGATATGAGGAGTGAGATCCCCAAGGTGAAGGGATCTTGTGGGATGTGAGGAGTGAGATCCCCAAGGTGAAGGGATCTGGGATCCCGTGGGATATGAGGAGTGAGATCCCTGAGGTGAAGGGATCCCGTGGGATGTGAGGAGTGAGATCCCCAAGGTGAAGGGATCCTGTGGGATGTGAGGAACGAGATCCCCGAGGTGAAGGGATCTGGGATCCCGTGGGATGAGAGGAGTGAGATCCCCAAGGCAAAGGGAGTTGGGATCCCCGAGGTGAAGGGATCTGGGATCCCATGGGATGCGGGAAGTGAGATCCCTGAGGTGAAGGGATCCCGTGGGATGTGAGGAGTGAGATCCCCAAGGTGAAAGGATCTGGGATCCTGTGGGATGCGAGGAACGAGATCCCCAAGGCGAAGGGATCTGGGATCTTTGACTGGACGCACCTGTGCGATGTCGACGGGCAGCCCCCCGCGGGCGGCCCCGATGAGTCCCTCGATGCCCTTGGCCCGGCGCAGCAGCAGCTTGGCTCCCTCCAGGTCGTTGCGGCGCTTGGCCCGCAGCGCGGCCTGCGCCAGCTGCCGCCGCCGCAGCTCCAGGAACTCCAGCTGCTGCTGAGCTGGGAGCGGGGCAGGGGCTCAGGGGGCTCCCCTCAGCCCGCCCCCCCTGCCCCCAGTCCCTCCTGTACCTTTTCCAGAGGGTTTGGGAGCCGGCTGGGAATTCCGAGGGGGCGGCGGCTGTTTGGGAGGGGCGGCGGGGGGAGCGCTGGGCTGCACCTGGAGCCATGGGATGATGGTGTTGGTACCACTGGGAATGTCCCACTCGGGGTCCTTCCCGCCTCCCCAAATTCCCTGGACCCCCAAATCCCACCTTGGCCACCTTGCTGTCCCCCTCTTCCTCCTCCTCCTCCTCCTGCTCCAGCCCCGTCAGCTTCAAGGCCGCCTCCAGCATCCCAGAAATGCTCGGCTGCGACTGGATCTCGGTGCCCTGGATGGGGGGGCAGCCTGGAAAAGGGGGGGGGTCCCGGTGGGAATGGGAGCCTCCCAGCTCCACCGCCCCCTCCCACGGGTCAGGAAGCGGGAACGTACCCGGGGGAACCGGCAGCTCCAAGAGATCCACGGCTTTGCCGGCGCTGTGAGCACGGATGGCGGCCTGGTATTGCTGGGGGGGCACAGGGGGGTCAGGGGACACTCAGACGGGGAACTGGGAGCACTGGGGCCAGACTGGGATCACCCACACAGCGGGGACCGGTGTCCCTGTGGGGGGACTGGGACCAGGATCGTCATGGTGGCACCAGGAGGAGCGTTCTGGGATCAGAGATCACACACCAGGACTGGGCTCCCTCCAGGACAGGACTGGGATCACTGTTCGGGGATTGGGATTCCTGTTCTGGGGTTGGGATCTCTGTGCCTGGACTGGGATCTCTGTGCCTGGACTGGAATCTCTGTTCTGGGATTGGGATCTCTGTGCCTGGACTGGGATCTCTGTGCCTGGACTGGGATCTCTGTTCTGGGATTGGGATCTCTGTGCCTGGACTGGGATCTCTGTGCCTGGACTGGGATCTCTGTGCCTGGACTGGGATCTCTGTTCTGGGATTGGGATCTCTGTGCCTGGACTGGGATCTCTGTGCCTGGACTGGGATCTCTGTGCCTGGACTGGGATCTCTGTTCTGGGATTGGGATCTCTGTGCCTGGACTGGGATCTCTGTGCCTGGACTGGGATCTCTGTGCCTGGACTGGGATCTCTGTTCTGGGACTGGGATCTCTGTGCCTGGACTGGGATCTCTGTTCTGGGATTGGGATCTCTGTGCCTGGACTGGGATCTCTGTTCTGGGACTGGGATCTCTGTGCCTGGACTGGGATCTCTGTTCTGGGATTGGGATCTCTGTGCCTGGACTGGGATCTCTGTGCCTGAACTGGGATCTCTGTGCCTGGACTAGGATCTCTGTGCCTGGACTAGGATCTCTGTTCTGGGACTGGGATCTCTGTGCCTGGACTGGGATCTCTGTGCCTGGACTGGGATCTCTGTGCCTGGACTGGGATCTCTGTTCTGGGATTGGGATCTCTGTGCCTGGACTGGGATCTCTGTGCCTGGACTGGGATCTCTGTTCTGGGATTGGGATCTCTGTGCCTGGACTGGGATCTCTGTGCCTGGACTGGGATCTCTGTTCTGGGATTGGGATCTCTGTGCCTGGACTGGGATCTCTGTGCCTGGACTGGGATCTCTGTTCTGGGATTGGGATCTCTGTGCCTGGACTGGGATCTCTGTTCTGGGATTGGGATCTCTGTTCTGGGATTGGGATCTCTGTGCCTGGACTGGGATCTCTGTGCCTGGACTGGGATCTCTGTGCCTGGACTGGAATCTCTGTTCTGGGACTGGGATCTCTGTGCCTGAACTGGGATCTCTGTGCCTGGACTGGGATCTCTGTGCCTGGACTGGGATCTCTGTGCCTGGACTGGGATCTCTGTTCTGGGATTGGGATCTCTGTGCCTGGACTGGGATCTCTGTTCTGGGACTGGGATCTCTGTGCCTGGACTGGGATCTCTGTGCCTGGACTGGGATCTCTGTGCCTGGACTGGGATCTCTGTGCCTGGACTGGGATCTCTGTTCTGGGATTGGGATCTCTGTGCCTGGACTGGGATCTCTGTGCCTGGACTGGAATCTCTGTTCTGGGATTGGGATCTCTGTGCCTGGACTGGGATCTCTGTTCTGGGACTGGGATCTCTGTGCCTGGACTGGGATCTCTGTGCCTGGACTGGGATCTCTGTGCCTGGACTGGGATCTCTGTTCTGGGACTGGGATCTCTGTGCCTGGACTGGGATCTCTGTTCTGGGATTGGGATCTCTGTGCCTGGACTGGGATCTCTGTTCTGGGATTGGGATCTCTGTGCCTGGACTGGGATTTCTGTTCTGGGATCTCTGTTCTGGGACTGGGATCTCTGTTCTGGGACTGGGATCTCTGTCCTGGGGTTGGGATCTCTGTCCTGGGGTTGGGATCTCTGTTCTGGGGTCTCTGTCCTGGGATGCAGCTCTCCCACCTTGACAATCCTCTCGTGCATCCGTGCCTTCCTGGCGTCCCCGCTGTCCTTGGCCTGGGCCGCGGCCACCCGGTACCGCTCCATGCGCTGCTCCAGCGCCTCCCGCACGTCCCGTGGCGCCCGGGGGGGCTCTGGGGTGGGGAAAACGGGAGAATCCCAAAAAGTCCCCCCTTTTCCCTCCCCAGGGAGCTGCCAGAGCTGACCTGCGGCAGGAGGGGTTGGGCTGGTGTCCGGTGGGTTCTTTGTTGGAGAATCCCTCAGGAGCGGAGCCTTCGGCTCCTCCGGCTGTGGATCTGCGGGAAGGGAGCAGCCAGATCCCACCAGGACCTGCAGGACCCCCAAACCAAGGGGTTCAAACTCTTTCCATCAGGATCGGGGTCTCACCAGGGGCTGGCGGAACACGGCCCTGCCCCAGCACCTCCAGCTGCGCCTCCAGCCTCTGGAAAACCACAGGAAAACGGGAATTCCGGCACGGCAGCTGGGCCCAGAAACTGAGAGATCTGGGGGGATTCTGGGAATCCTGGGTGTACCTTGGCCGCACGGAAGTGCCCGAGGGCCGTGGCCGTGTCCCCGCGGCGTTTGGCCGCCAGCGCTTCCTTCTGCAGCTCCTGGAGCCGCAGCTGGAGCGCCGGCACCGAGCCGGGATCCGGGCAGGGATCCGGGCAGGGACCCGGGCAGGGATCCGGGCTGGGATCCGGGCAGGGATCCGGGCAGGGATCCGGGGCAGGGGGAGGCTGTGGAGGGGCAGGGGGCTGCACTGGGGGCTCAGGGCTCGCAGGGGGAGGTGGCCCAGGGGCTCCCCCACCCTTCCCCAGAGCCACCGGGGGAGGAATGTCGGCCTTGTCGATCGGCTTCCCACTCCGGACGGACTCCAGCATCTGCTCCAGGGTCTGGGGGAAAAGGGGAATGGGGGAAACGGTGAAAATCTGGAGGAATGGGGTGAAACGGGGGCAGAGCTTGGGAGAATGGGGTAAAACAGGGATCTGCAATCAGAAAATGGGGTAAGAGAGGGCTCAGAATTGAATGAAAGGGAGTGGATGGAACGGAACAAAGTGAATGGAATGAAATGGAATTTCGTTGGAATGAAACTGGTCAGGACTGGGAAAAGTGAGATAAAACTGGGCTCAGAACTGGAAAAAAACACGACAAAACTGCTTAGACTCAGGCAAAGCTCGGTCAAACAGGGTTCAGAATTGTGACAAGCTGCTCCATACTGGGAAAAACAGCAGAACACGAGGTTATTCCAAGGATTTTGAGGGCAGAGGGAGCGGGTCTGGCCAGAGAGACCAAAGCCCTGATTCCAGGGGCTCGGACTCACCTTGAGGCCGCGCTGGAGGCGCCGGAGCCGGGCCCCGTTCCCGTTCTCCCTCGCGGCGTTCCCCAGGGCCGCCCGGTAGAGCTCCGCACGCTCCGCCAGCTCCGCCAGCAGCGCCCCGACACCCGCGGGCTCCTGCGGGAACACCGGATCACTGGGATCCTCCACCGGGATCGAGCCTGGGCTCGGGGCTGGGATGGCCCAGGCCGTACCTGTGGGGTCTCCGCGGCGGCTGCACTCCTGGACCCCTCCTCCAGCACCTCCTGCAGCTCTGCCTGCTCAGGGATCCAGGGAATCAGCCCTTGCTTGGGGCAGGGATCCCTTTTTCCAGGCTCAGGACCTCCCCTGTTCCCTCCTCCTCCTCCTCACCAGCAGCTCCTCCTCGTTCTCCAGATCTTCCTCCCCCTCCTCCCCTTCCTCCTCCTCCTCCTCCGGGGGGTCCTGGAGGCAGAGCTGGGCCAGGGCCTCCACTGCTGCCAGAGCTGGGGGGAGCGGAGGGGTCACAAACCCGTCTGGGGGGAGGTGGGTCCCCGTTCCAGGGGGTCCAGGCGAGGGGAGGGGGGTTCACCTTGCGGGGGAGGCGGGGGCTGCTCCCCCCGCTCCGGCCCCTCCCGGCCCCCCAGCAGCAGCAGCAGCTCGGCCTCCAGCGCCGCGTCCCCGTCCCCGTCCCCCGGGCTGCCCCCGGCGCCGGGATCCGCCAGCAGCCCCATCTGAGGGCGGTGACAGTGCTGAGGGGAGAGCGAGGGGATCCCGGGATCCGGAGCAGGGGATCCCCCCCCGGGATCCGGAGCAGGGGGTCTCGGGGGTCACACGCACCTGCCTGGCCATGGCCGCCCCCCGGCCCGGGACTCTCCTCGCTCTGCTCATGGCTCCGTGTCCCACCGGGCCGAGCTGCGGGGGAACACGGGGGGACCCCGGCCCTGAGCTGAGCCCCCGCTCCCCCCGGCCTCCCGCGAGCCCCTCCGAGCACCCCTTCATGCCCCGACCCGCCTCAGAGCCCCCCAGAACACCTCGGTGCCCCCCCCCCCTCACGGGGCCCCGCCGCCCCTCCCCACAAGGCCCGACAGCCCCTTGTCCCCCCTCCCAGGGCACCCCACAAGGCACCGTCACCCCCCAGCTCTCCGCCGCCCCTCACCCCCCGATGCCGGTGATCCCGGCGATGCGGGCCGATCCCGGTTATCCCGGTTATCCCGGTTTATCCTCACTCACTTCCTGCTCCGCCGGCTGCTGTCAACACCCCGCGCTTTACAGCACGGCCGTCGCAAAAGCCGCTGTCGCAAAAACCTCTGCGGTTGCGTCTCGCTTGGCGGCGCGGGAGAACTACAACTCCCGGCGTGCCCCGCGGGCAGGGAAAAGGCGGGAAAAACGTGAGGGGGACACTGGGCAGAATGCGCTGAGGTGGAAAATGGGGTGGAAATCGGAGAAAATTCCACGATTTTCACCTCAGGCCTGGAGGGATTGAGGCTTTCTGTTGCGGTTGTGCCTCTGGGGGGGCTGGGGGATATTGATTGGGCTGACAGGATAGAGGACTGGGGGGAAAAATGACTTGCTGGGAGCTGAGGGGAAACAGGAGGGTATGAGAGGGGTGTCAATAATGGAGAGCTGGGGTAATGTGGGGCTACTCCTTGTCTGTCTCAGGTAACACCAGGATGGGGAAGCGTAGGACCCACACACTCCCAGGTAACAGGGAAACTCCCAAATGTCCCAGTTTGGGCCCACGGTGGCCCTTCCCCACCCAAGTGGGATTCCCCCACATCAAAACCGAGACTCCCTTTCCTGCCCACAACAGGCGACAGGAAATTCCACGCTCCCAAAGCCAAGCGGATCCTTCAGGAAGCTCCAGGAGCTTCAGCCAGCTCAGCCGTGCCCGTTCCTTCCCAGAGCAGCGATCCCGATGGAGATCCTGCCAAGGTGGAGTCCCAGGCGAGGTAATGGGAGGGAACTGGGAGGGAGCGACTTGGGCTGTGTTATAAATGCATATCATATTATTGGCTTTTCGCAAGTATTATAATGAATATTATATGTATAAGATTAGAAAATTTAGCTGTAAAAATATAGTCTTCTTAATTTCTGTTATTAATGAAACTTAGAAATAGTGGTATAATACATGTATGTTAGGCTATGACACAGCATTCAAACAAAAACTACTTTTATTTGTGTAACCCAAAGACTGAAAAAAAGCTGGAGATATTTTTTTTCTTTTGTAAACTATTTTATCCAGATGAAGACAGCAGTGCCCAGAACTCTGGGGGAGGAATTTATTGCATTTCTGGTATCAGGGAATGTAAATCTCGATGGCACCAAGAAGATTGATCTATTGGGAAGGGGGCAAGAGAAAACTAAACAGAAGAACACCAAAGATCCTAAGAAGAATGTAGGAATATGTATGAGAATTTATGGATATGTAGTAGGGTTCTGTTTTTAAGGGACAATCCTTTGTTAGTGAGGTGAATGCAGAGACACCCGGCACTATCTGTGTACTTTATTTTTTCTTCTAATTGTTTTTCCATTAAACTTTTAAATTCTATAAAAATTATGTGAACCTCGTTTTTCACAGTCTGGATCCCCTCAGATCCAATCCTTTGGAATTTGCTGGGTCCAACGGCAGGAACAAGGTGGATCCAGAGGGAATCCCTGTGGGAGAGCACGGAGCCGGATCCCTGCAGGTACGGAAAACCTCCAGCACGGTGTTCACACCCAGCAGAGGGAAAAACTCCCCAAACTGGGGTTTTTAACGTGTTATTTTTCAGGAAGGAAGAGACAAGATTGGAGGCGACAGAGCACTAGGATCACCCAAACAGAGCATTTCCAATGGGATGGAAGAGAATCTTCTGGAATTGCCCCAGCCGGGAATTTTGGAAGCAAATGGGACAGGAGAGGATGAGCTGGAGTCACCAAAACCAGGAATTCTGGATGGGGCAGGAGAGAATTGTCCAGAATCACCAAAAGCAGCAATTTTGGAGGTGGATGGGGCAGGAGAGGAGCCCCCAGAGTCAGGGAAACATATAATTTTGGATGGAATGGGTCAGAATCATCTGGAATCGTCTCAGCTGGGGATCTTGGAGGGGAATGGAGCAGGAGAGGAGCAGCTGGAGTCACCCCAGATGAGAATTCCAGAGGCAGATGGGGCAGGAAAAGAGCAGCTGGAGTCACTGAAGCTGGTAATTTTGGATGGAACAGGAGAGGATCAGCTGGAATCACCAAAACCAGGAATTTCAGAGGTGGATGGGGCAGCAGAGGAGCAGCTGGAAACACCAACACACGCCATTTCGGATGGGGCAGCAGAGGAGCATCCAGAGTCAGTGAAACCAGGAATTTCAGACGCAGATGGGGCAAGAGAGGAGCAGCCAGAGCCACTGAAACAGGGAATTTGGGATGGGGCAGGAGAGAATCAGCTGGAGCCACCAAAACCAGGGGATTGTGGAGCAGAGGGATCCAGCCCCGAGGACACGGAGACCGGCACAGCCCCTGCGGAGAGTTCAGAGGTGCCGGACGCAGCGGGAGGGGGGGAAGGTGCCCTGGAGGAGGGAGGTGGCACTGGGATTGCCCTGAGCATGGACACAGGGTCCCCAGATGGTCCCAGAGATCCCCAGAGCGATGGAGGGGACACAGAGAGCCGGAATTCCCAGAGCGGGAATCCCAGGATGGCAACACCAGGACGAGATCCAGCAGCCAGCAGCACCGAGCCCCAGGAACACCGGGAAGGAACCAGCCCAGAGCTCCCAGCAGAGGAGGTACAACTGGGACGACCCCTCCCCACCCAAACTGGGACCCAGAGACCCCTCCCCACCCAAACTGGGACCCAGAGACCCCTCCCCATCCAAACTGGGACCCAGTGACTCCTCCCCACCCAAACTGGGACCCAGAGACCCCTCCCCATGCTAAACTTGGACCCAGAGACCCCTCCCCACCCAAACGGGGACCCAGAGACCCCCCTACACCCAAACTGGGACGACCCCTCCCCACCCAAACTGGGACCCAGTGACTCCTCTCCACCCAAACTGGGACCCAGAGACCCCTCCCCATCCAAACTGGGACCCAGAGACCCCTCCCCATCCAAACTGGGACCCAGAGACCCCTCCCCACCCAAACGGGGACCCAGAGACCCCTCCCCACCCAAACGGGGACCCTCCCCATCCCTTTGGGCTCAGCTCCTTTCTTTCCCTGCAGCCATTCCCGGGTGCCACAGGGCAGCAGCCCTGGGACACCACTGGATCCACAGGGAACAGCCCGGTGCAGCCACGGGAAAGGTGGATGGAACCAGACCCCACTGCAGGAATAAAATCCTGATTTTGACTAAAATCCCTGACTTGGGGAGTGGGAAGGCGCTGATTCCCCTTCTCCCAGCAGAGCCGCGGAGCCGGCAGACGCGAGCGACGTCATCCGCGGGCTGATCCGGGAACTCTCCAACCTCAAGTGAGTCCTAAATCCGTGTTCATTTCCCTGGGATGGGGGGTCCAGCAGCTGGGGGTGACGCCTGTGTCCCCCCACAGCCGCCTGGCCATGGGTGCCCACCGGGGACTGGAGCTGCTCCGGAGGCCAAAGCCACGGCGGGGCCGGAGGCCAGTGCCCAGCGGAAGCCGCTGGAAAGAGGGGTAGGGGCGTCAGGAACTGTTGTAGAACAGCAATTTATTGATGGAAACAGTGGGAATAAACCACCCTTCATCTGGAGAACAGCTCCAGTGCTGACTATTGGGCTCTTCCCACCATCGTGGGTGAACAAATCCCACCAAGCCCACCCAAAACACTGAGCAACGGCTGCGGTGCTGCGATAAAGGCTCTGACACTTGGAGCACCAGCACCCTCCCAGTCCCTTCCTGGCCTGGGATTGTCCAAAACTCAACAATCCAACCCAGAACATCCAGCGACAGCTCCAGCACCTGGAGCACCGGCTCCTTCCCAGCCTAACTCAACTCAAAACTCAAAACAAACACAGAACTGAACTGGCACCGCTGGCAGAGCACCCAGATCTGGCTGGAGCACCTGGAGCACCGGCTCCTTCCCAGCCTAACTCAAAAGTCAGAACTCAAAACTCAACACAAAACACAAAACAGAACTGGCACTGCTGGCAGAGCACCCAGATCTGGCTGCTCCAAAGCTGGAGCACCGGCTCCTTCCCAGCCTAACTCAAAAGTCAGAACTGAACACAAAACACAAAACTGAACTGGTGCCTCTGGCAGAGCACCCAGATCTGGCTGGAGCGGCTCCTGCAGGGTCCCACGGTGTCAGGAGGTGGCACAGCGTCACACAAACCCACGCAGGCCGGTCCCAGCGGGAAGCACCGAGCCGTGGGCTCTGAGGAAGTCCCTGGAAGAGAAAGCAGGAGAGGCAGGAGCACTGGGAAGCACCAGCACACGCCCCTTGGTTAGTGCCAAACTCCTGCTGGGGTTCCTTGCAGGAATCCCGTCCTGGATAAATCCAGGCTCCAAGCATGACTCCTTCCTTATGTCACCTGTTTCCCAGGTGCCTCCTCCTCCTCCTTCCTTCGGCTCTGGCTCATCGCTGAGATTCCCTCATGGGAATCCTGTTCCTGGCTAAATCCAGCCTTGGATCCAAAAATTCTGCACGGGGACATGGAGTCTTCCATGCTTTGGCTACTTCCCAGTGTCACCTGCCACCTGTTTGGTGCCCTCCTTTGGGTAGCTGCGATTCCCTGATGAGATTCCCCACGGGAATCTGGCTAAACGCAGCCTTGGGTGCAGCACAAACACCGTGGGGACACCCCAAACCCTGCAGGGGCATCCTTCACTCCCAATTCCACCCTGCCGCTCCTCACGGCAATCCCAGCCCCGGCCGAGCCCAGCTTTGGATGTGCCACATGTGCCGTGGGATGTGCCACATGTGCCATGGGATGTGCCACATCACAGCCCGCGGGTACCTGCAGGGGGACGCGGGATCCTCCATCTCTCGGCTACATCCAGCTCTTCTGCCTCCTCCCGGCGCTGCCGGAGCGCAGCGGGCGGGAGTAGACGGAGGTGTAGCCTCGGTGTGTGCGGGGACAGAAGCGACGGGTGTGGGCCTGGTCCTGCGTGGCCCCGCACTGCGGGCAGACGTAGCTGCGGAGCACCGGGCACTGCAGGCGGCCCTGCGCGTCCCGCAGGCTGTGGCTCCGGTACACGCCCGGGGACTCCCCGTTGTGCTGGCAGAACGAGCACAAAGCCGGCTCAGAAGGTGGGGCCGGTCCGGAGCTCGGAGCCGGTTCGGTACATGGAGCCGGTCTGGAGCTCGGAGCCGGTCCGGTACATGGAGCCGATCCGGTACATGGAGCCGGTCCGGAGCTCGGAGCCGGTTCGGTACATGGGGCCGGTCTGGAGCTCGGAGCCGGTCCGGTACATGGAGCCGATCCGGTACATGGAGCCGGTCCGGAGCTCGGAGCCGGTTCGGTACATGGAGCCGGTCTGGAGCTCGGAGCCGGTCCGGTACATGGAGCCGATCCGGTACATGGAGCCGGTCCGGAGCTCGGAGCCGGTTCGGTGCTCGGAGCCGGGGGACACGTGGTCATCATGGCCGCCAGCCCAAAGTAGTCCCTCCACATGTGGAAGTGGCCCGCGGGTCCCGCGCGAGGCAGCGGGATGGGGATCCCAGTGCTCCCGGTGATCCCGGTGCTCCCGGTGCTCCCAGTGCTCCCGGTGATCCCAGATCCGCGTGGAGTGGGATACCACAGGCTTCTCGTCCCTCCAGAGCGAGGAGCCTCCGCTGTGGCTCGGGGCTGGGGGCCACCTCTGGCAGCCCCGCTCGCCGCAGAGCGCCCCTCGGCATGCGGCTCCCCGCTCCAGATGTTCCCGGTGCTCCGGGTGTGGCGTGGGGCTGCTTCGGCCACTGTTCCCGGTGGTGTGGGGCCGGACACCGTGCTGCTCTCCCAGCGCTCCCAGTCTCCCGGTTCGGGCCTGGACATAGCTCCACTTGCTCGGTGTCACTTCCTCAGGCCACCCGAGTGGTCACCAGAGATCCCGCGGGTGTCCGCGCTGACCCTTCCCAGGAAAAGGTGAGAGTCCAGTGAGAGTCCGGTTAAACGGGACGCATTTTGGCCATGGCGTCAATGACCACGATCAACCTGTAAATCACCGTGAATAAACCACTCCCCGCCCTGGGGCATTCTAGCAATCCCGGGAGTACCAGCATTTTAGGGGAAAAACACACAATTTTGGGTGCTTCAGAAGCTCCATAACTGAATGGACCACTCGGGAGCAGGGACCCCCTGGCTGCTCCTGCCGGGGGAAATCCATGGCTCCGGGAAATTCCAACCTGGTGAGGATCACCAGGATCCTGGGGATGCTCCAGGGGGCCACAGGATACACTCGAAGGTCGGTGCTTTTACCCCAAACTCACCCAAATTACGGCGCTGGGATTCACTGGCAGGATTTGGGCTCTGACGCTGTCCCCCTTCCCCTGCTGGGACAGGGGATCCAACACTGTCCTCCTTCCACCAGGAGCCAGGATCCGGCCCCATCTCCCCCCGGAATCTGGGATCTGCTCTCATCCTTTGTTCTCCGGCGGGATCCGGGGTCTCTCCCTGCTCTCCTTCCTGCGGGGATCCCGCCGCACCCTCCGTGGCCTGGCGGCTCGGGGACCCAGAGCTATTGTCCATGTGCGGGCGGGGTCCGAGCCTGCTGCGGGCATTGTCTCACCCGGGATCCCTCGGGAATCCCGCCGGGATTCCTCCCTAACGAGGCACCGAATCCAAGGGTAATTCACACCAGAGCCAACCCCAGCAGGCAGCGAACCCCAGCACCTTCCCAGGAGCCAGCGCAGCCCCAGTGGAGCAGGAAAACCCTCCTGGAGTGAGAAATGGGGAAAAGGGAATAAACTGGGGGGGGCGGTGGTCACTGACCAGCTGAACCCCAATTCCCCCGAATTTGACCCCAAAGCGGCTTTTGTCCCAGGACTGGAGAAACAGTGACATCCCCCCGGTGTGGGTGGGGTGTCCCCAGGTGTCCCCAGGTGTCCCCCCGCTCTGCTGAGCGCACCCCGCCATTGGCGGCAGGCGCCTCCCTCCGGGCACGGCCCGCCCCGCTCAGCCCCGCCCGCTGCAAGGCGCCGTTAACCCTTGCGAGCCCGGCCGGAGCCTCGGGGAGGGGGGTCTGGAGCCGGTCTGGAGAGGGGGAGCCCCGTGTTCCCCCCGCCGGGCCCCAACCAGCGCCCCCCGGGATAGCTGGGGAGCGGGGGCTCGGTGGCGCGGCAGTCTGGCACGGTGCGAGCGGGGAAACTGAGGCACGGGCCGCCAGGAGCCACTCGTGGAACGTGCGGTAGCACACGGTGGCACGTGAGCTCCGCCGCTTTATCCTGGGGCCGTCCCGGCGCCACTGCCGTGGTGGTCCCGTTGCGCCGTCCTGGCGGTGCCGGAGGTCCAGATGGTCCCTGTGCCTGTCCCGGGGGTCCCGGCGGCCCCTCCCGGTGGTCGCAGCGGTGCCACAACCCCCGGGCCGGCCCCGCCCGGCTGCGCTGATTCACCGGCCCCCACAAGTCGGGGCTTGACGCCGGGACAGGGGGGGGTTCGGGGCACGGGGCGAGGGTGATGCCCCCCCCAAACACCCGGGAGGGGCCCTACGGGTTTGGGGGGGTCTGCGGGGGTGCCGGGGGACCCATTGCTGTGAAAGCGCCTTTGTCCGAACCCGCCGATCCCACCCCAGGGTGACTCACGGGCGCGTGGCTGGGCCCTGAGTCACCCCCCGTACCCCCACCCGCGGCTCCGGGGGCACCGGGGCCTCCTCCCCGCCTTCCCCGCGGCACCGGGATCCCCCGGGACCCCCCCGACCGAAGCAGGGGCATCCGAGGGGACACAAAGATTCGGGGGAGGCTTCGGGGTGAAGGCGAATCTGGGGGTGCCTAGGAGGGCACCCAAGGGTGCAGGGGGGCCCATGGGTGCCGGGGGGTCCGTGGGTGCCCACGGCCCTCTGCCTCGTGCCTTGGGAGGGGCCGGGCACCCTCCCCCCGGGGGACACCCCCCCGGGGACGCTCCCCTGGGCAAGCCCCGGCCCCCGCAGGGCCGCCTCCGGTGGCCCCGCCCGGTGGTGCCGGTCCCGGGGCTGCCGGTGAGTCACGGCCGTGACTCAGCCCCGCCAAAACAGCGTCGCACGGCAACGCCAGGACCCGCGACAGGAACCCATCGGTCCCACCGAGCCACAGCTCTGCCCACACCGACCCGCACAGCCCCGCCGCCCGGCAGAGGCGCCGCACCGGGGTGCCTGGAGAGGGGACAGAGCGGGCTGGGGAGGGCTGGGGTGGGTGTTCCTGGGAGCCGAGGGGATCCAGTGGGTTTGGGGCATCCAGGCATGGCCCAGGCTGAGGAAGGAAGCAGCCGGGAGGGAGCGTCGGGGGGAGGAAAGGAAAATCCCGGCTGAGTGTCCCCCCGGGGCTCCCAGTCACTGCAGTGCCCTGAGCCCAGAGCTCCCAGTTCCCCCAGTGCCAGGGCGCCCTGGGCACACGAGCTGTCTGTGCTGGGTCACTGACACACACGAGCCGTGTTGGTCTGTGTCCATGCCATGCCAGGGACACGCGTGTCAGTGCCAGGCTGAGCTGTGTCAGTGTCACACCAGGGACACGCGTGTCAGTGCCAGGCTGAGCTGTGTCAGTGTCACACTGAGCTGTGTCCGTGCCATGCCAGGGACACGCTTGTCAGTGCCAGGCTGAGCCGTGTCAGTGCCAGGCTGAGCTGTGTCAGTGTCACACTGAGCTGTGTCAGTGCCAGGCTGAGCCGTGTCAGTGCCAGGCTGAGCTGTGTCAGTGTCACACTGAGCTGTGTCCGTGCCATGCCAGGGACACGCTTGTCAGTGCCAGGCTGAGCCGTGTCAGTGCCAGGCTGAGCTGTGTCAGTGTCACACTGAGCTGTGTCAGTGCCAGGCTGAGCCGTGTCAGTGCCAGGCTGAGCTGTGTCAGTGTCACACTGAGCTGTGTCCGTGCCAGGCTGAGCCGTGTCAGTGCCAGGCTGAGCTGTGTCAGTGTCACACTGAGCTGTGTCAGTGTCACACTGAGCTGTGTCAGTGCCAGGCTGAGCCGTGTCAGTGTCACACCAGGGACACGTGTGTCAGTGTCACACTGAGCTGTGTCCGTGCCATGCTGAGCCGTGT
Organism: Cyanistes caeruleus; assembly: GCF_971803275.1. NCBI lineage: Eukaryota > Metazoa > Chordata > Aves > Passeriformes > Paridae > Cyanistes > Cyanistes caeruleus. The sequence continues at coordinate 1,657,210 of NC_141736.1, forward strand.
CAGTGCCAGGCTGAGCTGTGTCAGTGTCACACTGAGCTGTGTCAGTGCCATGCTGAGCCGTGTCAGTGTCACACTGAGCTGTGTCAGTGCCAGGCTGAGCCGTGTCAGTGCCATGCTGAGCCGTGTCAGTGCCACACCAGGGACACGTGTGTCAGTGTCACACTGAGCTGTGTCAGTGCCATGCTGAGCCGCGTCAGTGCCAGGCTGAGCTGTGTCAGTGTCACACTGAGCTGTGTCCGTGCCATGCCAGGGACACGCTTGTCAGTGCCAGGCTGAGCCGTGTCAGTGCCAGGCTGAGCTGTGTCAGTGTCACACTGAGCTGTGTCAGTGCCAGGCTGAGCCGTGTCAGTGCCAGGCTGAGCTGTGTCAGTGTCACACTGAGCTGTGTCCGTGACAGGCTGAGCCGTGTCAGTGCCAGGCTGAGCTGTGTCAGTGTCACACTGAGCTGTGTCCGTGCCATGCTGAGCCGTGTCAGTGCCACACCAGGGACACGTGTGTCAGTGTCACACTGAGCTGTGTCAGTGTCACACTGAGCTGTGTCAGTGCCAGGCTGAGCCGTGTCAGTGCCAGGCTGAGCTGTGTCAGTGTCACACTGAGCTGTGTCAGTGCCAGGCTGAGCCGTGTCAGTGCCAGGCTGAGCTGTGTCAGTGTCACACTGAGCTGTGTCCGTGCCAGGCTGAGCCGTGTCAGTGCCAGGCTGAGCTGTGTCAGTGTCACACTGAGCTGTGTCCGTGCCATGCTGAGCCGTGTCAGTGCCACACCAGGGACACGTGTGTCAGTGTCACACTGAGCTGTGTCAGTGCCAGGCTGAGCCGTGTCAGTGCCAGGCTGAGCTGTGTCAGTGTCACACTGAGCTGTGTCAGTGCCATGCTGAGCCGTGTCAGTGTCACACTGAGCTGTGTCAGTGTCACACTGAGCTGTGTCAGTGCCAGGCTGTGCTGTGTCAGTGCCAGGCTGAGCTGTGTCAGTGTCACACTGAGCTGTGTCAGTGCCAGGCTGAGCCGTGTCAGTGTCACACTGAACCGTGTCAGTGCCACACCAGGGACATGCGTGTCAGTGCCATGCCATGGTGTGTCAGTGCCATGTCGTGCCCTGCTGTTCCATGCCAGGGATACTGTGTCAGTGCCATGCTGTGCTGTGTCAATGCCATGTTGAGCCGTGTCAGTGCCATGCCGTGCTGTGCCAATGCCATGTTGAGCTGTGTCAGTGCCACATTGAGCTGTGTCAGTGTCACACTGAGCCGTGTCAGTGCCATGTTGACCTGTGTCAGTGCCATGTTGACCCGTGTCAGTGCCATGCCGTGCTGTGCCAATGCCATGTTGAGCTGTGTCAGTGCCCCGCCGTGCTGTTCCACACCAGGGACACTGTATCAATGCCATTCCGTGCCGTGTCAGTGCCATGCCCCACACCAGGGACACTGTATCAATGCCATTCCGTGCCGTGTCAGTGCCATGCCGTGCTGTTCCATGCCAGGGACACTGTATCAGTGCCACTCCGTGCCGTGTCAGTGCCATGCCGTGCCCCGCCGTGCTGTGCCCGGGCCGCTCGGCCCCGCTGCCGCTCCCGCTCCTCCCGGCCGGGCTGACTCAGGCGGGAGGAATGTGCCGGCGGCGCGTGGGCGATGGCCCGGCTGCTGCCATTGCCTAGAAAGGGCATCGCCGAGCCCTGGGCCACAGCGAGCCCACGGGGCTCCCACACGGCCACCGCGGCCTCGCAGGCACCCAGCGGGGCCAGCAGGGCCACCGTGGGACTCGCGGGGAGCCAGCGCGGCTACCGCGGCTGCCGGTGACAAACGGGAGCTGGCACGGCCACCGCGCTCCCAGCAGAGCCTCGGCACGGCCACTGTGGCCACCGCGGGGCCGACAGGAGCCTGCCACGGCCACCGCGGCCCTGCCCCGGTCCCGCGTGTGTGTGAACACGCGCGTGCGAGCGCGCGCAGGTGCGCGCGGCCGCGTGTGCGCGTGCAGGTGTGCGCGGGCACGCGCGGGCACACGCGTGGTCGTGGCACTGCCATGTGCCGTGCTCGGCGTTCCCGTGTTCCCTGCGCCACGTTCCCCGTTCCCCGTTCCGTGCCCGGCCCTGCGCGGGGCCGGGGGCCCGCGGGAGGCCGGGGGGGGGGGTGTCCCGTGTTTAAAATTAGCAGCTGGCGAAGGTGGGGGGGGAGTGTTGCTCTGTCCCAGATGTGCAGCCACAGCCAGATGTGGGGCGGAACCAGGAAGGGCCTGGGGGACTCTGGGAGGCACTGGGGGGTACTGGGGGGCACTGGGGGGTACTGGGGGGCACTGGGGGGTACTGGGGTGCCCGTCCTGCCCCACTACTGGGGGGGTGGGTGGGTACGGGGGGTGTGGGGCAGTCTATGGGGCAGGGAGGCTGTGGCACAGTCCATGGGGCAGGGGGCTCGGGTGGGCTGTGGGACAGGGCTGGGGGCGTGGGACAGGGCCGGCTGTAGGGCAGGGCCGTGGGGCAGGGCCGTGGGGTGTGGGGCAGGGCTGGCGCCGCGGCAGCGGTGACGCGTTGTGGTTTCGCTACTTCCGATATAAAACTCTGTTTAATGTCTGTGTGTGCAGCATCGCCATGGTGACCCCCAGCCCCCCCCGGCCCCGGCACCGCCTGCGGCGCCCCACGGCCACGGGGCACCCGGGCACTCGCTCTGGGGTGTCCGGGCCCCCAGCTGTGGGGCACAGGAGCTGCTCACTGTGGGGTGCAAGGATCCTGTGCCGTGGGGCACCGAACCCCCCTTCTGTGGGGCACGCGGCCCCTGTGCCATGGGGCACATAGCCCCCTTGCCATGGGGCACCGGACCCCCCTTCTGTGGGGTACACAGCTCCTGTGCCATGGGGCACATAGCCCCCTTGCTATGGGGCACCGAACCCCCCTTCTGTGGGGCGTATGGCCCCTGTGCCATGGGGCACATAGCCCCCTTGCCATGGGACACCGAACCCCCTTTCTGTGGGGCACACGGCCCCTATGCCGTGGGGCACACAGCTCCTACAGCACGGATCTCCGAGCCATGGGGCACCAGGCTCCCTCTCTGTGGGGCACTGAGCCCCCTGCCATGGGGCACACATCACTCTTGCCAGCAGGCTCTGAACCCCTCGCCATGGGGCACGAGGGTCCCCCCGCTATGGGGCTGTGCAGCCGCTCTCTATGGGGCACGAGGGTCTATGGGGCTGTGCAGCCGCTCTCTATGGGGCACGAGGGTCTATGGGGCTGTGCAGCCACTCTCTATGGGGCACGAGGGTCTATGGGGCTGTGCAGCCGCTCTCTATGGGGCACGAGGGTCTATGGGGCTGTGCAGCCGCTCCCTATGGGGCTCGAGGGTCTATGGGGCTGTGCAGCCGCTCTCTATGGGGCACGAGGGTCTATGGGGCTGTGCAGCCGCTCTCTATGGGGCACGAGGGTCTATGGGGCTGTGCAGCCGCTCTCTATGGGGCACGAGGGTCTATGGGGCTGTGCAGCCGCTCTCTATGGGGCACGAGGGTCTATGGGGCTGTGCAGCCGCTCCCTATGGGGCTCGAGGGTCTATGGGGCTGTGCAGCCGCTCTCTATGGGGCACGAGGGTCTATGGGGCTGTGCAGCCGCTCTCTATGGGGCACGAGGGTCTATGGGGCTGTGCAGCCGCTCTCTATGGGGCACGAGGGTCTATGGGGCTGTGCAGCCGCTCTCTATGGGGCACGAGGGTCTATGGGGCTGTGCAGCCGCTCTCTATGGGGCACGAGGGTCTATGGGGCTGTGCAGCCGCTCTCTATGGGGCACGAGGGTCTATGGGGCTGTGCAGCCGCTCTCTATGGGGCACGTGGCTCCTCGCCGCCGCCGCTCCTTTGCCCAGCCGCTCTCGTCCCGGGGCCGTGCGGGGATCCGGTCCCGGCGCGGGGCGGGCTCGGGGCCGGAGCGGTTTCGGTGAGGGGGGTGCGGGCTCGGGGCGGTCCCGGGGCGGTCCCGGGGCGGGCAGAGGCAGGCCCGGTCCCTCCTCCCCCCGCTTCCCCTCCGCCGCCGCGGCCTCGTCGCTCCCGGGGCGGAGCGAAGCGTTTAAAAGCGTTTCCCTTCTTGGAGTAAAAGTCAGAGACTTGGGGAGCCCCCGGGAACCCCCGGAGCCCCCCCCCCCGGCCCGGCCTCCCCCCCGGAGCCCCCCGGGACCCCCGGCCGCCGCTCCCGGTGAGTAACGGCCCCGCGGGACCCCTGGAAGGTTCCGGGGCGGCGGGAGAGGGGCCGCGGCCGTGGCCTCGTGCCCGGCGCGGGGATGGCGGGAAGGGCCGCGGGGTCCCGCCAGATCCCACCGGATCCCGCCGCATTTCCCGCGGGGGTGGCGGCGGCACCGCCGCGGCCATCGACGGCCCGAGGCTGGCGAGGGGCGGGCAGGGGGGTGCGGGGAGTCCGAGAGGTGTCCGGGGGGTCCCGGGGGGGGGTCGGGGGGCTCCGGGCCTGGCGGCGGGGCGCGGGCCGGGGGGGCCGGGGGGGCGGTGGCGCCGGGCGGTGATTCATCCTTTCCCCCCGGCGCCGACGGGCGCGGACGGGGCGGCCCCTTCCCGCCCCCGCCCCCGCTTGGCCCGCGCGACGCCGGAGCCGCCCCGGCCTGGGAACCCCAAATCCCGGACACCCCCCCCAGCCTGAGAACCCCCAAACCCACAGATCACCCCCCAGCATGTCTGGGAACCCCAAATCACAGAGCAACCCCCCCCCCGGGAACCCCGAAACCCAGAGAGCCCCTCCGGCCTGGGAACTCGCAAGACTCACCTGGCATCACATCGCCAAATCCCAGACCCCTCCTGGCCTGGGAGCCCCCAAACCCACGGAGCCCCCCGGGCCTGGAAACCCCCAAATCCACTCGGTGTTGGCTCTCCCCAGACCCTCCGGCGTTGGAGCCCAGCCCCGCGGACCCCCGCGGCATCGGAGCCCCCAGAGCCGCCCCAGCCTTGGGACCCCCAGAACACCCCCGGCCTCATCCCTCTGGCCTTGGGACCACCAACACACAGAGCCCCCCGCCCCCACAACACACCCAGCCGGGGACCCCCCTCCGCTCCCCAAGCGCTCCGACCTCCCGACATCGGAGCCCCGAAGTGCCCCCCGATATCAGCCCCCCACCCCACGGACCCCCAGCCTCGGCCCCCCGAAACCCCGGCCCCCCCATCCCAGCCTCGTTCCTGCATTCCGCAGGCGCCGGGCGGCGCCGCTGCCTTTTCCCACTCCCGTTTTGGGGACGAAGGTGGGAATTTTGGCACCGGCCACCGCCCGCCCCCCCCGCCGGGGCCGCCCCCGCCCGGGGCCGCGGGAGCCGGTCGGGGCGGCCGGGCCGGCACCGCCCTGCTGCCGGGGGGGCACCGGGAGGGGCCCCCAAAACCGGGGGGGGGGTGGGCAAAAAAAACGGGGGAGACACCCCAAAACCCGGGGGGGAGCCAAAATCCGGGCCACCCCCAAACGCGAGGTCACCCCCCGCCCTACACTTGGGGGGCACCGGGCTGTGCCCACGGTGCCAGAGCGAGTGGTGGCACCGAACGGCCGTGGCTGTCAGAACCACCGTGACCTCTTCCCGGGGACCCCCGGCTCTGGGCACTCCTGGACCCCCCAGGACCCCCGAGCCCTTCCGGACCCTTCCCGGCCTCGTGTCGGTGCCGCCACCGCTGGCACCGGGGACAGCTGGGCCCTGCTGGCAGCGAGGGGCCGGCACCGTCGCGACTGTCGCGACCCCCGCAGCAGGGACCGGGGATCGGGGCACCCCTCGAGCCCTCCCCGAGGCCCCCGGGCCCCCCGGGCCCGTGTCGGTGCCGCCGCCGCTGTTTACCCCCATTTTTTGGGCCGGTTCCACCCGATTCCCTTTGAAGTCGCCCCGTTGTCGTGACGACGCTGATGTCACGACCGGGCGGGGCCTCGTGGGTCCCACATGGCGCCTGCAGAGCCCCGGCCCGGGGACACCGGGGACACCAGTGCCGGGGCCACCGCGGCCACCAGCCCCAGAGCCACCGCGGCCACCGCTGCTGGGGACACCGGGGCCGGGACAGCGGCACCCACGGCCACGGCCTGGGGGCCACGGGGGTCTCAGCAACGGGCTGACGGGTGCCCGGTGACACGATGGCACCGGGGGACGCGGCTCCCGGCCCATTCCGGACATCCAGGGGGTGCCCGGTGCCGTGGGGACACCGAGGGGACGCTGGGGACGTGGCACGGCCGGGGACACTTTTCACACCCCGGACCGGTGACGGGTCTGGCCGTGCTGGGATCGGAGAGAGCCACCGGAGCTGTGTCCCGCTCCTGTCCCGGTCCCACCAGTGCCACCACGTGCCCATCCCGACCCCACAGAGACTCCCCTGCCCCGGGACCCCCCCGGAGGTGACCCTGGAGCCCCCCAGGGATGATCCTCCAGGGGTGACCCCTCCCTCCGTTCCCGCAGGTGGCACCGGGCTCCGGCCTCGACGCTGAGATGGCACCGCGGGAGCACCGGGACCGTCACCGGGGTGTCCGACCCCCCCCGCGGGGTGTCCGACCCTCCCCAGCCGGGGTGGCCGATCCCCCTCCCCGCTGCCGCCCGCCGGGGTTCCTGGCGATGGGATTTTTTACCGTTTTTGCCCAAAATCACATTGCCAGGGATTTCCAACGGGCCCCAGCCCCCGCCACCGTGTCCGGGGGCCCGGGGGAGGGGGCTTAGGTGGTCCTGGAGACTTGGGAGGGGGCTCGAGGGGGCTTTGGGGGGGGGGGTTGGGTCAGGGTGGGGGTGCTGGGCTGTGTAGGTGCTCTGGGAGGTGTTTTTGGGGTGCTGGGGGGGTTTTGGGGGCCGGGGGGCAGGGCTTAGCCCACCTGTGAACAGAGTCCAGCCGCGCCGTGTTCACAGTGGCTAAGTTCCGCCTCCCGCCCCCCTCGCCCGGACAGCGGGGCCCCCCCAGGGGCCCCTCAAACCTTTGGGGCTCTCCTGGTCCTCCCCAAAACCCTTGGAGCCCCTCCCCGAGATCCCCCTGAATAGCTGAATCCCCCTAAATCCCCCAAACCCCCGAGTGCCACTGGGTGCTGAACCCCCAGAAGGACCACGGGGCAGCTCCGACCCCCCGGGACCCCTCGGGACACCCCAGGACCCCCCAACGCCCCTCGGCCCCACCCGGGCGCCGCCCCCGGTGCCCGCTGAGCTGATTTGCAGTTGCTTTGGATAAACTGGCTCAGTTCAGCAGGAACAGGGGTCGGGCCCCCGCACCCCGAGACCCCCCTGGGGGTCCCCGACTCTCCTTGAACCCTCCAACCCCCCCGGGGACCCCCCAGACCCTCCGGTCCGTGTGCCCGTCACTCTCTCCAAGCTCTCCGGGACCCGCAGGATCTTCCAGAGCACCGAGACCCCAAAGCCCCCGGAGGGTTTAGCCAAAAATTAGGGGAGCGGGGGCGAGGACCCCCCAGCACGGCTGGAACCGTGGCTGCCGGGGGTCATGGGGGGCTAGGAGGAGGTGAGGGGGCACGGGCGGTTTGTGGGGGGCTGGGGGGGGGGTTTCGGGGGGTTGGTGGGTTTTTCTGGAGGGCCCGGGGGGGCTGTGGGGCGTGGCTGCCGTTCCCCGTTCCCCACCCCTTCTCCCCCGGCTGCGGGTGAGTCACGGGGGGGGGGTTCGGAGGGGTCTGGGGGGGCCCCGCCCCACGCGAGGCCCCGGGGGGGGCTCCGGCGTCCAGCCCCTCCCCCAACCGTTCCCTGTTTGTTTCCCAAAATAAACCCGGCGGCGCCGATTCCAGGGAATTTCCCTGACGTCATTGGAGGCGGGGCTTTGTGCGCCGATCACGCCCTCCCCGGCCACACCCACGGTGGGGGAGGGGAGGCACCCACGTGTCTTTGCCATTCCCGGAAAGGGGCGTGGTCCCCGCAGGCGCTGGGCACGCCCCCACCGCGCTCCCATTGGCTGGTCTGGCTCCGCGCGCTGTCACTCAGCGCGGGGCGGGGCGAGCTGTCAGTCAAGTCCCAGCCCACCAATCAGCGTGGCGGGAGGGCGGAGCCACGGGAAAGAGGCGGGGCCTTGCAATCCATTCATAAAATGCGGCGATGCCGGGAAACGGGGAAGGGGCGGGATGGGGAATCCACCGAGACCCCTCAGAGAGCGCCCCCAGAGACACCGGGACCGCCTCCAGGGGGGTCTCACGGACTCACAGAATCCCCGAGACCACCCCAAAATCCCTGGAAGACACCAGGAGACCCCGGGACCCGCACGGAAACGACCCCCTGGGGGACAGTGCCATATCCTTGAGACCCCGGGGGACCCAGAGACCCTCCCTCCAGTCCCCCGGGAGCACGGACACCTCCCCCTAGAACCCTCCCGGGGGTACCGGGACACCGCCAGGAGCCTCCCTGACCTCGGGGCTCCACGGTGTCCCCCCGCTCTTCCCCAGAGCTCTCACCCAGGAGCTCCCCGAGCCCTCTGCAGCCGCACCCCCGGCCCCCCAAATCACACACCGGCCTTGTGGGCGCGGGGGGGCCGCCGCCCGCAAATCCCTTTTATTAAAGAACGATGGTGGGGGCTGAGAACAGCCCGGACTCCCCCAGAGCCTGGCGGAGGTCACCGGAGGGGGGTTCGGGGGTCGTTTCCCGGTGGGGCTCAGCCGCGGCCCTTCTTGGCTTTGTCCTTGGCGGGGGCCGGCGCCGTGACCAGCGCCAGCTTCTTGGGGAGGCTGCCCTGCGCTCGCTGCACAGTCTCCCGCTCGATCCGCATCCGGATCCCGACCTCCAGGCGCTGCGGACAGCACGGGGGGGTCAGGGGGGCTCTAGTGGGGTCCCCCCATTCCCCTCGGGACCTGCCACGCTCCCCCCTCACCTTCTTCAGCTTCTGCTGTTGGACCACGCGGAGCTTCTTCGGGGCGATGGTGCGGCCTGGGGAGGGCACGGCTGGGCTGAGAGATCCAGGGAGATCCTCGAGAGATCCCGGGAGAGCCCCGGGAGATCCTTGAGAGACCCCCGAGAGATCCTGGGAGATCCCCAGAGACCCCCGGGAGATCCCCGGAGATCCCCAGAGACCCCCGGGAGAGCCCCCAGAGATCCCCGAGAGATCCCGGGAGATCCCCAGAGATCCCAGGAGATCCCCGGGAGCCCCGCACTGCCAGCCCCGAGCTCCCCGACACCGAGCGGCCCCCCAGGGAGGGCAATGGGAACCCCCCAGGACTTGCAGGGAACCACAAACCGGAGCCCCTCCCGCACCCCGCGGTGCTGCTGCTCTTCTCTCTCCGCACCTCGGGGCTCCCCCGAGCAACCCCCGGAGCCCCCTGCCCCAACCGGCCCCGGGACCCACCTCACCTCCCTTCCGCGGGCCCCGGGACCCACCTCACCTCCCTTCCGCGGGCCCCGGGACCCACCTCACCTCCCTTCCGCGGGCCCCGGGACCCACCTCACCTCCCTTCCGCGGGCCCCGGGACCCACCTCACCTCCCTTCCGCGGGCCCCGGGACCCACCTCACCTCCCTTCCGCGGGCCCCGGGACCCACCTCACCTCCCTTCCGCGGGCCCCGGGACCCACCTCACCTCCCTTCCGCGGGCCCCGGCTCCCCCGGGCCGCCGCTGCCGCCGCCGCTGCCTTAGGACGCTTGGCCACAGCCTTGGGCTGGCCCTGCGCCATCGCCGCCGCTCCCGCCTCACGGCCCGAGCAGCCACGGAAACACCGAGGCCTAACGCCGCAAAGGCTGCCGGGATACACCGGGGCTTTATTGAGGGAAAGCTTGCCGGGATACACCGGGGCACACCGGGATACACTGCAATGCACGCCGGGATACACCGAGGCACACCGCGAGGCGTGCCGGGATGTACCGAGGCACACCGGGATACACCAGGGCACGCCGCAAGGCATGCCGGGATTCACCGAGGCACACTGGGATGTACCGGGGTACACCGCAATGCACGCCGGGATGTACCGGGGCACACCGCAATGCATGCTGGGATGTACCGGGGCACACTGCAATGCACGCCGGGATGTACCGAGGCACCCCACAATGCATGCTGGGATGTACCGAGGCACACCGCAATGCACGCCGGGATGTACCGAGGCAGGAGACGTCACTGCTGCCCCCGCTCCGCCAGTGCCCGGAACAGCTCGGAGGGGGCGAAGACGCCGCACTCGGTGATGATGCCCCCCGTGATGAGCTCATGGGGCGTGACGTCAAAAGCCGGGTTCCACACATCGACCTCTGCAGGAGGAGGAGGAGGAGGGGGGAACGCGGCTCAGAGGGGCTCGGACAGCGACCCCAGGCAGGGACGGCACCCCCTGGGCACCGGGACACCCCAAACCCCGCACACAAACCCCACGTGGGACCCTCCCTGACCCCCGGGACACCCCAAACCCCGCACACAAACCCCGCCTGGGACCCCCCTGACCCCCGGGACACCCCAAACCCCGCACCCAAACCCCGCGTGGGACCCCCCCTCAGCACCGGGACACCCCAAACCCCGCACACAAACCCCGCCTGGGACCCCTCTGACCCCCGGGACACCCCAAACCCTGCACACAAACCCCGCCTGGGACCCCCCTGACCCCCGGGACACCCCAAACCCCGCACACAAACCCCGCCTGGGACCCCCCTGACCCCCGGGACCCCCCGGAGCCCTCCCCACGCGCGGTACCCACCGGGCTCAGCCAGGAGGACGCCCCCGAGCTGGGTGAGCTCCGTGCCCGGGCGCTCCTCGATGGGGATCAGGTGGCCCGAGGCCAGCGAGGGGTCGCAGGTGCTGCTCGGGGCGGCCACATAGAACGGGATCCCCAAGTGCCGCGCGGCCACCGCCAGCTGGAACGTCCCGATCTTGTTGGCCACGTCCCCGTTGGCGGCCACGCGGTCAGCGCCCACCACCACGGCTGGGGACAGAGCAGGGTCAGGGGAAGCTGTCCTGGGTCACCTGTCCCCAGCCTGTGTCACCCATCCCATGTCACCTGTCCTGTGTCACCTGTTCCCATCCTGTGTCACCTGTCCCCAGTCCTGTCACCCACCCTGTGTCACCTGTCCCCAGCCTGTGCCACCTGTCCTGTGTCACCTGTCCCCAGCCCATGTCACCTGTCCTGGGTCACTTGTCCCCAGCCCGTGTCACCTGTCCCCAGTCCTGTCACCCACACCCTGTCAGCTGTCCCCAGCCCATGTCACCTGTCCCCACCCCGTGTTCCCCAGCTCTCCCTGTGCCCACTTCTCTGTCCCATCCCTTTCCATGTCACCTGACCCCATCCTGCATCACCCACCCCGTGTCACCTGTCCCCAGTCCTGTCACCCATCCCATGTCACCTGTCCCCAGTCCTGTCACCCACCCCGTCACCTGTCCCCAGTCCTGTCACCCATCCCATGTCACCTGTCCCCAGTCCTGTCACCCACCCCGTCACCTGTCCCCAGTCTTGTCACCCATCCCATGTCACCTGTCCCCAGTCCTGTCACCCACCCCGTCACCTGTCCCCAGTCCTGTCACCCACCCCGTGTCACCTGTCCCCAGTCCTGTCACCCATCCCATGTCACCTGTCCCCAGTCCTGTCACCCATCCCATGTCACCTGTCCCCACCCTCACCCTGGACTCCGCGCTCCCTCATGGCGGCGGCGGCAGCGCTGTCGGCGATGAGGGTGACGGGGACGCCGTCATGGCGCAGCTCGAGCGCCGACAGCCGCGAGCCCTGGTTGTAGGGCCGGGTCTCGGTGCAGAAGACGCGGGCCAGGGCCCCGCGCTGGTGCAGCGCCCGCACCACGCCTGGGGACACGGGGACACGTCAGGGACCCCGGGACAGAGACCCCGGGACAGAGACCCCCCGTGGTGGGGAGCGCTCCTCGCGATGGAGACCCCCAATGGAGACCCCCAGTGGAGATCCCCAATAGAGACCCCCAGTGGAGACCCCCCCCCAATGGAGACCCCAAATGAAGACCCCCAATGGAGACCCCCCAATGGAGACCCCCCCAATGGAGACCCCCCAATGGAGACCCCCAATGGAGACCCCCCCCAATGGAGACCCCCCCCAATGGAGACCCCCCCAATGGAGACCCCCAGTGGAGACCCCCCCCCAATGGAGACCCCAAATGGAGACCCCTGATGGACACCCCCAGTGGAGACCCCCCCCAATGGAGACCCCCAATGGAGACCCCCCCCCCCCATGGAGAACCCCACAAAAGCCCTGGGGGAAAACAGGGGCACTGAACCCCCCAAAGCCCTCCCAGTGTCCCCCCCCAGTGTCCCCCATGTCCCCTTACCCAAGGCAGTGCCGTAGCCCCTCAAGGCCACCAATGCAGGATCTCCCAGTGTCCCCCAGTGTCCCCCAATGTCCCCCAGTGTCCCCCAATGCCCCCAGTGTCCTGCAGTGTCCCGCAGTGTCCCCGCAGTGTCCCCCAGTGTCCCGCAGTGTCCCCCCAGTGTCCCCCAATGTTCCCCAGTGTCCCCCAATGCTCCCAGTGTCCCCCAGTGTCCCCCCAGTGTCCCCCAGTGTCCCCCCAGTGTCCCGCAGTGTCCCGCAGTGTCCCCCCAGTGTCCCCTCAGTGTCCCCCAGTGTCCCGCAGTGTCCCCCCAGTGTCCCCCAGTGTCCTGTACCCAGGGCAGTGCCGTAGCCCCCCAGTGTCCCGCAGTGTCCCACAGTGTCCCCCAGTGTCCTGTACCCAGGGCAGTGCCGTAGCCCCCCAGTGTCCCGCAGTGTCCCGCAGTGTCCCCAGTGTCCCGCAGTGTCCCCCCAGTGTCCCTGCAGTGTCCCCCAGTGTCCCCCCAGTGTCCCCCAGTGTCCCGCAGTGTCCCCCAGTGTCCCGTACCCAGGGCGGTGCCGTAGCCCGCCGTCGCCAGGGTCCCGGTGTTGCAGTGGGTCAGGAGGGTGATGGGGCCGCCCCCCGGGACCCTCCCCAGGATGTCACCGGCCCCGTGAGCCCCGATGTTCCGGTTGTCCCTCCGGTCCTTCTCCAGGAGCCCCTCGATGTACTCAATGATGCTGGGGACAGGGACAACGGGGGTGTGACCCCAAACCCCCCAAGGGGACCCAAATCCACCCCGAGACCCCCCCTCAACACCCACCACCCCCCCAATGAACCCAAACCTACCCCAGGGGACCCTGAGACCCCCCCCCTCAACACCCACCCCCCCCCCAGCGAACCCAAACCCCCCCAGGGGAACCAAATCCACCCCGAGACCCCCCCTCAACACCCACCACCCCCCCAGCGAACCCAAACCCCCCCCCAGGGGACCCCGAGACCCCCCCTCAACACCCTCCCCCTCAATGAACCCAACCCCCCCCCAGGGAACCCAAATCCACCCCGAGACCCCCCCTCAACACCCACCACCCCCCCAATGAACCCAAACCCACCCCAGGGGACCCCCAGACCCCAAATCCCCACCTGGGAGACCCCGGGACCTCCCCCAACCCCCCCCAATCCCCCCCATGAACCACGCCAGACCCCTCCCAGCCCCCCCAGTTCCCCGCGGGGGTCCCCAACCCTGAGCTCAGCGCCCCTCCCGCTCCTCCCGCTGCCCCCCCAAAGAACCCCCCGCGCCCCCCGGTACCTCTCCCGCAGCTGCTGGGGGGTGACCCCGGGGGTCTCCACCCGCTGCCGCACGAACGCCCGGAGCCGCTCGGCCTCGCGGCCCAGGTTGGCGGCCGTGGGGCGGGCGCTGAGCAGGAACCCCAATTTCTGCCCCACAAACTCCTCCAGCGCCCCCAAATCCTCCGAGGGTCCCGCGCCCCCCGCCAGCTCCACGGCGAGGCTGAGGCAGCCCAGCAGGGCGATGGCCGGAGCCCCCCGCACCTGGGGACGGGTGGGGGGCACAAAGAACCGCTGAGCCCCCCCCGGGGATGGATTTGGGGGTCCCCCACCAAGGGGGGCGCCGGGGGGAGGAAGGGGAGGGGGTTTTGCGGGGGTCAGGATGAGGGGGGGTCTCCCCTCACCTCCATGTCTCGGATGGCCCCCCAGGCCCGCTCCACGCCCCCCACCCGCTCGTAGCGGAGCTGCCCCGGCAGCAGCCGCTGGTTCAGAACCTCGAGGGAACCGCGCCGGTATCGGAGCGACTCGAGCGCCATCGCGACAGCGCGACAGAGACCGCGCCCCTTCCGGGGCCGGGCGGGGACGCGCAGCAGCCGCCGCTCGGGCTTTAATTTCGGAGTTATAAATTACAGGGGGGGTCTCTGGGGGCGGCCAGGGGGGCTCGGTGCCCCCCCAGAGCAGCCCAAGGGGGGGGGTCCGGCCCCCCAAAACCGCGCTCAGGGGCTGTCGGAGCCGGAGTCCGAGTAGTCGGCGACCAGGGACGGGGCGGGGGCGGCTCCACCGCGCTCCGGGGGGGCTCCCCCGGTCTGGGGGGCAGCCCCGGGGGGGTCCGGCTCGGTCTCGGGGGTCTCCCGGGCTGCCGGGGCCGGGCTCTCCTCCGCCGCCCGCCGCCGCACGATGCCGAGCCCGGCGGGGGTGGGGGGCGGCCCCGGGGGTGCCCTCGGCGCCCGTCCCGCCCCCAGACCCAATTTCTGGAGGGTCCCCGCGGCCGCTCGGGCCGTGCCGGGGCCGAACCAGGAGCGCTGGGAGATCTCGGAGCGCTTCAGCCGCTGCTTCTCCTCGTAGGCTGCGGGGGACAGGGTGGGCTCAGGGGGGGCTCGGGGCCGCCCGGAGCCCCCCCAGGACCCCCCCCAGGACCCCCCACGCACAGTCGGGGGCGCGCAGGGTGAGCAGGGCGGCGAGGCGCCGATCCTCCTCCTCCTCGCCGAGCAGCGGGATGCTGAGCCCGGCCCGCGCCCGCAGCGCCGCCTCCTCCTCCTCCTTCTCCCGCAGCAGCTTCTTCTCCTCCTTGGGGGGGGAAAAACGGGGCTGGGGGCGCGGCCCGGAGACCCCCGGGGCGGGCAGGAGCCCCTCGCTGGGCTTTCAGGAGCTTCCCCGCTGGGTGTTTGGGGGGTCCCGGAGACCCCAGTGAAAAGCGGGGGGTCCCGGAGCCCCCACTGACCCGGAAGCGCTGCCGGAGGCGGCTGTTGAGGCCGAAATCGTCCTTCCAGGCGTCCTGAGCCTCCTGCAGGCGCGCCAGGCTGGGGGCGGCGCGCTCCAGGACCCCCCGGTCCGTCACGCCGTGCTCCAGCCGGAACATGGGGTCCAGGGCCAGGCGCTCGCGCTGCTCCGCGGCTGCGGGGACGGCGTTACCGAGGGGCACCGGGGACACCGGGGGGCATTGGGGATACCGGGGGGCATTGGGGACACCGGGGGGCATTGGGGACACCAAGGGGTACTGGGGACAGTGGGGGACACTGGGGACACCGGGAGGCATTGAGGACACCAGGAGAACCAGGGGCACTGGGGACACCAGGAGACACTGGGAAGCACCGGGAGGCACCAGGAGGCACCGAGGGCACTGGGAAGTGTTGGGGGCACTGGGAGCACCAGGAGGCATTGGGGACACGGGAGGCAGCAGAAGGCACCAGAAGGCACCGGGGTCACCAGGAGGCATCGGGAGCACCGGGAAGCACCGAGGGCACCAGGGGCACTGGGAAGTGTTGGGGCCACTGGGAATCACCGGGAGGCACCGGGGCCACTGGGATGAACTGGGAGGCACCGGGGTCACCAGGAGGCATTGGGGACACCGGGAATCACTGGGATGCACTGGGAGGCACCAGGGTCACCAGGAGGCATTGGGGACACCGGGATGCACCGGGAGGCAGCAGAAGGAACTGAGAGGCACTGGGGGCACCGGGAATCACCGGGAGGCACTGGGGCCACTGGGAAGCATTGGGAGCACTGGGAGCACCAGGAGGCATTGGGGACATCAGGAAGCACCGGGAGGTACCGGGACACACTGGTGGCACTGGGGACACCGAGAGGCACCAGGGGCACCAGGAGGCATTGGGGACACCGGGGACACCAGGAAGCACCGGGAGACACCGGGAGGCACTGGGACACACTGGTGGCACCAAGGACACCAGGGACACCGGGAAGCACTGGGAGACACCGGGAAGCACCGGGGCCACGGCAGCAGGGCGTGACCGCATCCCCGGGGCCGCGCTGGCACTCACAGGTGGGCAGGACCTGGGCGCTGTCCGAGGGGTCCCAGCGCTCCTCCTTGCGCCGCGCCCCGCTGACGATGACGTAGTCGCAGTTCCCGGGGTCCGTCTGCAGCTCGATGTAGTTGACGCACAGGTGACACTTCATCCTGAACCTGGGGGG
This sequence comes from Cyanistes caeruleus, assembly GCF_971803275.1. Taxonomy (NCBI): domain Eukaryota; kingdom Metazoa; phylum Chordata; class Aves; order Passeriformes; family Paridae; genus Cyanistes; species Cyanistes caeruleus. The sequence continues at coordinate 1,673,277 of NC_141736.1, forward strand.
AACGCGGGTCAGGGGGTCCCCAAAACCCCCCGGGGGTCCCCAAAACCCCCCGGGGTCACTTCATCCTGAACCTGGGGGGAACGCGGGTCAGGGGGTCCCCAAAAGCCCCCCGGGGGTCCCCAGAAGCCCCTTGGGGGTCCCCAAAAGCTCCCTGGGAGTCCTCAGAAGCCCCCCGGGGGTCCGCAGAACCTCCCCAGGGGTCCCCAAAAGCCCCCTGGGGGTCCCCAGAAGCTCCCTGGGGGTCCCCAAAAGCCCCCCGGGGGTCCCCCCAGGTGAGGGAGGGGCTGTGGCTCACCTGTACACGGGGGTGGTGTAGTAGGACCCCACCTTCTTCTTCTCTGCGTTGTACCTGACACCTGCGGGGGGTGCGGAGGTGGTGAAAACACCCTTCCCCCCGCCCCCCAGATTTGGGGACCCCCCCCCGGCTCCCCAGACCCCGTTGGGACCCCCCAAAAACGCCCCCGTGTCCGGAGGTGCCGCTCACCCATCCCGATGTGGTTCTGGCAGCCGTCGCACCAGATGTTAAAGGGCATCTCGAACCTGGGGGGGGTCGAGGGGGTTTGGGGGTGTCAGCACCGCCCCCTGGCTGTGACAAGGGACATTTGGGGGTGTCCCCCCTGTCCCCACCTCACCTGATGACGAGGATGCCCTGGGAGAGCTTCCGGGCGCGCTCCCGCAGCGGGTGGCTGTGGTGGTATTTGTTGAGGGAGCCATGCTGGGGGAAAAAGGGGAGTCAGGGAGGGGGGCCGACCCCCCAAAATCCCCCCCATGCACCCCTCCAGCCCACCAAAACTCCACTTCCAGCTGCCCCAGCCCCCCCGCCATCCCCAGCCCCAAAAAACTCCCACCCTCCTCACAACCTGACGTTCCTCCAGCACCCCAATATCCCCCCAAAATCTCCCTGTCAGCCCCCCAGAGCCCCCCAAATCCGCCCAGAGCCCCCCTGCCAGCCCCCCAGAGCCCCCCAAAGCCCCCCAGAGTCCCCCAAATCCTTCCAAAGCCCCCCAGAGCTCCCCAAAGCCCCTCCTCAGCACCCCGAGATCCCTCAGGGATGCCCAGGACCCCTCCCCAAGCCCCCAGCCCACCTTGGCGGGGTCAAAGTCGGGCGGGTAGTACTTGTTGGTGCCCTTGCGCTCGCCCTGGGGGAGATCGGAGAGTCCGGGGGTGTCACCGCGTGTCACCGAATGTCACCAGGTGTCACTGGGTGTCACCGAATGTCACCGGGTGTCACCGGCTGTCACCGAGTGTCACCAAGTGTCACCGGGTGTCACCGGCTGTCACAGAGTGTCACCGAGTGTCACCAGGTGTCACCGGGTGTCACCGGGTGTCACCGGCTGTCACAGAGTGTCACCGAGTGTCACCGAGTGTCACCAGGTGTCACCAAGTGTCACCGGGTGTCACCGGCTGTCACAGAGTGTCACCGAGTGTCACCAGGTGTCACCGGGTGTCACTGAGTGTCACCAAGTGTCACCGGGTGTCACCGGCTGTCACAGAGTGTCACCGAGTGTCACCGAGTGTCACCGGGTGTCACCAAGTGTCACCAGGTGTCACCGGCTATCACAGAGTGTCACTGAGTGTCACCGAGTGTCACCAAGTGTCACCGGCTGTCACCGGCTGTCACTGAGTGTCACCGAGTGTCACCAAGTGTCACCGGGTGTCACCGGCTGTCACCGGCTGTCACAGAGTGTCACCGAGTGTCACCGGGTGTCACCGGCTGTCACAGAGTGTCACCGAGTGTCACTGGGTGTCACCGGGTGTCACCAAGTGTCACCGGGTGTCACTGGCTGTTACAGGCTGTCACCGGCTGTCATGGTGTGACCCCACAGTGACCCCACAGTGACCCCATGGTGTGACCGCAGTGACCCCACAGTGACCCCACAGTGACCCCACAGTGACCCCATGGTGTGACCCCACAGTGACCCCACAGTGTGACTGCACAGTGACCCCACAGTGACTGCAGTGTGACCCCAGTGTGACCCCACCATGACCCCGCAGTAACCCCACAGTGTGACTGCAGTGACCCCACAGTGTGACCCCACAGTGACCCCACAGTGACCCCATGGTGTGACTGCAGTGTGACCCCACGGTGACCCCACAGTGACCCCACAGTGTGACCCCAGTGTGACCCCACAGTGACCCCGCAGTGACCCCATGGTGTGACTGCAGTGTGACGCCATGGTAACCCCACGGTGACCCCACAGTGTGACCCCAGTATGACCCCACAGTGACCCCATGGTGTGACTGCAGTGTGACCCCACAGCAGTGACCCCACGGTGACCCCACAGTGACCCCACAGTGACCCCGCAGTGACCACACAGTGACCCCACAGTGACCCCATGGTGTGACCCTGCTGTGACCCCAGTGTGACCCCACAGTGTGACCACGGTGACCACACAGTGTGACCAAGCAGTGACCCCACAGTGACCCCGTGCTGACCCCGTGGTGACCCCATGGTGGCCCCGCTGTACCCGAGGTGGCCCCGTCCCCACTCACCATGGCCGAGGGTCTCCGGAGCCACGGGACGGCAACGGGCAGAACCTGGGGGTGACCGGGGAGTGACCAGGGAGTGACCGGGGAGTGACCTGGGAGTGACCTGGGGGTGACCGGGGAGTGACCGGGGAGTGACCAGGGAGTGACCTGGGAGTGACCAGGGAGTGACCTGGGAGTGACTGGGGGGTGACCAGGGAGTGACCGGGGAGTGACTGGGGGGTGACCAGGGAGTGACCAGGGAGTGACCGGGGAGTGACCGAGGGGTTACCAGGGAGTGACCGAGGGGTGACCAGAGAGTGACCTGGGAGTGACCTGGGAGTGACCGGGGGGTGACCACGGAGTGACCGGGGAGTGACCTGGGAGTGACCGGGGGGTGACCGGGGGGTGACCGGGGAGTGACCGGGGAGTGACCTGGGAGTGACCAGGGGGTGACCAGGGAGTGACAAGGGAGTGACCGAGGGGTGACCGGAGAGTGACCTGGGAGTGACCGAGGGGGGACCAGAGAGTGACCTGGGAGTGACCTGGGAGTGACCGGGGGGTGACCACGGAGTGACAAGGGAGTGACCGAGGGGTTACCAGGGAGTGACCGAGGGGTGACCAGAGAGTGACCTGGGAGTGACCTGGGAGTGACCGGGGGGTGACCACGGAGTGACAAGGGAGTGACCGAGGGGTTACCAGGGAGTGACCGGGGAGTGACCGAGGGGTGACCAGAGAGTGACCTGGGAGTGACCGGGGAGTGACCACAGAGTGACCTGGGAGTGACCTGGGAGTGACCGGAGAGTGACCTGGGAGTGACCGAGGGGTGACCGGGGGGTGACCAGGGAGTGACCAGGGAGTGACCTGGGAGTGACCTGGGGGTGACCGGGGAGTGACCAGGGAGTGACCGGGGAGTGACCTGGGAGTGACCTGGGGGTGACCGGGGAGTGACCAGGGAGTGACCTGGGAGTGACCGGGGGGTGACCAGGGAGTGACCGGGGAGTGACCAGGGAGTGACCTGGGAGTGACTGGGGGGTGACCAGGGAGTGACCGGGGAGTGACCGGGGAGTGACCGGGGGGTGACCAGGGGGTGACCGGGGAGTGACCGGGGAGTGACCTGGGAGTGACCAGGGAGTGACTGGGGAGTGACCGGGGGGTGACCGGAGAGTGACCTGGGAGTGACCGAGGGGGGACCAGATAGTGACCTGGGAGTGACCTGGGAGTGACCGGGGGGTGACCACGGAGTGACAAGGGAGTGACCGAGGGGTTACCAGGGAGTGACCGGGGAGTGACCGAGGGGTGACCAGAGAGTGACCAGGGAGTGACCGGGGAGTGTCCACGGAGTGACCAGAGAGTGACCGGGGAGTGACCACAGAGTTACCTGGGAGTGACCGGAGAGTGACCTGGGAGTGACCGAGGGGTGACCAGGGAGTGACCGGGGAGTGACCGGGGGGTGACCAGTGGGTCACTGGGGAGCCCTGGCCCGAGCTGGGAGGGGTCAGAGGTCACTGGCGTGTCCTGGGGGGGGGAGGTCAGAGGTCACTGGTTGGTACCGGGACAGGGGTCAGAGGTCACCGGTGTGTCCCGGGGGGGGTCAGAGGTCACCGCTCGGAACCGGGATGGGGTCAGAGGTCACCGGTCGGTACCGGGACAGGGGTCAGAGGTCACTGGTTGGTACCGGGACAGGGGTCAGAGGTCACCGGTTGGTACCGGGATGGGGTCAGAGGTCACTGGTGTGTCCCAGGAGGGGTCAGAGGTCACCAGTCGGTAGCGGGAGGGGGTCAGAGGTCACCGGTCGGTACCGGGACTGGATCCGCGGCACCGGGGCTCGCTGCTCTGTACCGGAAGAGGCCCCGGTGTGGTCACTGGGCCCCACCTGGGACTGGCTGTCCCCGGTTTGGGGTCACCGGGCTGTACCGGGACCAGCCCCCCCGCCCCAGTCTGTGCTCCGTGTTCCGTACCGGGGTTCCCGGGCTGTGCGGGGGTCCCTGGGCTCTACCAGGGCTGTACTGGGCTGTACCGGGGCTGTATCAGGCTGTACCGGGGCTGTACTGGGGCTGTCCCGGGGCTGTACCGGGGCTGTACCGGGGCTGTACCGGGGCTGTATCAGGCTGTACCGGGGCTGTACTGGGGCTGTCCCGGGGCTGTACCGGGGCTGTACCGGGGCTGTACCAGGGCTGTATCAGGCTGTACCGGGGCTGTACTGGGGCTGTCCCGGGGCTGTACCGGGGCTGTACCGGGGCTGTACCGGGATCTACGGGGCTGTACCGGGCTGTACCGGGCTGTACTGGGATCTACCGGGCTGTACCGGGCTGTACTGGGGCTGTACCGGGGTTGTACCGGGGCTGTGCCGGGGCTGTACTGGGATCTACCGGGGCTGTACCAGGCTGTACCGGGGCTGTACTGGGGCTGTCCCAGGGCTGTACCGGGGCTGTACCGGGGCTGTACCGGGATCTACGGGGCTGTACCGGGCTGTACCGGGCTGTACTGGGATCTACCGGGCTGTACCGGGGTTGTACCGGGGCTGTGCCGGGGCTGTGCCGGGGCTGTACTGGGATCTACCGGGGCTGTACCAGGCTGTACCGGGGCTGTACCAGGCTGTACCGGGGCTGTACCGGGATCTACCGGGGCTGTACCGGAATCTACCGGGCTGTACTGGGGCTGTACCGGGATCTACCGGGCTGTACCAGGCTGTGCCGGGGCTGTACCGGGGCTCTGCTGGGCTGTACCGGGCTGTACTGGGATCTACTGGGCTGTACCGGGCTGTACCGGGGCTGTACCGGGATCTACGGGGCTGTACCGGGCTGTACTGGGATCTACCGGGCTGTACCGGGGCTGTACCGGGGCTGTGCCGGGGCTGTGCCGGGGCTGTGCCGGGGCTGTACTGGGATCTACCGGGGCTGTACCAGGCTGTACCGGGGCTGTACCAGGCTGTACCGGGGCTGTACCGGGATCTACCGGGGCTGTACCGGAATCTACCGGGCTGTACTGGGGCTGTACCGGGATCTACCGGGCTGTACCAGGCTGTGCCGGGGCTGTACCGGGGCTCTGCTGGGCTGTACCGGGCTGTACTGGGATCTACTGGGCTGTACCGGGCTGTACCGGGCTGTATCAGGCTGTACCGGGGCTGTACCGGGGCTGTACCGGGATCTACCGGGGCTGTACCGGGGCTGTACCGGACGGGCTGTACCGCGCCTGTACCGGACGGGCTGTACCGGCTGTACCCGTGGCTGTACCCGGGCCTGTACCGGACGGGCTGTACCGGACAGGCTGTACCCGGGCCTGTACCGGACGGGATGTACGGGGCCGTACCGGGCTGTACCGGACGGGCTGTACCGGACAGGCTGTACCCGGGCCTGTACCGGACGGGCTGTACCGGGCTGTACCCGTGGCTGTACCCGGGCCTGTACCGGCCTCTACCGGGATCGCCCCCGCGCGCGCCCCCCAGTCCCCACCGACCTTTTCCGGCTGCGCTCCTCAGGCCCCGCCTTTTCCGGCCGTCACCGCGAGCTGATTGGTCCAGCCGCGGCGAGGGGGCGGAGCCTTCGCGGCCTTTGGCGGCGCCGCAGCGCGGTGACTTACGGCGGCCCATAGCAACGGGACCTCCATAGCAACGGGGGTCCGTAGCAACGCGTTTCCATAGCAACGGGGTCCATAGCATCGGGGTGCCCCATAGCGATGGGCTCCATGGCAACAGCGTTCATCGCGTCCGTCTCCATAGCAACCAAACTTCAAACCAATGCATCCATAGCAACGGGGGGATCATGGTGACGGCAGTCTGTAGCAATGGGGCTCCATAGCAACGGGATTCCATAGCAACGGGATTCCATAGCAACGGGATTCCATAGCAACGGGACTCCATAGCAACGGGACTCCATAGCAACGGGACTCCATAGCAACGGACTCCATAGCAACCGGCTGCTCCCCTAACCCTCACTCCCCCCTCCACCATGGCTCCCCACTGTCACCCTCTGTCCCCATTGCTGTCCCCATCACCCTGTGTCCCCATGGAGGTGACAGTGTCCCCACCACTCACCCCATGTCCCCATGGGGGTGGCAGTGTCCCCATCGCTGTCCCCATCACCTCATGTCCCCATGGAGGTGACAGTGTCCCCATCACCCTGTGTCCCCATGGAGGTGACAGTGTCCCTACCCCTCACCCCGTGTCCCCATGGAGGTGACAGTGTCTCTACCCCTCACCCCGTGTCCCCATGGGGGTGGCAGTGTCCCCACCTCTGTCCTCATGGGGATGACAGTGTCCCCACTGCTGTCCCCACTGCTGTCCCCATGGGGTTGACAGTGTCCCCATCACTGCTGTCCCCATCACCCCGTGTCCCCATGGGGGTGACAGTGTCCCCACTGCTGTCCCCATCACCCCATGTCCCCATAGGTGTGTCAGTGTCCCCATCACTGCTGTCCCCATCACCCCGTGTCCCCATGGGGGTGACAATATCCCCACCGCTGTCCCCATGGGGGTGACATTGTCCCCACCACTGTCCCCACCACTGTCCCCATGGAGGTGACAATGTCCCCAGCACTGTCCCCATGTGGGTGACAATGTCCCCACCACTGTCCCCATGTGGGTGACAATGTTCCCACCACTGTCCCCACCGCTGTCCCCATGGAGGTGACAATGTCCCCACCACTGTCCCCACCACCCCGTGTCCCCTCTCAGGCTGCCGGTGTCCTCAGCCCCATCCCTGTCACTCAGCCGCCACCATCCCGTGTCCCCAGCAGGTGCCACCGCGGTGGCCTCTGATCAGCCCCTGCAGGCGGCCACCGCCTCATCACAGGGCCCCGCTGCGGTGGTGGCACTGACGAAGCCACCGCGGTGCCACTGCCGTGTCCCCACGGCCGCGTCTGCCCCCGGCCCTGGCCGGCTGCCGCCCCCGGGGACACGGCGGGCGACATGGGGGACACGGCGGGGGACACGGGGGACACGGCAGGGGACACGGGGGACACGGCGGGGGACACGTGGGACACGGGGGACATGGGGGACACGGCAGGGGACACGAGGGACACTGCGGGGGACACGGGGGACACGGCAGGGGACACGGGGGACACGGGGGACATGGGGGACACGGCAGGGGACACGGGGGACACGGCAGGGGACACGGCAGGGGACACGGGGGACACGGCGGGGGACACGGGGGACATGGGGGACACGGCAGGGGACACGAGGACACTGCGGGGGACACGGGGGACACGGCGGTGGACACGGGGGACACGGCGGGGGACACGAGGGACACTGCGGGGGATACGGGGGACACGGCAGGGGACACGGGGGACACGGCGGGGGACACCGGGGCTGGCACAGCCGGTGCGAGGGGACACTTGTGACAGCGAGGCTCATCAGCGCTTTGGGGTCCCCGCAGCTCGCAGGTGACACTCGGGGTCCCCCTTTGGGACAGCCCCGATTTGGGGTCCCGGCGCCCCCCCCGGAGCCCCTCCCGGCCGGGTGTCGCGGGGTCCCGCTGGCCCGGGGGTGGCACTCGCAGGGCCACGTGTGGCGGCTGCGGCACCGGGACAAAAGCGGCGCTGGGGACAAAGGGCCGTGACGTCAGCGGGGGCTGGGGGGCACCGCTGACCCACTTGGGCCACTTTGGGGGGTCACGGGGCGGGGGGAGCCGGGGGGACCCCGAGGGGAGGCGGGGGGGGGGGGACAACGGGGCCGCTGTGTCCCCACGGGAATGACACCCACGGGTCACCGCGCGGGGAAACTGAGGCAGCGGAGGGGTGATTAAAGCTTGTTAAGTAATTAAGGGGTAGTTAAAGGAGGAGGGGGAGGAGGGGGGGGATGTCCCAGGCGTTGGGGGGGGGGGGGGGACAGGAGGAGGAAGAGGAGGGAGAAGAGGAAGGTCCCGGGCACTCGGGGGGCAGGAGGAGGAGGAGGCCGAAAGTCTCGGGAATTGAGGGGCAGGAGGAGGAGAAAACAGAGGAGGAGGAGGAGAAGGAGGAGGAGGAGGAGGAAGGTCCCGGGTATTGGGGGGGGGGGGAAAGGAGAGGGGGAGGAGGAGGAGGAGGAGCAGCAGCAGCAGCAGCGCGAGCTCTGCCGCAGCCCGGCCCGATGGGCCCCGCCACCCCGTTGCTACCGGGGGGCTAACGGCGACCCCCGCCCGGCCCCGCCGCCCCGAGGGGGGGGCCACCACCCTCCGGCGCCGCCGCCTTCGCCTTTTTTTCTACCCTTTGGATTTTGTGGCCGTTTGGGGATTTTTTGGGGGGGGGATTATTTTTTTTTTACCTCTCCCCCCCCCTCCCCTCCCCTTCTCACGGATGCTCCGGGCCGGGGGCGCCGGGATGCGCTGAGCGAACCCCGGGCTTTTTCCGCTCCTCTCTCCCCTCTTCTCTCCCCCGCCCCAAATTACCGCAACCCCCTCCGGGGGGGCAAGGGGAGCCGCAGCGCCGGGACCCCCCGCACCCCGCTCCGGGGCACCGCGAGCCGCAGCGAAGGGACCCCCCCACACACACACCGGGGCACCGGGAGCCGCAGCGGGGGGCTCGGCCCTCCCGGTACCGAATCACCGGGACCACCCCCCCCCACCACCCCCGAAACCGGGGCACCGCGAGCTGCAGCGCCAGGACCCCCACAACCCCCTCCGGGGCACCGGGACCCCCCCCACGCCGGGAGCCGCAGCGTCGGAGACCCCCTTTACACCGGGGGGGGACCCCCACCCCCTCCGCACCGGATTGCGGGGGGGGGGGCACAGCGAGAGAAGATCCCCCCCATCCTCCGGGACACCGCGAGCCGCAGCGGAGGGACCCCCGCATCCCGCGGACCCCCTTCTACCGGGGGTTCCTCCCCCCCCGCCGCACCGGCTCGCGGGGGGGGCGCGCCGCACCGGAGGATGCTCGGGATGCCGACACCGCTGTCATCCGCCGCCTGAGCGCCTCGCGCCCGCTCGGGACGGACCCCGACCTCCCCCCGGAGCATTTTGGGGGGGCCCATGGGATGTGATGAGCTCCTCGACGGTGCCGGCCTCAGCAGCGTGACCCCCCCCCGGCGGGATGGCTCGTTTCGGAGAGGAGGTGGCGGCCCGCTACGGGCCCGGCGGCGGCGGGAGCGGCCCCGGGGCGGCGGCGGGGGGCCGGGGCGCGGGGGGGGGTCCTCGGCAGGGCCCCCCCGGGGCGCAGAGGCTCTACAAGCAGTCCATGGCCCAGCGCGCCCGCACCATGGCCCTGTACAACCCCATCCCGGTGCGGCAGAACTGCCTCACCGTCAACCGCTCGCTCTTCCTCTTCAGTGAGGACAACGTGGTGAGGAAATACGCCAAAAAGATCACCGAATGGCCATATCCTTTCTGGGGGGACCCCCGCGCCCCACCCCCGCACCGGCCGGGGGGAGCCGGCTCCGTGTTGGGATCCTGGGACCGGTACAGGGACCCCGGCCCCAGCCCTGACCTCTGGCCCTCCCTGGGGTCACCCTGTCCTGCGCTGGGGTCCCCAACCCCATATCGGGGTCCCCATGTTCTGCATGAGCTCCTCAGCTCCGTATTGGGATCCCCATCCTCAAATTGGGGTCACAATATGATGGCTCCGTCCCCTGACCTGCTTTGGGGTTCCCCGGAGCTGCATGAGGGTCCCCATCCCCTGACCTCCATCGAGGACCCCGTTTCCCTGCCCTGCTCTGGGGTCCCCGTTCGGGTCAGGCGTCACCTCCCCGTCCCCGTGTCGGGGTCACCGTGTCCTGCTCTGGGGTCCCCACGCCGCGCTCCCCATCCCGTCCTCATTCCCATCCCGCGGCTCCGTGGCCTGCTCTGGCCACTCCAGACCCATTTTGGGGTCACCATGTCCTGATCGGGGTCCTCATCCAACGTCCCCGTCCCCGTGACCCCCTTTTGGGGTCCCCATTCCGTGCCTTGGGGACCCCCATTTCTCTCCCCTGCATTGGGGTCTCTGCGCCTCTGCTGCCCCCCAATCCCAGCCCTGTCCCCACACTGGGGGGTTCCAGCTCATCCCGGGGGGGGAAAGGGGGACCCCACTGCACCAGCACCTCCCCCTGCTCTATTTTTGGGGAGGATGTGTGAGCTGGCATCCCGCACCCCAAAACCCTCCCGTCCCCCCACTTCCATCCCTCCGGGGTCCCCGCAGACTCGAGGTGTCCCCAGATCCACCCCCCGCCCCCCAGCTGGGCTGTTTGGGGGCTCAGGGCTATTTTGGGCTATTTTGGGCTATTTGGGGCTATTTGGGGCTATTTTGGGCTATTTGGGGCTATTTTGGGCTATTTTGGGGAGGTGCAGCCCCCACCCTGCTGCCCTTGGGGTTCCTCCGAGCCCCTTCCCCCTTTTTCTGCCCCCTAAAACACTCAGCCGGCAGCAGCCAGCCAAAAAGGCCCCCAGCCCCCCAAAACAGCCACTGTCGCCCCACATCCCGCCGCCGTCACCCCACAAACAGCCGCTGCCTCCTCTCCTGGCGGCTGGGGGGGGCCCCACGCGGGATCGGGGGGGTCCCCACGCGGTTTTGAGCCGTAGCCGGGGGGTCTCCGGCTCCACCACGAGCTTTTGGGGACCCCCCCAGCCCCAGGCAGCGGGGGGAGTCGGGGGTCGCGGGCATGCCCTGGGGCACACGCTCGGTGCCCCCGAAGGGCGGGGGGGCTCGGGGGGAGCGGCCCGCACCGCTCGGTGCCGCAGCGGGGCCGGGCAGCGCCGTTCCCGGGGCGGTGACGGGAGCGCCGGTCCCCGCGGCGGGGGCGTCGCGGCGGGGCCGGGCAGGGCTCTGGGGGTGTCGGGGTGCTCCGGGGTGCTCCGGGGTGCTCGGGGAAGGGGGGGTTGGTGCATCGCCCCCCCCCCCAGCGCGGCCCTGCGGGTCCCATCCTGCGGCACGCAGAGCCTCCCACGCCGGTCCCGGGGCTCGGGGGCGGCGGCAGCCGGGGGCTGCTCCCGCCGAGCCCCAAAATCCGTCCTGGGGGGAATCCCGCTGGGGGGAAGGGGCAAGGGGCAGAGGGGAGCCCCCCGAGCCCGGTTTGGGGGCGCAGAGCCCCGTGGCTGGGAGGTTGTGCCGTGCTGGATCCGTGCTGGATCCGCGCTGCTGCATCGCCGCTCTCCGCTGCCCCGGATAACCGGGCCGGGCGGTGCCAGGAGCCGTGCCGGGCCGGAATCCGGCACCAGCTGCCCGGGCTGCGCCAGGAGCGCGGCCGGATCCCGGCTCTGGGAGCTCTGCCATGCCAGGGAGCCGTGCCGGGCCGGATCCCGGTACCGGGAGCTCTCCTGGATCCCCGGGCTGTGCCAGGGAGCCGTGCCGGGCCGGATCCCGGTACCGGGAGCTCTCCTGGATCCCCGGGCTGTGCCAGGGAGCTGGGCCGGGCCGGATCCCGGTACCGGGAGCTCTCCTGGATCCCCGGGCTGTGCCAGGGAGCTGGGCCGGGTAACGGTGCCGTGCCAGGGAGCCGCGCTGGCCCAGATACCGGCACCGGGAGACATTGCACCGGGAAGTGGTGCCGGTGAACCGTGCCGTGCACGGAGCCGTGCCGGACAGCAGCACCGGCTCCCCGTGCCAGGGCTGTGCCCGGTGCCCGGTGCCCGGTGCCCGTGCCAGCGCTGCACCGGAGCTGTGCCGGAGAGCCGGGATGGGGCAGTGGGGCCGGTTCTGGGTGGTTCTGGCTCGGTGAACAGGCCGGGTTGTGCCGGTGCCGGTTCTGGCTCGGTGAACAGGCCGGGCTGTGCCGGTTCTGGGTGGTTCTGGCTCGGTGAACAGGCCGGGCTGTGCCGGTGCCGGTGCCGGGCTGTGCCAGGGAGCTGTTGGGATATTCCACGCTGGGATCCCGGGTGGCCGCGCGTGTTCTGTGTCCGAGGGCCGTGCTGGGGGCAGTACCGGGCCCGAGAACCGTGCGGGATCCCCGGGCCCGAGAACCGTGCGGGATCCCCGGGCCCGAGAACCGTGCGGGATCCCCGGGCCGGGCCGTGGGGCCCGCAGCCCTCCCCTGGCCCGGCCTCGTGCGGCTCCGGTCTCATCCTCGTTCCCTCCGGTGCCGCCGGGGCGGGATGTGGGGCAGGGGACAGAGCCGTGGGGCAGGACACGGGGACAGGGGACAGGACCTGGACACGTCCCCGCACCCCCCGCGGGTGCTGGTGCTCGGTGCTCCCGGTGCTCCCGGTTCTCCCGGTGCTCCCGGTGCCCCCAGGGCCGTGTCGGTCGCGGCGGATCCCGCGCTCCCCGCGGCGCTTTGATCGCGCGGCCGAGGCCGCGGCTGCCGCTTTGATGAGGGAATTAATTAATGAGCCGCCGAACACGCGGGCGCCGACACCGGGGCACGGGGAGCGCCTCGGACCCGCTTTGGCCACCCCGCCGCCCCACTCCTGCCTCAGTTTCCCCCCTGCCGCCGCGGTTTGCGGGTCCCCCGGCCCCCGTTTTTTCCTTGACTCGCCCCCCACTCCTTTTGAATACATGATTTTAGCCACCATCATCGCGAACTGCATCGTCCTGGCGCTGGAGCAGCACCTGCCCGACGAGGACAAGACCCCCATGTCGGAGCGGCTGGTGAGCGGGGGGCGATGCTCCGGTGGGCTCCTGGGGGGGGTCCCCGGCACCCCTGGGGCTCCCGGGAGGCTCCCTGGGCACCCTGGCAGTGCCAGCAGAGGAGCCCGGGCACCCCACGAGCTTTGTTGGGGGGGTCCCTGGGGGCTCTTCTGGGGGTCCCTGCCACCCCTGGGGGCTCTTCTGGGGGTCCCTGCCACCCCTGGGGGCTCCAGCAAGGCTCCCTGGGCACCCTGGCAGTGCCAGCAGAGATGCCCGGGCACCCCACAAGCTTTGGTGGGGGTTCCTGGGGGCTCCTCTGGGGGACCCCAGCCCCCCGCGGGGTCCCTGCCGTGTCCCTGCCCCCTCCAGCGTGGGCAGCAGGGCGGGGATGGGGGCGGGGGTGCCAGCCCGCACCTGGCCCACGCCGGCCACGATTCCCAGTTCCCCCCGGACCCGCCGGCGTCCCAGTTTCCTCCTTACTGGGAATCTGGGCCACGCCGGGAGCGCCGCCGCCTCCGCCGGGGCCACCCGGGGAGGGCTGGAGGGGGCCGGGGGGCAGCGCTGACCCCTCGCCCGGGGGAACAGGGGGTGTCCGGAGGTGGCCCCGTCCCCGACACCTGTCCCCGCGCCCAGGACGACACGGAGCCGTATTTCATCGGCATCTTCTGCTTCGAGGCGGGGATCAAGATCATCGCGCTGGGCTTCGCCTTCCACAAAGGCTCCTACCTGCGCAACGGCTGGAACGTGATGGACTTCGTGGTGGTGCTCACGGGGTGAGGGGACCCCCGCGCCCCCTCTGGGGACAGATGTGTGTCACGGACCCCCTCCTCCCCCCCCCGCTCCCCTGCCCACCTGTGCCCCACCCGCGTGTCCCGCGTGTGGCCGCGCGCGTGCGGCTCGTCCCTGTCGCCGTGTCCCTCCCGGCGCTGTCACAACGTGTCCCCGCGGTGTCACTCAGCGCCCGCTGCCTCCTGTCACCTCCTCCCTGCCCCGCTCCAGAATCCGCCCCCCCCACCCCGCCAGTGGCACCCCAGAGACCCCTCCCGCTCACAGAGACCCCCGGGCTGCCTCAGAGGGGAAACTGAGGCAGGGGTTTTCTGGGGGGTCTCTGTCCTGCGCCTTCTGTGGCATCGGGGGGCGCCTCCTCTGCCCCTCCCCCCCCAGATCTCTGCACCCCCCCGGCGCACCCCGCCCCCTGTTCCAGACACTGCTCGCCCCCAGTAATGGGGGGTGAATTAATTGGGGTGACGGGGGTGAATTAATTGGGGCGGTTTGGGGTGAATTAATTGGGGTGAATTAATTGGGGTGACGGAGGGTGGATAAATTGGGGTAGTCGGGGGTGAATTAATTGGGGTGGTCGGGGCTGAATTAATTGGGGTGGTCGGGGCTGAATTAATTGGGGTGTCGGGGGTGGATAAATGGGGGTAAATGGGGGTGTTTGGGGTCACGGGGGGGGTCAGCTCTGCCTGCGATGGGGAGAGGTGACGGATGAGCATCTCCATCCGGTTGCCATGGCAACGGGGGACCCTCCGCAGCACCGGGGCCAGCAGCGAACCCCTGGGGTACACCGGGGACCCCCTTTGGCTACCCGGGCACCCCCTCCGGCCCCTCGGGGGCAGCGGGGCCGGTGCTGGCCGGTGGCCGCGACCCCCGGGCTGGGACCAGAGCTGGCATCAGCCACCACCGGCAGCATCGCCGGAAAAGGCTAAAAATAGCCCCGAGCTCCCGCCCGCGCTGGCGGCACCGGCTGCCGGCCCTGCGGCACGTGGCCCTGCGGCGGGGACACGGGGGCTCGCGGGGGCCGTGACAGCACCGCCGCGGGCTCCTGGTGGCCACGGGCTCGTGGCCGTGTGACAGGGATCTGGGGGCTCGTGGTGGCCAAGGGCTCGTGGCCGTGTGAGAGGGATGTGGGGGCTCCTGGTGGCCACGGGCTCATGGTTCTGTGACAGGGATCTGGGGGCTCGTGGTGGCCATGGGCTCGTGGTTCTGTGACAGGGATCTGGGGGCTTGCAGTGGCCGGGGGCTCGTGGCCATGTGACAGAGATGTGGGGGTTCACGGTGGCCGGGGTCTCGTGCTTCTGTAACAGGGATTTGTGGGCTTCTGGTGGCCACGGGCTCGTGGGTCTGTGACAGAGATGTGGGGGTTCCTGGTGGCCAGAGGTTCAGGGTTCTGTGAGAGGGATCTGGGGGCTCGTGGTGGCCACGGGCTCGTGGCCGTGTGACAAGGACGTGGGGGCTCCTGGTGGCCAGAGGTTCATGGTTCTGTGACAGGGATGTGGGGGGTCACGGTGGCCAGGGGCTCGTGGCTGTGTGACAATGATTTGGGGGCTCCTGGTGGCCGGGGGCTCATGGTTCTGTGACAGGGACACGGGGGTTCACGGTGGCTGGGGGCTCGTGGTTCTGTGACAGGGATCTGGGGGCTCATGGTGGCCAGGGGCTCGTGGCCATAGGACAGGGACATGGTGGCTCGTGGTGGCCAGGGGCTCATGGCCATGGGACAGGGATCTGGGGGCCCGTGGTGGCCGGGGGCTAGTGGCCATGGGACAGGGATCTGGGGGCCCGTGGTGGCCGGGGGCTCAGGACCGTGTGATGATGATCTGGAGGCTCACGGTGGCCCGGGACTCGTTGCCCTGCCCTGGGGACAGGGGCTCACAGTGGCTCTGTGCCAGCGCCGCGGGGGCTCGTGCCAGCTGTGCCCGTGTGGCCACAGGCCCCCGGTGGCTCCCGGTGGCCCGCGGGGGACGCGGTGGCTCTGGGCAGGGACGGGGCCGCTGCCGGTGGCCGCGGTGCGGGGGTCCCTGGCCACGCTGGGATGGGCCGGTGCCGGTGGCGGCTCTCGGTGGCCCAGCTGGGGGTCCCCGAGCCCCCTGACCCCCCCGCTGTCCCCGAGCCCCCTGACCCCATTGGGGGTTCCCGAGCCCCCTGACCCCGCTGTCCCCGCTCCCCCTGACCCCCCCGGGGGTCCCCGAGCCCCCTGACCCCCCCGTCCCCGCAGCATCCTGGCCTCGGTGGGCTCCCAGTTTGACCTGCGGACGCTGCGGGCGGTGCGAGTGCTCCGACCCCTCAAGCTGGTCTCGGGGATCCCAAGTGAGTGTGGGGCAGGACTGGGGGTCCCGGGGGGGTCTCGGGGATCCCAAGTGAGTGTGGGGCAGGACTGGGGGTCCCGGGGGGGTCTCGGGGATCCCAAGTGAGTGTGGGGCAGGACTGGGGGTCCCGGGGGGGTCTCGGGGATCCCAAGTGAGTGTGGGGCAGGACTGGGGGTCCCGGGGGGGTCTCGGGGATCCCAAGTGAGTGTGGGGCAGGATTTGGGGTCCCGGGGGGGGATTTGGGGTCCCGGGGGGGTCTCGGGGATCCCAAGTGAGTGTGGGGCAGGATTTGGGGTCCCGGGGGGGGATTTGGGGTCCCGGGGGGGTCTCGGGGATCCCAAGTGAGTGTGGGGCAGGATTTGGGGTCCCGGGGGGGGATTTGGGGTCCCGGGGGGTCTCGGGGATCCCAAGTGAGTGTGGGGCAGGATTTGGGGTCTCGGGGATCCCAAGTGAGTGTGGGGCAGGATTTGGGGTCTCGGGGATCCCAAGTGAGTGTGGGGCAGGATTTGGGGTCTCGGGGATCCCAAGTGAGTGTGGGGCAGGATTTGGGGTCCCAGGGATCCCAAGTGAGTGTGGGGCAGGATTTGGGGTCTTGGGGGGGGATTTGGTGTCCCGGGGGGTCCCGGGAGGGGATTTGGGGTCCCGGGGTGGGATTTGGGGTCCCGGGGGGAATTTAGGGTCCCGGGGAGGGGATTTGGGGTCCCAGGGGTCCCGGGATTAGATTTGGGGGTCTCGGGGTGGGATTTGGGGTCCCGGGGGGTCCCGGGAGGGGATATGAGGTCCCGGGGGGGATTTGGGGTCCTGGGGGGTCCCGGGGGGGATTTGGGGGGTCCCGGGGGGAGAATTTAGGGTCCCGGGGGGGGATTTGGGGGGTCCGGGGGGGATTTGGGGTCCCGGGTAGGGGATTTGGGGTCCCTTGGAGGGATTTGGGGGGTCACGGGGGGGATTTGGGGGGTCCCGGGCGGGGATTTGGGGGGTCCCGGGCGGGGATTTGGGGGGTCCCGGGGAGGGGATTTGGGGGGTCCCGGGGAGGGGATTTGGGGTCCCAGGGGGTCCCGGGGAGGGGATTTGGGCTCCCAGGGAGGGGATTTGGGGTCCCAAGGGGTCCCGGGGTGGGATTTGGGGTCCCGGGGGGGGATCTGGGGGGTCCCGGCCGCTGAGCCCCCCGCAGGTTTGCAGGTCGTGCTGAAGTCCATCATGAAAGCGATGATCCCGCTGCTGCAGATCGGGCTCCTGCTCTTCTTTGCGATCCTCATCTTCGCCATCATAGGATTAGAGTTTTATATGGGCAAATTCCACACCACCTGCTTCGACCTGGTCACAGGTGTCCCCCCAGAGCCCCCCGAATCCCCCCCGGCCCCCCCAGAGCCCCCCTGAATCCCCTCCAGCCCCCCGAATCCCCCCAGCCGCCCTAAACCCCCCCGAATCCCCCCCAGCCCCCCGAATCCCCCCAGCCCCCCTAAACCCCCCTGAATCCCCCCAACCCCCCCCAAATATCCCTGAATTCCCTCAAACCCCCCTAAACCTCCCCAAATCCCCCCGAATCCTCTCCAGCCCCCCTGAATCCCCCCAAACACCCCCAAATATCCCTGAATTCCCTCAAACCCCCCTAAACCTTCCCAAATCCCCCCGAATCCTCTCCAGCCTCCCTAAACCTCCCTAAACCCCCCTGAATCTTCTCCAGCCCCCCTGAATCCCCCCAAACACCCCCAAATCCCCTCCAAACCCCCTTAAATCTTCCCAAATCCCCCCCAAATCCCCTCCAGCCCCCCTGAATCCTCCCAAACACCCCCAAATCACCCCTGAATCCCCCCAACCCCCCTAAACCTCCCCAAAATCCCCTGAATCCCCTCCAGGCCCCCTAAACCTCCCCAAACCTCCCCAAAACCCCCCCGAATCCCCTCCAGCCCCCCTAAATTCCCTCAATCCCCCTAAACCTCCCTAACCCCCCCAATCCTCTCCAGTCCCCCTAAAACACCCAAATCCCCCCTGAATCCCCTCCAGCCCCCTAAACCTCCCAAACCCCCCCAACCCCCCCAAATCCCCTCCAAGCCCCTCAAACCCTCCCAAGGCCCCCCAACCGCTCCTCCAGCACCCCCCAATCCCCTCGAGCCCCCCCCACCCTTGACACCCCCTGAATCCCCCCAAATTACCCTGCCCCCCAAAATCTGCCCCCCCAAATTACCCTGCCCCCCCAAATCTGCCCCCAAAATTACCCTGCCCCCGAAATCTGCCCCCCCAAATTACCCTGCCCCCCCCAAATCTGCCCCCCTTCCCTCGTGCCTCAGTTTCCCCGGGTTGGGCTCACCGGGGTTGAGGGGGGGGGGGGCTGCAGGGACCGGATCCTTTTCTCCCCCCCCCCGGGCCCCCCCAAAACTCTCCCCGGGCCGGCGGCCAATTTGGAGCGTCCTAATTAGCGCTGTCCCTTAATGAGGCCGTTAATTGGCCGCGGTTATTTCTGTCCGTGCCCTGAGGCGGCAGCGAGGGGGTCGGGGGGGTCCTGGGGGGGTCCTGGGGACGTCCTGGGGACATTGGGGGGGGGGGGGGGGGGTTCTGGGGATATCGGGGGGTCCTGGGGACATTGGGGGGGGGGGGTCCTGGGGATATTGGGGGGGTTCTGGGGATATTGGGGTGGTCCTGGGGACATTGGGGGTGGTCCTGGGGACATTGGGGGGGGTCCTGGGGACATTGGGGGGGGGTTCCTGGGGATATTGGGGGGGTTCTGGGGATATTGGGGTGGTCCTGGGGACATTGGGGGTGGTCCTGGGGATATTGGGGGGGGTCCTGGGGACATTGGGGGGGGTCCTGGCGACATTGGGGGGTCCTGGGCACATTGGGGGGGGTCCTGGGGACATTGGGGGGGGTCCTTGGGACATTGGGGGGGGTCCTGGGGACATTGGGGGGTCCTGGGGACATTGGGGGGGGGTCCTTGGGATATCGGGGGAGGTCCTGGGGATATTGGGGGGGGGTCCTGGGGATATCGGGGGGTCCTGGGGATATCGGGGGGTCCTGGGGATATTGGGGGGGGTCCTGGTGACATTGGGGGGGGTCCTGGGGATATCGGGGGGGGTCCTGGGGGTACTGGGGGGTCCTGGGGACATTGGGGGGTCCTGGGGACATTGGGGGGGGGGTTTTGGGAATATTGGGGGGGGGTCCTGGAGACATCGCGGGGGGTCCTGGGGGTATTGGGGGGATCATGGAGACATCGGGGGGTCCTGGGGGTATTGGGGGGATCATGGAGACATCGGGGGGTCCTGGGGACACGGAGGGACCCCAGACCACGGCCCCCCCCCGCAGACGAGATCAAGGTGGAGGTCCCGTGCGGGACGGACGAGCCGGCCCGGATCTGCCCCAATGGCACCAAGTGCAAGAAATACTGGGAAGGGCCCAACTACGGCATCACGCAGTTCGACAACATCCTCTTCGCCGTGCTCACCGTCTTCCAGTGCATCACCATGGAAGGGTGGACCGACCTCCTCTACTATGTGAGGGCTCTCACCTCCCGGTACCGCCCGCTCCTCTCCCGGTGCCGCCCGGTGCCGCCCGGTGCCGCTCGGTGCCTGCCTGCTCCTTGTCCGGTGCCATCCTGTCCCTGCCCGGTGGCACCCGGTCCCCTCCCGGTCCCCTCCTCCCTCCGGAGTCCCCTCCTGTCCCCCCCGGGGTCCTCCCCTGGCTCCCCCCCGGCCCCCGTGGGACCCTCCTGGGACCCCATAATTCCTGGGACCCCCCCAGCTCACGGGACCCCCCAGTCCACGGGACCCCCCAGTCCACGGGACCCCCCCAATCCATGGGACCCCCCCAATCCATGGGACCCCCCCCATCCACGGGACCCCCCCAATCCACGGGACGCCCCCCAATCCACGGGACCCCCCCCCCTTTCCCTCTCCCCCCCAGAGCAACGACGCCTCAGGGAACACTTGGAACTGGCTGTACTTCATCCCCCTCATCATCATCGGCTCCTTTTTTATGCTCAACCTCGTGCTGGGGGTCCTGTCCGGGTAAGGGGCTCCGGGGGGGTTTTTTGGGGGGTCCCCGGTGCCCCCCCCGGGCCGGCGCTGAGCGGGGGGGTCCGCAGGGAGTTTGCCAAAGAGCGGGAGCGGGTGGAGAACCGGCGGGCGTTCCTCAAGCTGCGGCGGCAGCAGCAAATCGAGCGGGAGCTCAATGGATACATGGAGTGGATCTCCAAGGCGGGTGAGGGTCGGGACCACCCCTCAAATCCTTCTGTGGACCCCCCAAACTCCCCCCGGCTCCGTGACCCCAAACCCCAACCCAAACCGCCCTCAAATCCCTGCCCGAGCGGCTCCGGGTGACCTCAAATCTCCCCCAAATCTCCCCAAATCTTCCCCAAATTACCCAAATCTCCCCCAAATCTCCCCAAATCTCTCCCAAATCTCCCCCAAATCTCCCCAAATCTCCCCAAATCTCTCCCAAATCTCCCCCAAATCCCCCCCAAATCTCCCCAGATCTCCCCCAAACTCCCCCCGGCTCTGTGAACCCCAAACCCAAACCGCCCTGAAATCCCTGCCCGAGCGGCTCCGGGTGACCTCAAATCTCCCTCAAATCCCCCAGATCTCCCCCAAATCTCCCCCAAATCTCCCCCAAATCTCCCAAATCTCCCCCAAATCTCCCCCAAATCTCCCCCAAACTCCCCCCGGCTCCGTGACCCCAAACCCCAACCCCAAACCGGCCTGAAATCCCTTCCCGAGCGTCTCCGGGTGACCTCAAATCTCCCCCAAATCTCCCCCAAATCTCCCCAAATCTCCCCAAATCTCCCCCAAATCCCCCCAAATCTCCCCAAATCTCCCCTAAATCTCCCCCAAATCTCCCCCAAACTCCCCCCGGCTCTGTGACCCCAAACCCCAAACCGCCCTGAAATCCCTGCCCGAGCGGCTCCGGGTGACCTCAAATCTCCCCCAAATATCCCCCAAATCTCCCCAAATCTTCCCCAAATTACCCAAATCTCCCCCAAATCTCCCCCAAATATCCCCCAAATCTCCCCAAATCTCTCCAAATCTCCCCAAATCTCCCCCAAATCTCCCCCCCTAATCCCCCCCAAACTCCCCCAAATCTTCCCCAAATCTCACCCCAAATCTCCCCCAAATCTCCCCAAATCTCCCCAAATCTCTCCCAAATCTCTCAAATCTTCCCCAAATCTTCCCCAAATCTTCCCCAAATCTTCCCCAAATCTCCCCCAAATCCCCCAAATCTCCCCCAAATCTCCCCCAAATCTCCCCAAATCCCTCAAATCTCCCCAAATCTCTCAAATCTTCCCCAAATCTCCCCCAGATCTCCCCCAAATCCCCCAAATCTCCCCCAAATCTCCCCAAATTCCTCAAATCTCCCCAAATCTCTCAAATCTTCCCCAAATCACCCCCAGATCTCCCCAAATCTCCTCCAAGCCGCCCAGGGGATCGCCCCAAACCTTTCCCAACCTCCCCCTGGGATCCCCCAAACCTTCCCGACTCTTCCCCTGAGGTCCCCCCAAACCCAACCTCCCCCTGGGGTCCCCCAAACCCTCCCAACTCTTCCCAACCCTCCCCAAACCTTCTCAGCCCCCTCCCAACGCACCCCCGCCCCCTCCAAACCCTCTCCAAGCCCTTCTGGGACCCCCAACCTCCCTCTCGGGACCCCCGGGATCACCCAACCCCCCCCTTGAACCCCCTCCCCCCAATCCCTGAAGCCCCCCTTAACCTCCCCCCAAACCCTTTCCAGCCCCTTTCAACGCCCCCAAATCCCCCCGAGCCCCTCTCCCCCCGCTCCTCCCGGGGCTTCCCAATCCCTGCCCCACCCCCGAGCCCCCCCGAGCCCCCCGAGGCCCCCCGAGCCCCCCTGAGCTCCTCTGAGCCCCCCCGAGCCCCCCCGAGCCCCTCTCCCCCCGCTCCTCCCGGGGCTTCCCAATCCCTGCCCCACCCCTGAGACCCCCCGAGCCCCCCTGAGACCCCCTGAGCCCCCCTGAGCCCCCTTGAACTCCTCTGAGCCCCCCCGAGCCCCCCCGAGCCCCCCCGAGCCCCCCCAGCCCCCCTGAGCCCCCCACTTTCCCTCAGAAGAGGTGATCCTGGCCGAGGACGAGCCCGAGGCCGAGCCCCGGCGCCCCTTCGATGGTAAGTGCCCAACCCCCCCCCGTGTCACCCGTGTCACCAACCCCCCCCGGTGTCACCAACCCGCTCCGTGTCACCCGTGTCACCAACCCCCCCCCGGTGTCACCAACCCCCCCCCCGGTATCACCACCCTCCCAGTGTCACCCGTGTCACCAACCCCCCCCCCGGTGTCACCACCCCCCCCCGGTGTCACCAACCCCCCCCCGGTGTCACCACCCACCCCGGTGTCACCAACCCCCCCCCGGTGTCACCACCCTCCCTGTGTCACCCGTGTCACCAACCCCCCCCCGGTGTCACCAACCCCCCCCCGGTGTCACCACCCTCCCTGTGTCACCCGTGTCACCAACCCCCCCCCCGGTGTCACCCGTGTCACCAACCCTCCCCCCCCCCCGGTGTCACCCGTGCCACCAACCCCCTCCCACGCCCCCTCCCCCCCCGGGGGCTCCGTGGGGACCCCCCCGTGTGACGGGAGCCCCCCCGTGCCCCCCCCGCGGGAGCTCTCCGGAGGGCCACCAGCAAGAGGAGCAAGACGGACCTGCTGAGCCCCGAGGAGGGCGAGGAGCAGCTGGGGGACATCGCGGCCATGGGTGGGTGACATGTGGGGACAGCTGGGGGACATCGCGGGGACAGCCGGGGGACATCGCAGCCATGGGTGGGTGACACGGGGGGACAGCCGGGGGACATCGCAGCCATGGGTGGGTGACACGGGGGGACAGCCGGGGGACATCGCGGCCATGGGTGGGTGACACGGGGGGACAGCTGGGGACATCGCGGCCATGGGTGGGTGACACGTGGGGACAGCTGGGGACATCGCAGCCATGGGTGGGTGACACGGGGGGACAGCCGGGGGACATCGCAGCCATGGGTGGGTGACACGGGGGGACAGCTGGGGACATCGCGGCCATGGGTGGGTGACACGTGGGGACAGCTGGGGACATCGCAGCCATGGGTGGGTGACACGGGGGGACAGCCGGGGGACATCGCAGCCATGGGTGGGTGACACGGGGGGACAGCTGGGGACATCGCGGCCATGGGTGGGTGACACGTGGGGACAGCTGGGGACATCGCAGCCATGGGTGGGTGACACGGGGGGACAGCCGGGGGACATCGCAGCCATGGGTGGGTGACACGGGGGGACAGCTGGGGACATCGCGGCCATGGGTGGGTGACACGTGGGGACAGCTGGGGACATCGCAGCCATGGGTGGGTGACACGGGGGGACAGCCGGGGGACATCGCAGCCATGGGTGGGTGACACGGGGGGACAGCTGGGGACATCGCGGCCATGGGTGGGTGACACGTGGGGACAGCTGGGGACATCGCAGCCATGGGTGGGTGACACGCGGGGACAGCTGGGGACATCGCGGCCATGGGTGGGTGACACGCGGGGACAGCTGGGGACATCGCAGCCATGGGTGGGTGACACGCGGGGACAGCTGGGGGTCCTGGGGGGGGGATGGGTCGGGGTGACAGCCGGGGGTTCCCTGGTGATGGTTTGGGGGTGGGGGGTGACAAGGGACAGGCTGGGGTGACACGGGATGGATTTAGCTGGTGACACAGGTGACACGGGTGGCACAGGTGACACAGGATGGCTTGGTTGGTGACATAGGCACAGCCTGGCGTGACACAGGATGGGTTTAGCTGGTGACACAGGTGACACTGGATGAGTTTGGGGTGACACAGGTGACACAGGTGACACAGGATGTGTTTGGGGGCGTGACACAGGTGACACAGGTGACACAGGTGACACAGGATGGCTTGGTTGGTGACATAGGCACAGCCTGGCGTGACACAGGATGGGTTTAGCTGGTGACACAGGTGACACAGGATGGGTTTGGGGTGACACAGGTGACACAGGTGACACAGGTTGGCTCGGTTGGTGACACAGGTGACACAGGTGACACGGGATGAGTTTGGGGGTGACACAGGTGACACAGGTGACACAGGTGACATGGGATGGCTCGGTTGGTGACACAGTCCCAGCCTGCCGTGACCCGATGTCCCCTCTTGCCGCGTGTCCCCCGCAGGGTCCCCCTTCGCCCGTGCCAGCCTCAAAAGTGCCAAGCTGGAGAACGCCACCTTCTTCCAGAAGCGGGAGCGGCGGATGCGCTTCCACATCCGGCGGATGGTGAAAACTCAGGCCTTCTACTGGACCGTGCTCAGTCTGGTAGCGCTCAACACCCTGTGTGTTGCTATCGTTCACTACGACCAGCCAGATTGGCTTTCCGACTTCCTCTGTGAGTCCTGGAGCCCCCCCGAGACCCCTGAGACCCCCAGAGACCCCCAGAGACCCCCTGGAACCCCCCAGAGACCCCTGGAACACCCTGTGTGTTGCTATCGTTCACTACGACCAGCCAGATTGGCTTTCCGACTTCCTCTGTGAGTCCTGGAGACACCCAGAGACCCCCAGAGATCCCCTGGAACCCCTCAGAGACCCCCTGAGACCCCTGGAGACCTCCAGAGAGTCCCTGAGACCCCTGCAGACCCCCAGAGACCCCCCCTGAGATCCCTGGAGCCCATCAGAGACCCCCTGAGATCCCTGGAGACCCTCGCAGACCCCCTGAGATCCCTGGAGAGCCCCTGGAATCCCTCAGAGACCCCCTGAGATCCCTGGAGACCCCTGGAGCCCTCCAGAGCCTCCCGGAGCTCCTTGGAGCCCCCCGGAGTCCCCCCCCAAACTCACAGGAGGCTCCTGCAGACCCCCAGAACCCCCCAGAGACCCCCAGAGACCCCCCAAACCCGCCAGAGACCCTCAGAACCCCCCAGAGACCCCCAGAACCCCCGAGAACCCTTCAGAGAACCCCACAGAGACCCCCCCAAACCCACCGGAGGCTCCTGGAGACCCCCCAGAGACCCCCCAGAGACCCCCCAGAGACCCCCAAAACCCGCCAGACCCCCCCGAGACCCCCCGAGACCCCCCCAAACCCACCGGAGCCCCCCAGAGCCCTCCAGACCCCCCTCCCCCAACCCTTCCCGACACTCCCAGACCCCCCAGACCCCTCTAACCCCTGGGACCCCCCCCAGCTTTTGGGACCCCCCGGGAGTGCCCCCCCTCACGGCTGTCCCCTCCCCCCCCCAGACTATGCAGAATTCATTTTCTTGGGACTCTTTATGTCCGAAATGTTTATAAAAATGTACGGGCTGGGGACGCGGCCTTACTTCCACTCGTCCTTCAACTGCTTCGACTGTGCCGTGAGTGCCGGGGGGATCCAGGGGGATCCAGGGGATTGGGGGATCAGGGGATGGGATCAGGGGATAGGATGGGATCAGTGGATCAATGGGATCAGGGGATCCAGGGGATCAGTACGGGCTGGGGACGTGGCCTTACTTCCACTCGTCCTTCAACTGCTTCGACTGTGCCGTGAGTCCGACAGGGGGATCCAGGGGATTGATGGGATGGGATCAGGGGATCATGGGATCAATGGGATCCATGGGATGGGATCAGTGGGATCAGGGGATCAGGGGATGGGATCAGGGGATCAGGGGATCAGTGGGATCAGGGGATCCATGGGATGGGATCAGTATAGGCTGGGGACGTGGCCTTACTTCCCCACTCGTCCTTCAACTGCTTCGACTGTGCCGTGAGTCCGACAGGGGGATCCAGGGGATTGATGGGATGGGATCAGGGGATCCATGGGATCAATGGGATCCACGGGATGGGATCAGTGGGATCAGGGGATCAGGGGATGGGATCAGGGGATCAGTGGGATCAGGGGATCCATGGGATGGGATCAGTACAGGCTGGGGACGCGGCCTTACTTCCACTCGTCCTTCAACTGCTTCGACTGTGCCGTGAGTCCGACAGGGGGATCCAGAGGATCAGGGGATTCAGGGGATGGGATGGGATCAGTGGATCGATGGGATCAGGGGATCCAGGGGATCAGTACGGGCTGGGGACGTGGCCTTACTTCCACTCGTCCTTCAACTGCTTCGACTGTGCCGTGAGTCCGACAGGGGGGATCCAGGGGATCAGGGGGTCCAAGGGATCCATGGGATGGGATCAGCAGGATCAGGGGATCAGTGGGATCAGGGGATCCATGGGATGGGATCAGTACAGGCTGGGGACGCGGCCTTACTTCCACTCGTCCTTCAACTGCTTCGACTGTGCCGTGAGTCCGACAGGGGGATCCAGGGGATCCAGGGGATTGGGGGATCAGGGGATCAGGGGATCCAGGGGATGGGATCAGGGGATCCACGGGATGGGATCAGGGGATCAGGGGATCCAGGGGATGAGGGGATCAGGGGATCCAGGGGATGGGATCAGGGGATGGGATCCATGGGGATCCAGGGGATGGGATCAGGGGATCAGGGGATCCACGGGATGGGATCAGGGGATCCAGGGGATCAGGGGATCCACGGGATGGGATCAGGGGATCCAGGGGATCCAGGGGATCAGGGGATCAGGGGATCCAGGGGATGGGATCAGGGGATGGGATCCAGGGGGATCCAGGGGATGGGATCAGGGGATCAGGGGATCCAGGGGATGGGATCAGGGGATCAGGGGTTCCATGGGATGGGATCAGTACGGGCTGGGGACGCGGCCTTGCTTCCACTCGTCCTTCAACTGCTTCGACTGTGCCGTGAGTCCGACAGGGGGGATCCAGGGGATCAGGGGGTCCAGGGGATCCGTGGGATGGGATCAGGGGATCAGTGGGATCAGGGGATCCATGGGATGGGATCAGTACAGGCTGGGGACGCGGCCTTACTTCCACTCGTCCTTCAACTGCTTTAACCGTGCTGTGAGTCCGACAGGGGGATCCAGGGGATCAGGGGATCCACAGGATGGGATCAATGGGATCTGGGGATCCGCAGGATCAGGGGATCCATGGGGCAGGATCGATGGGATCAGGGGATCCAGGGGATCAGGGGATGGGATCCATGGGATCAGGGGATGAGATCCATAGGATGGGACAGGATGGGTGGGATGAGATCCACGGGATTGGGATGGGATGGGATCAATGGGATCAAAGGGATCAATAAGATGGGATGAGATTGGGATGGGACAGGATTGGGATGGGATTGGGATTGGGATTGGGATGGGATTGGGATGGGATTGGGATGGGATTGGGATGATTCAGGGCCGCCATCCTCTCCCAGGTTATCATCGGAAGCATCTTCGAGGTGATCTGGGCTGTTGTGAAGCCGGGAACATCCTTTGGGATCAGCGTGCTGCGAGCTCTCAGGTTACTGCGCATCTTCAAAGTCACCAAGTGAGCGCCAGGCCCCCCCCGTGTCCCCTTGTGTCCCTTCGTGACCCCCCGGTGTCCCCTGGTGTCCCCCCTGTGTCCCCTCATGTCCCCCCTGTGTCCCCCCCGTGTCCCCCTCGTTTCCCCCCGTGTCCCCCCCGTGTCCCTTCGTGTCCCCCCCGTGTCCCTTCGTGTCCCCCCGTGTCCCTTCATGTCCCCCCGTGTCCCCCCGTGTCCCCTAGTGTCCCCTCGTGTCCTCCTGTGTCCCCCCCGGTGTCCCCTGGTGTCCCCCAGTGTCCCCCCAGTGTCCCCCCGGTGTCCCCGCTGTCCCCACAGCCCGGCGCTGTCCCCGCAGGTACTGGGCTTCCCTGCGGAACCTGGTGGTGTCCCTGCTGAACTCCATGAAATCCATCATCAGCCTCCTCTTCCTCCTCTTCCTCTTCATCGTCGTCTTCGCCCTTTTGGGGATGCAGCTCTTCGGGGGACAGTGAGTGACCGGGCGGGTCCCCAGGGATGTCCCCACCGGTCCCCAGAGTTTTGGGGTGTCTCTGTGCCCCCCCTGTCCCTGCTTGGGGGGCACCTGCTGCTGGTGGGGCTCCCACCGCTGCCCCCCTCCCCCCAAACTCCCCCCAGGTTCAATTTTGACGACGGGACCCCTCCCACCAATTTCGACACTTTCCCAGCAGCAATAATGACGGTGTTTCAGGTAGGTCCCACCCCCGGGGGGAGGCCCCGAGGGGGGCGGGGGGCTCTCGGGGGGGGGTCCCCGCTGCCCCCAGGGTTTCTCCTTCCCCCCCAGATCCTGACGGGAGAAGACTGGAACGCGGTGATGTACGACGGGATCAAATCTCAGGGCGGCGTCAAGGGCGGGATGGTTTTCTCCGTCTACTTCATTGTCCTCACCCTCTTTGGCAACTGTATTCTGGGGGTCCCGGGGGGGTCCTGGGGGGCTCCTGGGGGGGCTCAGGGGGAGTCCTGGGAGGGGAGGGGCTGCCCTGGTCCCCCCGCTTTGCCTTGACGCCTCTCCCAGATACGCTCCTGAACGTCTTCTTGGCCATTGCCGTGGACAACTTGGCCAACGCGCAGGAGCTCACCAAGGTCAGGGCTCTGGGGGTCTCGGAGGGTCTGGGGGGCCCTGGGAGGGTCTGGGGGGGTCTCGGGCCGGGCTGGACGCGGCACTGGGGCTTCGCAGGATGAGCAGGAGGAGGAGGAAGCCGCCAACCAGAAGCTGGCGCTGCAGAAGGCGAAGGAGGTGGCCGAGGTCAGCCCGCTGTCCGCAGCCAACATGTCCGTGACCATGTGAGTGTCCGGAGCGCGCCGGGATCAGCCCGGATCCACCCCCCAGAACATCCCAGAGCCAGCCCAGACCCACCCCAGCTCCAGCCTTGGGTCCATCCTTGGGTCCATCTCGAATCCTCAGCACCATCCCCAGATCCACCCTGGCTCCATCCCAGCTCCATCCCTGGCTCCATCCCGGCTCCATCTGCGGATTGATCTCGGCTCCATCCCAGACCCACCCTGGCTCCATCCTTGGGTCCATCCCAAATCCTTCCTCAGCGCCATCCCAGCTCCATCCCAGCTCTGTCCCTGGGTCCATCCCAGCTCCATTCCAGCTCTGTCCCTGGGTCCATCCCGGCTCCATCCCAGCTCTGACCCTGGGTCCATCCCAGCTCCATCCTGGCTCCATCCCAGCTCTGACCCTGGGTGCATCCCGACCCCATCCCAGCTCTGTCCCTGGGTCCATCCTGGCTCCTTCCCAGCTCCATCTGCAGATCGATCTTGGCTCCATCCCAGCTCCATCCCTGGGTCCATCCCAGCTCTGTCCCCGGCTCCATCCCAGCTCCATCCTCGGGTCCATCCTGGCTCCGTCCCTGGGTCCATCCCAGCTCCATCCCTGGGTCCATCCCGGCTCCGTCCCTGGCTCCATCCCAGCTCTGTCCCCGGCTCCATCCCAGCTCTGTCCCTGGCTCCATCCCAGCTCCATCCTCGGGTCCATCCTGGCTCCGTCCCTGTGTCCATCCCAGCTCTGTCCCCAGGTCCATCCTGGCTCTGTCCCCGGGTCCATCCTGGCTCTGTCCCCGGGTCCATCCTGGCTCTGTCCCTGGGTCCATCCCAGCTCCTTCCTCAGCTCCATCCCTGGATCCATCCCAGCTCCATCTGTGGATCGATCTCGGCTCCATCCTGGCTCCGTCCCCGGGTCCATCCCAGATCCATCTTTGACTCCATCCCAGCTCCATCCCCGGCTCCATCCTGGCTCCTTCCTCGGCTCCATCCCGGCTCCATCTGCGGATCGATCTCGGCTCCATCCCAGCTCTGTCCCTGGGTCCATCCCGGCTCCTTCCTCAGCTCCATCCCGGCTCCATCCCAGCTCCATCCATGGATCGATCTCGGCTCCATCCCAGATCCATCTTTGACTCCATCCCAGCCCCGTCCCCGCCCTTTCCCGGCTCCATCCCATCCCGACCCCATCCCGTTCCCATCCCGTTCCCATCCCGTTCCCATCCCGTTCCCATCCCGTTCCCATCCCGGTCCCATCCCGGTCCCATCCCGACCCCATCCCATTCCCATCTCGTTCCCATCCCGTTCCCATCCCGGTCCCATCCCGACCCCATCCCGTCCGCACCCCGGCCCCTCCCGACCCAATCCCGCCCCCGGGGCCGCAGGAAGGAGCAGCAGAAGAACCAGAAATCCTCCAAGTCGGTGTGGGAGCAGCGCACGAGCGAGCTGCGGAAGCAGAACCTGCTGGCGAGCCGGGAGGCTCTGTACAGCGAGCTGGACCCCGAGGAGCGCTGGAAGGTTCCCTACGCCCGCCACCTGCGCCCGGACATGAAGACTCACCTGGACCGGCCGCTGGTGGTGGACCCGCAGGAGAACCGCAACAACAACACCAACAAGACGCGGCCCGGGGAGCCCCCGGCCGAGCCGCGCTTCGGGCCGCTCCGCGCCGAGGAGCTGCGGCGGCAGCAGCCGCGGTACCCCGAGCACGGCGGCGGCCCCCGGGCCCCGGAGCCCGCGGGACCCCCCGGGAGCCGCCGGCCCCGCAGCAGCAGCCGGGAACCGGAGCGGGAGCCCAGCCAGGAGCGCGGCTATGCCGAGGGCGAGCGGCCCAAAGGGCGACACCGCAGCCGCGACGGCCGCGCCGGGTCCCCACCGGAGCGGGAGCACCGGAGGCACCGCGGCCACCGGCGGGGGCCCGAGGAGGGCGAGGAGGGAGCCAGGCCCGAGCGGCGGCCGCGGCACCGGGAAGGGGGGCGGCCGCAGCGGGGCGAGGGTGACGGGGAGCACGGGGACGGAGAGCGGCGGAGGCGGCACCGGCACGGGCCCCCCCCCGGCTACGACGGCGAGGGCAGGCGGGAGGACAAGGAGCGGCGGCACCGGCGGAGGAGGTGAGGGCGCGGGAGGGACCCCCGGGGGTTGCCGGGACCCTCCCGGAGCCGGCGGGACCCTCCCGGAGCCGGTGGGACCCTCCGAGCAGGGGCTGCTCTGGTACCCCAAGAGAGAACCGAGCGTCTCTCGGCGGTCCCTGGGGAGCGGATCTTGGGGTGCCGGGGGTCTCCACTGAGCCCCCCGCCCCTCTGAGCCCCCCTTGTCCCCCCAGGGAGGCGCAGCCGCCCCCGGCGCCGTCGGGCCCCACGCTCTCCACCACCCGCCCCATCCAGCAGGACCTGGGGCGCCGGGAGCCCCCCGTGGCCGAGGACATCGACAACATGAAGAACAACAAGCTGGCCACGGGCGAGCCCCCCGCGCCCCCCTCCATGGGCAACCACACCCCCTGCCCCCCCTCCGGGCCCCCCCGCCGGGCCCCCCCCAACGCCAACCCCCCGCCCCCCGAGAACAGCCTGGTGGTCACCAACCCCGGCCCCCTCAACAACCCCAGCAAGGGCGGGGGCAAACCGGAGCACACGGCCGTGGACATCCCACCCCCCTTCCCAGCGCCCCCCAGCAACGCCCTGGTCCAAGGTGGGGCAGCCCCGCTGAGGTTTGGGGGGGCCTGGGAGCGCTGGGGAGCCCGGGGGGGGTTCAGGGGATGAGGGCGGGTCAGGGATGTGAGGGTGACCTGGGGGGGTTCAAGGGGGGTTTAGGGGATGAGAGGGGGTTTAGGGGCTGTGAGGATGACCTGGGGGGTTCAGGGGGGCGCAGGGGGGGTTCAGGGGATGGGGGGGGGGGCGCAGGGCTGTGAGGGTGATCTGGGGGGTTCGGGGGGGTTCAAGGGGGGTTCAGGGGATGAGGGGGGGGTTTAGGGGCTGTGAGGGTGATCTGGGGGGCGCAGGGGGGGTTCAGGGGATGAGGGGGGGTCAGGGATGTGAGGGTGATCTGGGGGGCTCAGGGGGGCTCGGGGAGGCTCGGGGTGGGGGGTTTAGGGACTGTGAGGATGATCTGGGGAGCTCAGGGGGGCTCTGGGGGGGTTCAGGGGATGAGGGGGGGTTTAGGGGCTGTGAGGATGACCTGGGGGGTTCAGGGGGGCGCAGGGGGGGGTTCAGGGGATGGGGGGGGGGGCGCAGGGCTGTGAGGGTGATCTGGGGGGTTCGGGGGGGTTCAAGGGGGGTTCAGGGGATGAGGGGGGGGTTTAGGGGCTGTGAGGGTGATCTGGGGGGCGCAGGGGGGGTTCAGGGGATGAGGGGGGGTCAGGGATGTGAGGGTGATCTGGGGGGCTCAGGGGGGCTCGGGGAGGCTCGGGGTGGGGGGTTTAGGGACTGTGAGGATGATCTGGGGAGCTCAGGGGGGCTCTGGGGGGGTTCAGGGGATGAGGGGGGGTTTAGGGGCTGTGAGGGTGATCTGGGGGGCTCAGGGGAGCTCGAGGGGGACGGGGGGGTTTAGGGGATGAGGGGGGGGATTAGGGGCTGTGAGGGTGATTTGGGGGTTCAGGGGGGCTCTGGGGGGGGTTTAGGGGATGAGGTGGGGTTTAGGGGCTGTGAGGGTGATTTGGGGGTTCAGGGGGGGTTTTGGGGATGGGGGGATGACCTGGGGGGTTCAGGGGGGCGCAGGGGGGGTGAGGGGGTGTCTCAGGGCTGTGAGGGTGATTTGGGGGGCTCAGGGGGGCCCGGGGGAGTCCCTGAGGTCGCTCCCCCCGCAGTGAACAGGAACGCGAACCCCGAGCCGCTGCCCCGCAAGGAGGAAGAGGAGAAGAAGGAGGAGGAAGGCGACGGGCAGGACGAGAACGGCCCCAAGCCCATGGTGCCCTACAGCTCCATGTTCATCCTGTCCACCACCAACCCGTGAGCGCCGGGGGACAGCGGGTTCGGGGGACAGGGGGTTCGGGGGGGTCTGGGGGGGACAGGGGGGTCTGGGGGACAGAGTGGTCTGGGGGGGTCCGGGCGGGACAGGGGGGTCTGGGGGACAGTGGGTTCGGGGGGAACAGGGGGGTCCGGGGGGGGCAGCGGGGTCTGGGGGGACAGGGGGGTCTGGGGGGGTCCGGGGGGGACAGGGGGTTCGGGGGGACAGGGGAGTCTGGGGGGGTCCGGGGGTTCGGGGGGACAGGGGGGTCTGGGGGGGACAGGGGGTTCGGGGGGGACAGGGGGGTCTGGGGGGGGCAGCGGGGTCTGGGGGGACAGGGGGGTCTGGGGGGGTCCGGGGGGGACAGGGGGTTCGGGGGGACAGGGGGGTCTGGGGGGGTCCGGGGCTTCGGGGGGGCAGGGGGTTCGGGGGGGACAGGGGAATCTGGGGGGGACAGGGGGGGTCTGGGGGCGTCCGGGGGGGACAGGGGAGTCTGGGGGGGACAGAGGGGTCTGGGGGGTCCGGGCGGGACAGGGGGGTCTGGGGGACAGCGGGTTCGGCGGGGGCAGGGGGGTTCGGGGGGACAGCGGGGTCTGGGGGACAGAGGGGTCCGGGGGGACAGGGGGTTCGGGGGGGACAGAGGGGTTCGGGGGGGACAGGACAGGGGGGTCTGGGGGGACAGAGGGGTCTGGGGGGACAGAGGGGTCTGGGGGGTCTGGGGGGGGACAGCGGGGTCCGGGGGGTCCTGGCGCGGTCCGGGGGTTTCCTAGCGGGGTTCGGGGGGGGACAGGGGGGTCCGGGGGGTTCCTGGCGGGGTTCGGGGGAGGGACAGGGGGGTCCGGGGGGTTCCTGGCGGGGTTCGGGGGGTCCCGGCGGGGTGCGGGGGGGTCCCGGCGGGGTTCGGGGGGTCCTGGCGGGGTGCGGGGGTCCCCCCTCAGCGTGTGCCCCCCAGGTTCCGGCGGCTGTGTCACTACATCGTGAACCTGCGCTATTTCGAGATGTGCATCCTCATGGTGATCGCCATGAGCAGCATCGCGCTCGCCGCCGAGGACCCCGTGCAGCCCAACGCCCCCCGCAACAACGTGAGACCCCTGCCCGCCCTCTGCCGCCCGCCGCGACCCCCGCGGCAGGGGTGCTGCGGGGTCCCGGGGTGCTGGGGGTCCCGGGGTGCTGGGGGTCCCGGGGTGCTGGGGGGGGTCCTGGGGAGTCCTGGGGGGGGTCCTGGGGAGTCCAGGGGTCATGGGGGGGTCCTGGGGGGGTCCTGGGAGTCCCCGGGGTGCTGGGGGGTTCCTGGGGAGTCCCGGGGTGCTGGGGGGGTCCTGGGGGAGTCCTGGGGGGGGGGTCCTGAGGAGTCCCGGGGTGCTGGGGGGTCCTGGGGGGGTCCTGGGAACCTGGGGAGTCCTGGGGTGCTGGGGGGGTCCTGGGGGGTTCCTGAGGAGTCCCGGGGTGCTGGGGGGGGGGGGCTGAGGGGGTCCTGGGGGTTCCCGGAGTGCTGGGGGGATCTTGGGGGGGTGCTGGGGGGTCCTGGGGTGCTCGGGGGATGCTGGGGGGGTCCTGGGGACTCTCGGGGTGCTCGGGAGGTCCTGAGGAGTCCCGGGGTGCTGGGGGGGGGTGCTGAGGGGTCCTGGGGTCCTGGGGAGTCCCCAGGGTTCTGGAGGGGTCCAGGGGGGGTCCTGGGGAGTCTTGGGGTGCTCGGGGGGTCCTGGGGAGTCCTTGGGCCCTGGGGGGGTCCAGAGGGGGTCCTGGGGTTCTCGGAGTGTCCTGGGGACTCCCGGGGTGCTGGAGGGGTCCTGGGGGGGTCCCGGGGGGCTCCTGGGGATCTCCGGGTGCTGCGGCTGCCGGGGGTGTCCCATCCTTGCCCCCCCTCCCCCCCAGGTGCTGCGCTACTTCGATTACGTCTTCACGGGGGTCTTCACCTTCGAGATGGTGATCAAGGTGAGCGGGGGGAGGGTCCGCAGGGCTGGGGGGGTCCCCCCGGAGCCCCCCCTGACACCCCCTCCCCACATCATCCCCCCGCAGATGGTGGACCTGGGGCTGGTGCTTCACCAAGGTGCCTACTTCCGGGACCTGTGGAACATTCTGGATTTCATCGTGGTCAGCGGGGCTCTGGTGGCCTTCGCCTTCACGTGAGTGGCCCCGGGGGGAGGGGAGGGGGACACGGGGAGGGTGTGGGGGGGGGGTCTCCCGGTGCCGCCCCCTCCCCAAAGTGGGGTCTGTCCCGCTGCCCGCGCTCGCTGTTGTCGCTTGACGTCCGTCCTCGGCCGCTTGTCACCGCGTCTGTGTCGTCCTGTCACCGTCCCCGTCTCGGTGTGGCGGGCAACCAGGAGCAAGCCGCGAGTAAGGGCTGAGTAACCCCCGAGGGACCCTCAACCCCCCGAGGAAAGGGGGAGAATCCCCTGAGGAAAGGTGTCCGAGCAGCCTTAAAGGCTGAGCATCCCCTGAGTAAAGGCTGAGCATCCCCTGAGTAAAGGCTGAGCATCCTCTGAGTAACTGAGCAATTCTCCAAGTAAAGGCTGAGCATCCCCCGAGTAAAGGCTGAGTATTCTCTGAGTAACTGAGCAATTCTCCAAGTAAAGGCTGAGCATCCCCCGAGTAAAGGCTGAGCATCCCCCGAGTAAAGCTTGAGCATCCCCCGAGTAAAGCTTGAGCATCCCCTGAGTAAAGCTTGAGCATCCCCTGAGTAAAGGCTGAGCATCCCCTGAGTAAAGGCTGAGCATCCCCTGAGTAAAGGCTGATTATCCTCTGAGTAAATGCTGAGCATCCCCTGAGTAAAGCTTGAGCATCCCCTGAATAAAGGCTGAGCATCCTCCAAGTAAAGCTTGAGCATCCCCTGAATAAAGGCTGAGCATCCTCCAAGTAAAGCTTGAGCATCCCCTGAGTAAAGGCTGAGCATCCCCTGAGTAACTGAGCAATCCTCCAAGTAAAGGCTGAGCATCCCCCGAGTAAAGGCTGAGCATCCCCTGAGTAAAGGCTGAGCATCCCCTGAGTAAAGCTTGAGCATCCCCTGAGTAAAGCTTGAGCATGCCCCGAGTAGCTGAGCATCCCCTGAGTAAAGCTTGAGCATCCCCTGAGTAAAGCTTGAGCATCCCCTGATTAAAGGCTGAGCATCCCCTGAGTAAAGCTTGAGCATCCCCTGAGTAAAGCTTGAGCATCCCCCGAGTAGCTGAGCAACCCCTGGGTATCTGAGCAGCCCTAAAGTAAAGGCTGAGCATCCTCCTAGTAAAGACTGAGCATCCCCTGAGTAATTGGGCATCCTCTAAGTAAAGGCTGAGCATCCCATGAGTAACTGCGCATCCTGGGCTCAGCATCCCCTGAGCAACTGGGCATCCTCTAAGTAAAGGCTGAGCATCCCCTGAGTAACTGGGCATCCCCTGAGTAAAGGCTGAGCATCCCCTGAGTAACTGGGTATCCTCTAAGTAAAGGCTGAGCATCCCCTGAGTAACTGGGTATCCCCTGAGTAAAGGCTGAGCATCCCCTGAGTAACTGGGTATCCCCTGAGTAAAGGCTGAGCATCCCCTGAATAACTGGGCATCCTCTAAGTAAAGGCTGAGCATCCCATGAGTAACTGGGCCTCCTGGGCTGAGCACCTCCCATGAGACTGAGCAGCCCCCGAGTAAAGCCGGAGTAAACCCGGAGCAGACCCCGATCTCCTTCCGGGAGCTGGGGCTGCCCCGGGGGTCTCCCCCCGTCCCTCGGGGGGGTCCGGGGGTGCCAGGGGGGGGCTCTGACCGTGCCTTGTCTCTCCGCTTCTCTGCCTCCGCCGCAGGAGCAGCTCACGGTAAATCCTTCTGCCTTCGTCTCCGTCCTCGTCCTCTCCTCGTGCTCGTGCTCGTGCCTCGCTCCCCCTCCCCAAATTCCCACCCCTGACACCCCCCACACCCCCCAAAAACCGCCTCAGCTGAACGTGTGATGAGCGCGGGGGGGGGGAGGGGAGGGCGGGAAGAGGGGGGGAGGGGATGGGACACCCCCCCCCCCCAGCGGGTCCTGCTGGGGGTCCCGGGGGGGTTGCAGGGGTCCCACGCCCCCCGCTCGC
Source organism: Cyanistes caeruleus (assembly GCF_971803275.1). Lineage (NCBI taxonomy): Eukaryota > Metazoa > Chordata > Aves > Passeriformes > Paridae > Cyanistes > Cyanistes caeruleus. The sequence continues at coordinate 1,709,811 of NC_141736.1, forward strand.
CCCCGCAGCGGCAGCAGCAAAGGGAAGGACATTAACACCATCAAATCCCTGCGCGTCCTCCGCGTCCTGCGGCCCCTCAAGACCATCAAGAGGCTCCCCAAGCTCAAGGTGGGCTCCGGGGTTGGGGGGGGTGGGATAATTCCGAGGGTTATTCCGGGGGGTCCCGAGCAGCGGTGCTGAGCCCCCCCCCCACCCCACCCACCCCAGGCCGTGTTCGACTGCGTGGTGAACTCGCTGAAGAATGTCCTCAACATCCTCATCGTCTACATGCTCTTCATGTTCATCTTCGCCGTGGTGGCCGTGCAGCTCTTCAAGGGAAAGTTCTTCTACTGCACCGACGAGTCCAAGGAGTTTGAGAAGGACTGCAGGTACGGCCCGGCCGGGAGGGACCCCCCGGACCCCCCCCGGCCCTCGCCCACCGCCCCTCCCCGGGCAGGGGCGAGTACCTGGTGTACGAGAAGGACAACGAGGTGAAGGCGCAGAAGCGCGAGTGGAAGAAGTACGAGTTCCACTACGACAACGTGCTCTGGGCGCTGCTCACGCTCTTCACCGTCTCCACCGGAGAGGGGTGGCCGCAGTAAGGCTGTGGGGATTTGGGGCTGGGGGCTCCGGAGGGGTCTGGGGGGGGTGGGGCAGAGGGACCCCCAGCCCGTCCCACAGTGAGGCTGAAGGGATTTGGGGCTGGGGGCTGCAGAGGGGTCTGCGGGCTCCAGAGGGGTCGGGGGCAAGCAGAGGGATTTGGGTCTGGGGGCTCCAGAGGGGTCTGGGGGGCAGCAGAGGGACCCCCAGCCCGTCCCACAGTGAGGCTGCAGGGATTTGGGTCTAGGGTCTCCAGAGGGCTCTGGGGGCTACAGAGGGACCCCCAGCCCCTCGCTGCCCCTGCAGGGATTTGGGTCTGGGGGCTCCAGAGGGATTTGGGTCTGGGGTCTCCAGAGTGACCCCCAGCCCCTTGCTGCCCCCGCAGGGATTTGGGTCTGGGGACTCCGGAGGGTTCTGGGGGCTCCAGAGGGATTTGGGTCTGGGGGCTCCAGAGGGATTTGGGTCTGGGGGCTCCAGAGGGACCCCCAGCCCGTCCCACAGTAAGGCTGCAGGGATTTGGGTCTGGGGGCTCCAGAGGGTTCTGGGGGCTCCAGTGGGACCCCAGCCCCTCGCTGCCCCCGCAGGGAGTTGGGTCTGGGGTCTCCAGAGGGATTTGGGTCTGGGGGCTCCAGAGGGATTTGGGTCTGGGGGCTCCAGAGGGACCCCCAGCCCCTCGCTGCCCCTGCAGGGATTTGAGTTTGGGGTCTCCAGAGGGATTTGGGTCTGGGGTCTCCAGAGGGATTTGGGTCTGGGGGCTCCAGAGGGTTCTGGGGGCTCCAGAGGGATTTGGGTCTGGGGGCTCCAGAGGGATTTGGGTCTGGGGTCTCCAGAGGGACCCCCAGCCCCTCGCTGCCCCCACAGGGATTTGGGTCTGGGGTCTCCAGAGGGACCCCCAGCCCCTTGCTGCCCCCGCAGGGATTTGGGTCTGGGGGCTCCAGAGGGACCCCCAGCCCCTCGCTGCCCCCGCAGGGATTTGGGTCTGGGGGCTCCAGAGGGACCCCCAGCCCCTCGCTGCCCCCACAGGGTCCTCAAGCACTCTGTGGACGCCACGTACGAGAACCAGGGCCCGAGCCCCGGGTACCGCATGGAGATGTCCATCTTCTACGTCGTCTATTTCGTCGTCTTCCCCTTCTTCTTCGTCAACATCTTCGTGGCCCTCATCATCATCACCTTCCAGGAGCAGGGCGACAAGATGATGGAGGAGTACAGCCTGGAGAAGAACGAGGTGGGGGCGAGCGGCCTCGGCTCTGCGCGAATTTGGGGAGGGGTCCGCACCAGGGTGGGTGACGCCCCCGCCGTGTGTCCCCCTCCCCACAGAGAGCATGCATCGACTTCGCCATCAGCGCCAAACCGCTGACCCGGCACATGCCCCAGAACCGCCAGAGCTTCCAGTACCGCATGTGGCAGTTCGTGGTGTCGCCGCCCTTCGAGTACACCATCATGGCCATGATCGCCCTCAACACCATCGTGCTCATGATGAAGGTGGGTGGGGATGGGGCTGGGGGGGCCGGGGAGCCCCCCCGGGGGGGTTTGCAGCCCCCCGTGAGCCCCCCCAGGGTGTTTGCAGAGCCCCCTGAGCCCCCCCAGGGTGTTTGCAGCCCCCCCTGAGCCCCTCCAAGGGTGTTCCCAGCCCCTCCTGAGCCCCCCCGGGGGTGTTTGCAGCCCCCCGTGAGCTCTCCTGGGTCTCCCCAGTTCTGCAGCCCCCCCTGAGCCCTCCTGGGCGTGTTTGCAGCCCCCCCAGGGGTGTTTGCAGCCCCCCGTGAGCCCCTCCGGGGGTGTTTGCAGCCCCTCCTGAGCCCCCCCAGGGTGTTTGCAGAGCCCCCTGAGCCCCTCCAAGGGTGTTCCCAGCCCCTCCTGAGCCCCCCCCGGGGGTGTTCGCAGCCCCCCTGAGTCCCCCCGGGGGTGTTCGCAGCCCCCCGTGAGCCCTCCTGGGTCTCCCTGTTTCTACAGCCCCCCCTGAGCCCCCCCGGGGGTGTTCCGTGCCCCCCCGGGTCTCCCCGGTTCTGCAGCCCCCCGAGTTTGTCCTGGAGAGTGGATCTGATCTTCTCCGGGTCCATTCCTGGGTCCTGGCCTTGTCCTGCACCTCTGTTCCCCCTGGGAGCTGTTCTGGTCCCCTGGGGACACCCCTGGAGCTGTCCCTGTCCCCCTGGGGACACCCCCAGGATCCATCCCCTGTCCTGGGATCACCCCTGGGGCTGTCCCTGTCCCCCGGGGCTGTCGCTGTCCCCCTGGGGCCGCCCCCTCCCCACACCCCTGTCCCTCTGGGGCTGTCCCTGTCCCCCGGGGCTGTCCCTGTCCCCCTGGGTCTGTCCCTGTCCCCCGGGGCTGTCCCTGTCCCCCTGGGGACACCCCCAGGATCCATCCCCTGCCCCAGGATCACCCCTGGGTCTGTCCCTGTCCCCCGGGGCTGTCCCTGTCCCCCTGGGGCTGTCCCTGTCCCCCTGGGATCACCCCTGGGGCTGTCCCTGTCCCCCTGAGGCTGTCCCTGTCCCTCTGGGGACACCCTTGGGGCTGTCCCTGTCCCCCCGGGGACACCCTTGGGGCTGTCCCTTTCCCCCCGGGGACACCCTTGGGGCTGTCCCTTTCCCCCTGGGGACACCCTTGGGGCTGTCCCTGTCCCCCTGGGATCACCCCTGGGGCTGTCCCTGTCTCCCAGGGCTGTCCCTGTCCCCCAGGGGCCGCCCCCTCCCCACACCCCTGTCCCCACGTTCCCGCGCTGTCCCCGCAGTTCTACGACGCCTCCGACACCTACGAGTACGTTCTCAAGATGTTCAACAACGTCTTCACCTCCCTCTTCTCCCTCGAGTGTCTCCTCAAGATCATGGCCTTCGGTGTCCTGGTACGGGGGACCCCGGGCTTGGGGGGACCCCCAGACCGCCGGGGCAGCCTCAGGGACCCCCCAAAACCTGGGGGGACCCCAAAACCTCGGGAGACCCCGAGACCTCGGGAGATCCCGGGGAGCTGACGGGACGAGCGCCCCAGATCTGTCCCCGGGATCTCGGGGGGATCTCAGGGATCCACCCTGAGGTTTGGGGGGTCCAGCTCGGGGGTACCCCAAGATCCGGGACCCCACATCCCTTTTCCCCCCCCCTTCCCCTTTCCCAGAATTATTTCCGCGACGCCTGGAACATCTTCGACTTCGTGACGGTGCTGGGCAGCATCACGGACATCCTGGTGACGGAGTTCGGGGTGGGTGGGGACCCCCTCCCCTCTCCTCCCCTCCCCCGGCCCCGTTCTCGGGGTTCCCTTCCCCCCTCACCCCATTTTTGTGTCCCCCCCCCCCAACCAGAACAATTTCATCAACCTGAGCTTCCTGCGCCTGTTCCGCGCCGCCCGGCTCATCAAGCTCCTGCGCCAGGGCTACACCATCCGCATCCTGCTCTGGACCTTCGTCCAGTCCTTCAAGGTGACCCCAAAACCCCCCTGGGCCCCCCAAAACCCCCCAGGAACCCCAAATCCCCTCTCAAACCCCCAAACCCCCCAACCCCCCTGGGCCCCCCGGCTCATCAAGCTCCTGCGCCAGGGCTACACCATCCGCATCCTGCTCTGGACCTTCGTCCAGTCCTTCAAGGTGACCCCAAAACCCCCCTGGGCCCCCCAAAACCCCCCCGGGGGTCCCCCCTGGATCCCCGAGCCCCCCCTGGGCCCCCCAAACCCCCCCTGTGCCCCCCAAATCCCCCCGTCCTCCCAAACCCCCCCTGACCTCCCAACCTCCCCCAGACCCCCAAACCCCCCTCGGGGATCCCCCCTGGCCCCCCAAAGCCTCCCTGGCCCCCCAAATCCCCCCCGTCCCCCCCTGACCGTCCCCGCTGTGTCTCCAGGCCCTGCCCTACGTGTGCCTGCTGATCGCCATGCTGTTCTTCATCTACGCCATCATCGGCATGCAGGTGAGACCCCCGACAGGTGAGACCCCCCCCGGGGGGGGCAGGTGAGACCCCCGACAGGTGAGACCCCCGGGGGGGGCAGGTGCTCCCCCCAGGTCCAAGTGCCCCCCCCAGGTCCAGGTGCCCCCCCCAGGTCCAGGTGACACTCCCAGGTCCAGATGACCCCCCAGGTCCAGGTGACACCCCTGGGGTACCAATGACACCCCCAGGTCCAGGTGCCCCCCCCAGGTCCAGGTGACACCCCCAGGTCCAGGTGACCCCCCCAGGGGTACAGGTGACACCCCCAGGTCCAGGTGACACCCCCAGGGGTACAGATGACACCCCCAGGTACAGATGACACCCCCAGGGGTCCAGGTAACCCCCCCAGGTCCAGGTGACCCCCCAGGGGTCCAGGTGCCCCCCCAGGTCCAGGTGCCCCCCCAGGTCCAGGTGCCCCCCCAGGGGTCCAGGTGCCCCCCCAGGTCCAGGTGCCCCCCCAGGGGTACAGGTGACACCCCAGGTCCAGGTGCCCCCCCAGGGGTACAGATGACACCCCAGGTCCAGGTGCCCTCCCAGCCCCCCCGAGCTGTCCCCACACCCGCAGGTGTTCGGGAACATCGGGATCGAGGAGGAGGACGATGAATCGGCCATCACCCAACACAACAACTTCAGAACCTTCTTCCAGGCGCTGATGCTGCTCTTCAGGTGAGCCGGGCTGGCACCCACCGTCACCTGGGGTCACCTGGGGTCACCCTGTGTCACCCCGTGTCACCCTGTGTCACCCTGTGTCATCCCACTGTCACCCCGTGTCACCCTGTGTCACCCCACTGTCACCTGGTGTTACCTGGTGTCACCCCGGTGTCACCCCATGTCACCCCGTGTCACCCCATGTCACCCCAGTGTCACCTGGTGTCACCCCAGTGTCACCCCAGTGTCACCCCATGTCACCCCATGTCACCCCAGTGCTACCCTGATATCACCCGGGTACCCAGTGTCACCCCTGTGTCACCCCGGTGTCACCCGGATATCACCTGGGTACCCAGTGTCACCCCAGTGTCACCCCAGTGTCACCCCAGTGTCACCGTGGTGTCATCCTGTGTCACCCAGTGTCACCCAGTGTCACCCGGTGTCACCCCAGCATCACCCAGGTACCCAGTGCCCCCCCAGCACGGTCCACAGTGCCACCCAGTGTCACCCTGGTGTCACCCACCCCATGAGATCTGCGCCGCTGTGTCCCCTCCCCATGTCCACCCCTGTGTCCCCCCCGTGACTGTCACATGTCACACGTCACATGTCACATGTGTGTCCCCAGGAGTGCCACGGGCGAGGCGTGTCACGAGATCATGCTGTGTCACATGTCACACGTGTGTCCCCAGGAGTGCCACGGGCGAGGCGTGGCACGAGATCATGCTGTGTCACATGTCACACGTGTGTCCCCAGGAGTGCCACGGGCGAGGCGTGGCACGAGATCATGCTGTGTCACATGTCACACGTGTGTCCCCAGGAGCGCCACCGGCGAGGCGTGGCACGAGATCATGCTGTGTCACATGTCATACGTGTGTCCCCAGGAGCGCCACCGGCGAGGCGTGGCACGAGATCATGCTGTGTCACATGTCATACGTGTGTCCCCAGGAGCGCCACGGGCGAGGCGTGGCACGAGATCATGCTGTGTCACATGTCACACGTGTGTCCCCAGGAGTGCCACGGGCGAGGCGTGGCACGAGATCATGCTGTGTCACATGTCACACGTGTGTCCCCAGGAGTGCCACGGGCGAGGCGTGGCACGAGATCATGCTGTGTCACATGTCACACGTGTGTCCCCAGGAGTGCCACGGGCGAGGCGTGGCACGAGATCATGCTGTGTCACATGTCACACGTGTGTCCCCAGGAGTGCCACGGGTGAGGCGTGGCACGAGATCATGCTGTGTCACATGTCACACGTGTGTCCCCAGGAGTGCCACGGGCGAGGCGTGGCACGAGATCATGCTGTCGTGCCTGAGCGGGAAGCCGTGCGATGAGAATTCCGGCATCAAGGAGGACGAGTGCGGCAACGAGTTCGCCTATTTCTACTTCGTGTCCTTCATCTTCCTCTGCTCCTTCCTGGTGAGCGCTGGGGGGGTCCCCAAATCCCCCCTGTGCACCCTCAGACCCCCCTGTGCCCCCCAAATCCTCCCTGTGCCCCCCCAGTGCCCCCCAAATCCCCCCTGTGTCCCCCCAGTGCCCCCCAAATCCCCCCTGTGCCCTCAGACCCCCCTGTGCCCCCCAAATCCCTCCTGTGCCCCCCCAGTGCCCCCCAAATCCCCCCTGTGCCCCCCAAATCCCCACTGTGCCCCCAGACCCGAAACTCTCCCGTGCCCCCCAGACCCACCCCGTGTCTCCAAATCCCCCCCCAGTGCCCCCAGACCCCCTCTGTGCCCCCAGACCCAAATCCCCCCCAGTGCCCCCAGACCCCCTCTGTGCCCCCAGACCCAAAACCACCCCCAGTGCCCCCCCAGACCCCCCCCAGCGCCCCCAGACCCTGCTCCTTCCTGGTGAGCCCCCCGAGGGGATCCCCAGTCCTCCCCCGTGCCCCCCAGACCCAAAACCACCCCCAGTGCCCCCAGATCCCCTCTGTGCCCCCAGACCCAAATCCTCCCCCAGTGCCCCCAGACCCCCTCTGTGCCCCCAGACCCAAATCCCCCCCCAGTGCCCCCAGACCCAAATCCCCCCCCAGTGCCCCCAGACCCCCTCTGTGCCCCCAGACCCAAATCCCCCCCCAATGCCCCCAGACCCCACTCCTTCCCTCATCCCTCTCCTCTCCCTGGAGGTTCTGGGGGGCTCTGGGGGCCCCGCGCCCCCCTCTCCGCCCCCTGAGCCCCCTCCCCGAGCCCACCCTTTCACCCCCCCGAGCCCCCTCCCCGCCCCCCTGAGACCCCTCCCCGCGCCCCCTGAGCCCCCTCCCCGCGCCCCCCCTTTCACCCCCCCCGAGCCCCCTCCCCGCCCCCCTGAGCCCCCTCCCCGCCCCCGCAGATGCTGAACCTGTTCGTGGCCGTCATCATGGACAACTTCGAGTACCTGACCCGCGACTCGTCCATCCTGGGCCCGCACCACCTGGACGAGTACGTGCGGGTCTGGGCCGAGTACGACCCCGCGGCCTGGTAAGGACCCCCGGGGGGCGCGGGGGGGCTCAGGGACACCCCCGGAGCCCGGGGACACCCCTGGACCCTGCGGAACCCTCCCAGGGGACACCCCCGGGGACCCCTCCCAGGGGACACCCCCGGACCCCCTGACCCCTCCCCGGGGATACCCCCGGACTGCGGGGACACCCCCGGACCCCGCAGACCCCTCCCTGGGGACACCCCAGGACCCCTCCCCAGCTCAGGTGACACTCCCGGACCCCCGACCCCTCCCCGGGGACACCCCCGGACCCCGCAGACCCCTCCCTGGGGACACCCCCGGACCCCTCCCCAGCACCGGGGACACCCCCGGACCCCTCCCAGGGGACACCCCCGGACCCCCGGACCCCTCCCCGGGGACACCCCCGGACCCCCGGACCCCTCCCAGGGGACACGGGGGGGTCGCGTCCCGGTCCCCGCGGGGTCTCCGTGGGGAGGGGGCAGAAACGGCACCCGAGACTCCCCCGAGCCCCCCCCGGTGTGTCCCCCCTCCCCAGCAGGGGCTTCCACGCCCCCTCCCCAGCAGCTGAAGGGATCCTTTAGGGGTCCCGAGTGGTCCCTGGAGCCCCCGGGGAGGGGAGAATGGGGGGCCCGAATCATCTCGGGGGGGTCCTGGGGGGTCCTGTAGCCCCCGCCCCATCCCGGGGGGGTTTCTGGGCGGGGGTCTCCGATCCCCAAACCTCCCCTAAGGTACCCCTCAAGTCCGGGGGGGTTTCGGGGCGGGGGTCTCCGATCCCCAAACCTCCCCTTAGGTGCCCCTCCCTGCCCGGGGGGGTTCCGGGGCGGGGGTCTCCGATTCCCAAACCTCCCCTAAGGCCCGGGGGGTTCCCGGGGGGTCCCGGGGGGGTTCCGAGGTGGGGGTCTCTGATTCCCAAACCTCCCCTTTGGTGCCCCTCCGTGCCCGGGGGGGTTCCGGGGCGGGGGTCTCCGATCCCCAAACCTCCCCATCCCCCACTACGGTGCCTCTCCCGGCCGGGGGGGGTCCCGGGGGGTCCCGCCCCCACTAACGTGTGTCTCTTGCAGCGGGCGCATCCACTACCGGGACATGTACAGTTTGTTGCGCGTGATCTCCCCTCCCCTGGGGCTGGGCAAGAAATGCCCCCATAGGGTGGCCTGCAAGGTTCGCCCCCCGCGCCCCCCGCCCGGGGCTGGAATGCGCTTCCCGGTGCCGTATATACATATACGTGCCGTATATCTATATACCCCCGGCATGGAGCCCCCCCCGCCCCGCCCCGCCCCCCCTGCGCGACCCCCCCCGGCATGGGGAACCCCCCCCCCTCCCCCCGGCATGGGGAACCCACCCCGGCATGGGGAAACCACCCCCCCAACCCCCCCGCCCTGCGCGACCCCCTGGCATGGGGAACCCCCCCCATTGGGGAGCCTTAAATTGGGGAACCCCCCCGGTATGGGGAACCTCCCATGGGGACCCCCAAATAGGGGAAACCCCCCATTGGGGCGCCCTAAATTGGGGAACCCCCGCCATTGGGGAATCTCAAAGTGGGGAACGCCCCGGTATGGGGAACCCAAAGTGGGGAACCTCCCTGGCATGGGGAACCCCCCCCATTGGGGAGCCTTAAATTGGGGAACCCCCCCGGTATGGGGAACCCCAAATTGGGGAACCCAAAATTGGGGAACCCCCCCCCGGTATGGGGAACCCCAAACTGGGGAATCCCCCTGGCATGGGGAACCCCCCCAATTGGGGAATCCCAAAGTGGGGAAGCCCCCTGGCATGGGGAACCCCCCCAATTGGGGAGCCCTAAATTGGGGAACCCCCCCGGTATGGGGAACCCCCCCATGGGGAACCCCGAATTGGGGAACCCTCAGTCATGGGGAACCCCCGGTATGGGGGAACCCCCCCCATTGGGGCACCTCAAACTGGGGAACCCCCTCGGTATGGGGCACCCCCAAATTGGGGTCCCCATGGGGGCACCCTCCATTGGGGAACCCCAAATTGGGGAACCCCCATTGGGGACCCCCAAATTGAGGAACCTCAAACTGAGGAAGCCCCCCGGGTATGGGGACCCCCAAATTGAGGAACCCCCCTTTGAGGACCCCTCCCCATTGGGTCACCCCAAACTGGGGACCCCCTGCCATGGATCACCCCCAAATTGGGGACCCCTCCCCATTGGGTCACCCCAAACTGGGGACCCCCTGCCATGGGTCACTCCCAAATTGGGGACCCCTCCCCATTGGGTCACCCCCAAACTGGGGACCCCTCCCCATGGGTCACCCCCAAATTGGGGACCCCTCCCCATTGGGTCACCCCCACACTGGGGACCCCTCCCCATTGGGTCACCCCAAATTGGGGACCCCTCCCCATTGGGTCACCCCCAAATTGGGGACCCCCTGCCATGGGTCACCCCCAAACTGGGGACCCCTCCCCAAATTGGGGCCCCCCCGAGATGGGAATTTCTGGCCTCGCTTTGGGTTCTGGTTTTGTTCATTTTTGGGGTTCGGTTCCTCGTTGCATTTTTGTTCTCGGGGTTTTTTATTTTTTTTTTTTGTTGTGAAATTATTTTTGGTTTTGAAATCGTTATTCAGGTTTTTATTTGCATTATTTAATTTTTTTAATTATTCAATTTTTAAATTATTCTATTTTTTCATAATTTCATTTTTTCATCATCTTTTTCATTATTCAATTTTTCCATTATTCAATTTTTTCATTATTCAATTTTTTCATGATTTAATTTTATTATTTAATTTTTCTATTATTCAATTTTTTCATAATTTAATGTTTGCATTATTTAATGTTTTCATTACTCAATTATTTCATTATTAATTTTTTTAATTATTCAATTTTTCCATTACTCAATTTTTTCATTATTTAATATTTTCATTATTTAATTTTTTAATTATTCAATTTTTCCATTATTCAAATTTTCATCCTTTAATTTTTTCATTCTTCAATTTTTTCATCATTAAATTTTTTAATTATTCAATTCTTTCATAATTTAATGTTTTCATTATTTAATTTTTTAATTATCCCATTTTTCCATTACTCAATTTTTTCATTATTTAATTTTTTAATTATTCGATTTTTCCATTACTCAATTTTTTCATGATTCATTTTTTTCCTTATTCGATTTTTTTTGCATTATTCAATTATTTCGTTATTATTTCCCCCTAATTAATTTTTCTCATTATTAAATTATTTATTAACTTATCAGTTATTTTCATGGTAAAATTTTTTCGTTCTCAAATTTTTTCATTATCGAATTCTTCCATTATTTAATTATTTCATTGAACAATTATTGGATTATTTAATTTTTTATTACTTAATTATTTAAATGTTTAATTTTCAATATTTTATTTTTTATTATTTTTTTGTGGTTTTAATTATTTAAATATTTATTTCCCTCTTTGAAATCTTCATTATTTATTTCATTATTTAATTTTTTCCTTTTTTAAAATCATTTCATTTTTATTCCTTTATCAATTTTTATTATTTAACTATTCCGATATTTGTTTTCCATTATTTAATTTCCATTATTCATTATTTCGTCATTTAATTTAATTATTTGTCATTCTTTCGTTATTTAATTATTTAAATATTCGATTGTTTGATTAAATATTTGATTATTTAATTATTGGATTATTGGATTATTTAACTATTTAATTTTAATTAATGTTTTTCATTTGTTCATTACTCAATTAAAGTTTTCATTATTCCATTGTTTGATTTTTTTCATTATTTAATTATTGTCATTAATTAATTACTTCCATTAATTAATTATTTTCCCGGCTTCCTTTCATGCTTTAATTATTTTCATTATCTAATTATTTATGTTGTTATTTCCCTTAATTAATTTCCTTTGTTCCTTCATTCTTTTTATCTTCTTAATTATTTTTTATTACTTAAATATTTTTATTATTTAATTTTCTCACCCTGTTGTTTTCTTCCTTTTATCCTTCTCACTGCTAAAATTGTTATTTTATTATTTTATTTTATTTTATTTTATTTTATTTTATTTTATTTTATTAATTTAATTTGATCTTATTTTATTTTATTTTAATTTATTTATTTAATTTAATTAAATGAATTGAAATAATTAAATAAATTTTTAAAAAATTATTTTGTTATTTAAATTATTTTTAATCATTTAATTATTGCCATTTTTCTCATAATCCTTATCAATTTATTGGTTTTATTAATAATTCGATGTATTATTTAATTTATTTATTATTATCACTTATAATTGGTTTTATTAATTTCTATTATTTTTCATCAGTTTCAGTTATAAAATCATCGTATTATTTTTTATTACTTTATTTTTATGCCATTAATTTTATATCATTTTATTCTCCTGTTTTTTATTTCTTTTCATGACTCAACCGATTTTTCTTAATTTACAAATTATTTAAAACTTCTCTTATTTTTTATCATTATCCGGATTTTTTTATCATTTTTATTTTTCTCTATTTTCATTTGGTTTTCACCAATGAAAATAATAAAAAGTAAACAGAACAACATAGAAATAAAATATATAAAATGATAAAAAGTAAAAAAATAATAGCAATAAAAATAATCGTTATTTTTATATATTTTATATAATATTAATAATTATTATAATATAATATATTATATATAATTTATGTAGTTATACCTATAAATAAATATATATATAATTTATATAATATTATAATATTTAAATATATCGAATAAATAATAATTATTATTATTTTTATTGCCATTATTACCGTTACTTTTTATTATTTCCATTTTTTATTCTCGTTCTTTTTACCTTTGATTATTTTTATTTATCATTTATTACCGCTATTATTTAATTACTTTTCATTTCCCCTTTTAACTTTTCTCCTTTCTGAACTTTTTCCTCCTTTTCATTTCCTCCATTTCCATTTCTTTTTTAACGTTTTTTTCACCTTTTAATTAGTTTTTTCCCACTTTTTTTGCATCCACACCCCCTCATTTTCCTTTTTCACCCTTTAATTTTCCCCATCCCCTTTTCCACCTCTTTTTATTCTTCCCAACCCTCACGCCCAATCCCATCTTCACCTTTTATCATTTCCGTTATCCCAATTTTTTAAATCACCTTTACCGTTTTTTCACCTTTTAATTCGTTTTTTCCCACTTTTTTTGCATCCACACACCCTCATTTTCCTTTTTCACCCTTTAATTTTCCCCATCACCTTTTCCACCTCTTTTTACTCTTCCCAACCCTCACCTCCAATCCCATTTTCACCTTTTATCATTTCCGTTATCCCGATTTTTTTAATCACTTTATTTTTTTTTTTTCGCCAAATTTCCTTTATATTTTTTTCATTTCAAATCTTTTCGCGCTCGTTCTTTTTTCCACTCTTTTAGAATCTCTTCTTATTCGCTTTCCCCCCTTCCCCTGCTCGGTTTAACCCCCCCCCGGTGTGTCCCCCCTCCTTTCTCGCCCCCAGGGGCCGCCTGACCCTCGCCGACATGTACGAAATGCTGCGGCACATGTCGCCGCCGCTGGGGCTGGGCACCAGCTGCCCCCCCCGCGTGGCCTATAAGGTAGAATAACCCCCCCGGGGGGGCGTGCGACCCCCGACCCCGGCCTCCCCCGGCCTTATTTTGGGGGGGTTTTAGGGGATTTTGGGTTTTGGTTTTTTTTTTTTTTTTTGGTTTTTTTGGTTTTTTTCCCTCCTGCGGCCGCCGGCCCCTGCTGAGCCCCCCCAGGATGGGCTGGGTAAGATGCGCCCCTCCCCCCCACACCCCGAAAGAAAACGGGGAACCCCCCTCCCGCTGCCCACCCAAAAGGGGGTTTTGGGGTCCCCCTGGGGCTCAGCTGGACCCCGCTAAGATCCCCCCGAGATTTCCTTTTGGGGTCTCATGGAGGGACCACCGAGACTCCCCCAGACCCATTTGGGGTCCCCCCGAGATTTCCCTTTGGGGTCCCCATGAAGGGACCGCCGAGACTCCCCCAGACCCATTTGGGGTCTCCATGAAGGGACCACTGAGACTCCCCCAGACCCATTTGGGGTCCCCCCGAGATTTCCTTTTGGGGTCCCTCGGAGGGACCACCGAGACACCCCCAGACCCATTTGGGGTCCCTCGGAGGGCTCAGCCCCTCCCCCCCATTGGGGGTCCCCCCCAAGGATCTCCTGGGGTCCCTCACGGGACTCAGCACCCCCCACCCCCTCTTTGGGGTGCCCTAAAAGCCCCAAACTGGGGTCCCCCCCCCAGCCCCCCTTTGGGGTCCCTTGTGGGGCTCAGCGCCCCCCCCAGCCCCCATTTCAGGCCCCCCCCAAAAATCTCCTTTTGGGGGTCTCCCCACTGGGCTCGCCCCACTTTGGGGTCCCCCCCATGATCCTCATACCGGGGGTCCCCCAGCGCGCCCCATTTTTAAGGACCCCTCCCATCTCAGCCCCCTCCTTCTACCCCCAACGAGCCCCCCCCGGTCCCCCCCGGCTGCTGCACGACCCCCGCCCCTCCCCCCTCCCCCCCAACCGCGGGGGCTCCGGAGCTGCATCGTGGGGTGGGGGCGGGGTGGGGGTCCCGCATCGTGGTGGGGTCGGGCACAGTGGGGGTCCGTGCCTCAGTTTCCCCCCCCGGCATCGCTCGCTCCACCCTCTGCTCTGCACACCCCCCTCCCCCCCCCCCCCCGCGGGGCTGCATGAGAGGGGGGGGCCGGGGGGAGAGGAGCCCCTCCCCCCTCATTTTTGGGAGGGGTACCTGGAGAGGGGAGGGGGCGCGGGGCTGAGCTTTGGCAAACTCATCGCTGCCCCCCCCGCACGTGCGTGTGTCCCCCCCCCCGCACCCCCAAACACCCCCACCCAGGATGCCGGATTGCGCCCCCCCCCCCAAAAAAAAACCCCACCCCAAAAACCCCTCTGGAATGGGACTGGGAATGAGCCCCCTCCCCCAATTCCCGCTGCATGAGCCGCATGCGCCGCCCCTCCCCCCCAAAATAAAGATTTTGGGGGTCCTGCTTGGCCGTGCGCCCCCTCCCCACCCCCCCCCCGCATGGGAATTCCGCGGGGAGAAGGCGGGAGGCCGGGGGGAGGGGAGGGGTGGGGAAGGGGTCGTGCCTCAGTTTCCCCGCCCGCAGCGCGGCGTGGGGGGGGGGCCCCCGCCTTCTCGCCAGCCCCGCCCCTCCCCCCCTCCCCCCCCCCGGGCTGGGGGGCTGGGGGTGCCGGCTGACCCCCCCCCACCCCCTGCGACCCCCGCAGCGGCTGCTCCGCATGGACCTGCCGGTGGCCGATGACAACACGGTGCACTTCAACTCCACCCTGATGGCGCTGATCCGCACCGCGCTCGACATCAAAATCGCCAAAGGCACGCGGGGACACCGGGACACGGGGACAGCGGGGGAACACGGGGACACAGCGGGGACACGGGGGAACACGGGGGGACACGGGGGGACACGGGGACACGGGGGGACACGGGGACACAGCGGGGACACAGCGGGGACACAGCGGGGACACGGGGACAGCGGGGACACGGGGGAACACGGGGACAGCGGGGACACGGGGGGACAGCGGGGACACGGCGGGGACACGGGGACAGCGGGGACACGGGGGGACATGGGGGGACAGCGGGGGGACAGCGGGGACACGGGGGGACAGCGGGGACACGGAGGGACACGGGGGGACAAGCGGGGAATGTGGGGACAAGGGGGGACACGGAGGGACAGCGGGGACACGGGGGGACAGCGGGGACACGGGGGGACAAGCGGGGAATGTGGGGACAAGGGGGGACACGGAGGGACAGCGGGGACACGGGGGGGCACGGAGAGATATTGGGGGACATGGGGGACGCAGGGGACACTGGGGGACACGGACACAGGGCCATAGGGACACGGGGACATGGAGGGACACCAGGGGACACGGGGGCTTAGGGGAGCGCGTGTCCCGGCGGGGTTGGGGTGGCCCCGGGGACACGCAGAGCCACCCGCGTGTCCCGGCGGGGTTGGGGTGGCCCCGGGGATACTCAGAGCCACCCGTGTCACCCGCGTGTCGCCGCAGGCGGGGCCGACAAGCAGCAGATGGACGCGGAGCTGCGCAAGGAGATGATCGCGATCTGGCCCAACCTGTCTCCCAAAAACCTGGACCTGCTTGTCACCCCCCACAAGTGTAAGGGCCCTGCTGTCCCCGTGCTGTCCCCGCTGTCCCTGCGCTGTCCCCGCGCTGTCCCCGTTGTCCCTGCGCTGTCCCCGCGCTGTCCCTGAGCTGTCCCCTCTGCCCCGTGTTCCCACACTGTCCCCGCTGCCCCGTGTCCCCACACTGTCCCCAGTGAACCGTGTCCCCGCACTGTCCCTGCACTGTCCCCGCTGTCCCCTCACTGCCCGCACTGTCCTGTGTCCTGGCTGTCCCCGCACTGTCCCCGCATTGTCCCCTGTCCCCGCACTGTCCCCGCCCTGTCCCGTGTCCCCGCTGTCCCCGCACTGTCCCCACTGTCCCATGTCCCCGCTGTCCCCGCACTGTCCCCACTGTCCCGTGTCCCCGCTGTCCCCGCACTGTCCCCACTGTCCCGTGTCCCCGCAGCCACCGACCTGACGGTGGGGAAGATCTACGCGGCCATGATGATCATGGAGTATTACCGGCAGAGCAAGGCCAAGAAGCTGCAGGCCATGCGCGAGGAGCAGGTGGGACATGGCCACTGTCCCCCGGGGTCCCCTCCCCGCCACCCCGCAGGGTCCCCGCAGTGTCCCCACAGCCCCCGGCCCGGCCCCGTCCTTTCCTCTGCCACCTCCGGTGTCCCCAACCCTGTCCCCTCCCCATATTCTCATCCCTTCCCTGAGCATCCCAGCCACATCCCGGTGTCCCCATGTCCCGGTGTCCCCATGTCCCATGTCCCATGTCCCAGTGTCCCCGTGTTCCCATATCCCATGTCCCGGTGTCCCCATGTCCCATGTCCCGGTGTCCCCATGTCCCGTGTCCCGGTGTCCAGCCTCCCGTGTCCCCGCAGAACCGGACGCCGCTGATGTTCCAGCGCATGGAGCCTCCGTCCCCCACCCAGGAGGGGCCCCCGGGGCCGGACGCGGCGCCCGCGGCGGAGCCGTAAGTGCCACCCGATGCTCCCGGTGTCCCCAGTGCCACCCGGTGCTCCCGGTGTCCCCAGCGGTCCCGGTGTCCCCGGTGCTGCCGGTGTCCCCAGTGGTCCCGGTGTCCCCAGTGCCACCCGGTGCTCCCGGTGTCCCCAGTGGTCCCCAGTGCTCCCGGTGTCCGCGGTGCTCCCGGTGTCCCCGGTGCTCCCCCGGTGCTCCCGGGGCTCTGAGCGCCGCCGCCCCGCAGGGCCGCGCGGGACGGGGACATGAAGGAGAGCCAGTCCTGGGTGACGCAGCGAGCCCAGGAGATGTTCCAGCGGACCGGCACCTGGAGCCCCGAGCGGGGACACCCCGACCATGTCCCCAACAGCCGCCCCAACTCCCAGGTGAGGCTCGTGCCCCGTGGCTGTCGCTGTGTGTCCCCACGGGTCCCCTGTGCCCGGCGGGGGGGTTGTGCCGGCGCTGCCTCAGTTTCCCCGGTGCCGCAGCTGGTGGAGATGCGGGAGATGCCCAAGGACGGCCACTCGGACAGTGACTACCTGCCCATGGAGGGGCACGGCCGCGCCGCCTCCATGCCCCGGCTGCCCGCGGACACCCAGGTGAGGGGACAGCCGCGGCTGTCACCCGCTCTGTCACCCCCCCGGGCTGGCAGCAACCCCCGCGGCTTTAATGGTGGGGAGGGGGTGGTTTGGGGGGGCCGGGAGAGCTGCGGTGTCACCCGGCAGTGTGTCCCGTGTCCCCCGCGAGGGCTGCAGCGCTGGGCTGGGGTCTCCAGGGGGGGCATGAGCATGGCAGCAGGGGGCTTTTGTGGGGGGCTACACTTGGGGTGGCCCGGTGGCCACCGGTCCCCGCGTGGGGCCGCTCGGTTCCAGCCCAAATCGGGGGCTCCGGGGGCTTTGGGGGTGTCCCCGCGCCTCAGCATGTCCGCTTTGGGGACAGGGACGGGGACAGGGACGCTGTGGCTGCTCCGCTCATTGCTGCTGCTCCCCCGGCCGCTGCTTGGCTGCTCCGCCCCCCCTGCCCGCCCCCTCCCCGCGCCCCCCGGACCCCCGGAGCCCCGCTCGGGGTTCACGGCGGTCTCTGTCTCTCCTCCGGCTCCGCGGGCACCGCCTGGGCCGGCTCTGGCAGCGGAGGAAGGTCCGACCCCGAGGCAATAACCTCAGTGTAGGTACCGCGGGGCCCCCGAGCCCCCCCCGCCAGAGCCCCCCGACCCTCGGCCCCACCCCCGGCCCCCACAGTCTCCCTCGGATCCCCCCACTCCCCTCCAGAGCCCCCTAACCCTCGGACCCCACCCCCGGCCCCCACAGCTTCCCTCGGATCCCCCCACTCCCCTCCAGAGCCCCCCACCCCCGGCCCCCACAGTCTCCCTCGGATCCCCCCACTCTCCTCCAGAGCCCCCCGACCCTCGGACCCCACAGCCTCCCTCGGATCCCCCCACTCCCCTCCAGAGCTCCTTTCCTGACACCCCCGGGACCCCCACAGGCACCTCCCTTCAAGCCCCCACCCCACTGCTCCCCTCGACTGTCCCTGTGTCCCCCGCACACCTTGTCCCCTCCGTGTCACCCCCGCACACCTTGTCCCCTCCGTGTCACGCCCCGCACCACCTCCCGACACCTCCAGTCAGCGAGGAGCAGCGCCACTGTCCCCACCCCCTGCCCCCCTGTCCCAGTCCCCTGTCCCCTGTCCCCCTGTCCCTCTGTCCCCTGTCCCCTGCCCCCCTGTCCCAGTCCCCTGTTCCCTGTCCCCCTGTCCCTCTGTCCCCTGTCCCCTGTCCCCCTGTCCCCCTGTCCCCCTGTCCCCCTGTCCCCTGTCCCTCTGTCCCCTCGATCCCGCTCAGGGGTCCCCGGCAGCAGCAGCTCAATGCTGAGAGCAGCGGGGGGAGGGGTCAGTCCCGGGGCCACCCCAGGCCCTGGGGACACGGTGACAGTGGGGACACGGTGACAACGGGGGCACGGGGACGGTGGGGACACGGTGACAACGGGGACACGGTGACAACGGGGACACGGTGACAGTGGGGACACGGTGACAACGGGGACACGGGGACGGTGGGGACACGGTGACAACGGGGACACGGTGACAACGGGGACACGGTGACAGTGGGGACACGGTGACAGTGGGGACACGGCGGCGGTGGGGACACGGTGACAACGGGGACACGGTGACAGTGGGGACATGGTAGCGGTGGGGACACGGTGGTGGTGAGGACACGGTGACGGTGGGGACACGGTGGCGGTGGGGACACGGTGACAACGGGGACACGGTGACAGTGGGGACACAATGACAACGGGGACACGGTGACAGTGGGGACACGGTGACAACGGGGACACGGTGGCAACGGGGACACGGCGGCGGTGGGGACACGGTGACAATGGGGACACGGTGACAGTGGGGACACGGTGACAACAGGGACACGGTGACAGTGGGGACACGGAGACAGTGGGGACACGGTGGCGGTGGGGACACGGTGACGGTGGGGACACGGTGGCAGTGGGGACACGGTGACAACAGGGACACGGTGGCGGTGGGGACACGGTGACGGTGGGGACACGGTGACAACGGGGACACCGCGTCCCTCCCAGGCCAGCGGCGGGACACGGAGTGCGGTGGGTCGGCACCCACCGGGGGGGGGGCGTGGGGACAGCCGGGAGGGGACAGCGGGAGGGGACAGCCCGGAGGGGACAGTCCTGAGGGGACAGCCGGGAGGTGACAGCCGGGAGGGGACAGCGGGAGGGGACAGTCCGGAGGGGACAGCGGTCAGGGACAGCAGTCAGGGACAGCGGTCAGGGACAGCGGGAGGGGACAGCCCGGAGGGGACAGCGGTCAGGGACAGCGGTCAGGGACAGCAGGAGGGGACAGCCGGGAGGGGACAGCGGTCAGGGACAGCGGTCAGGGACAGCGGGAGGGGACAGCCCGGAGGGGACAGCGGTCAGGGACAGCGGTCAGGGACAGCAGGAGGGGACAGCCGGGAGGGGACAGCCCGGAGGGGACAGCAGGAGGGGACAGCCCGGAGGGGACAGCGGTCAGGGACAGCGGTCAGGGACAGCGGTCAGTGCCGTGTCCGGAGGAGCGATGGGGAAGGAAGGGCAGGACCGAGGGGGGGATACCGGGCGGACGGGAGGGACCCGGGGCGGCCGCAGCTCCGAAGGGCTCGGGGCACACGGGTGACCCCGCCCCGCTCAGGTAACCTCCCCTGGCCACCCCCCTCCCTCTGGAGCCCCCCGCTCAGGCGCCCCTCCCGGTGTGCGGTGACGCCCCCGGCCGTGTCCCGCAGACCATCGCGGACTCGAGCCCCATGAAGCGCTCGGCGTCGCTGCTGGGCCACTCCCGAGCCCGCGGCGTCCGCCTGGACGATTTCTCGCTGGAGCGGGTCCCCCCGGCCGAGGAGGGCCAGCGCCACCACCCCCGCCGAGGCCACCGCGGCCACCGCGCCTCCGAGCGCTCCCTCAGCCGCTACACGGATGGCGACACAGGTGCGACCCCCGGGACTGCGCGATCCCCGCGACCTGTGCGACCCCCGGGACCTGTGCGACCCCCGGGAGCTGCGGGACCCCGGGGACCTGTGCGACCCCCGGCATTTGTGCGACCCCCGCGACCTGCGGGACCCCCGGGACCTGTGCGACCCCCGGGACCTGCGCGATCCCCGGGACCCCCGGGACCTGCGCGATCCCCGGGAGCTGCGCGACCCCCGGCTGGGGACCCCTCCCCGCGTGTCCCCAAGGCCACCCGTGCCTGGCGGAGGGGTGACTTTGTTCTCCCGGTGCTTCGAGGCTCCGATGTCCCCTGGGTCACCCCATCTCCTGTCCCCCGAGCCCCCCGGTCACCCCTACACCCTGGGTCACCCCAGCTCCTGCCCCCGGGTGCCCCCCCACACCCCGGGGCCACCCCCACACCCCCGGGTCACCCCAATTCCTGTCCCCGGGTGCCCCCCACACACCCTGGGGCCACCCCCACACCCCCGGGTCACCCCCTGTGCTCCCCCCGGCTCCTTCAACGTCCCCCGGTGTCCCCCCCTCGCCCCCCCTGACCCCTCGGTGTCCCCCGGTGTCCCCCCCGCGCCCCCCCTGACCCCTCGGTGTCCCCTGGTGTCCCCCCCTCGCCCCCCCTGACCCCTCGGTGTCCCCCGCAGGGCTGGGCACGGACCTGAGTGTCACCACGCAGTCGGGGGACGCCCCCCCCAAGGAGCGGGACCCCGAGCGGGGGAGGCCCAAGGACCGGCGGCACCGGCACCACCACCACCACCACCACCACCACCACCACGGGGGGGGCGCCGGGGGGGACCGCGAGCGCTGCGTGCCCCCCCCCGAGCGCCACGACTACGCGAGGCCCCGCTCCCGGGACCGCCGCTGGTCCCGCTCCCCCAGCGAGGGCCGGGAACACGCGGCCCCCCGCCAGGTGGGTGCCCCCCTCCGGTCCCCCCCCCTCCGCCTCTAGGACCCCCCCCAACGGGGGGGACAAGGGCTGCACCCCGGTGTCTTCAACCAAAGACCCCCCCCCCGCCCCCCCCGCCCATAGGTGCTGCTCAGGCTGGGGGGGGAGGGGGCTGTGGGACACCCCCCCCCCCCTTTCCGAGGGTCTGTGTGGGTGAGGGAGGACCCTCAGCGCCCCCCGCCCCGCCCGGTCTGCCTGCCCCAGTTCAGGACTGGCGGCGTCCCAGTTACACCAGCAGAGCCCCCTCAGCGCTCCAAAAGGGGGGTGCAGCCTCCCATTCCTTGGGGGTCCAGCCCCCCCGTCCTTGGGGGTCCAGCCCCGATTTTGGGGGTACATAACCCTTTCCTTGGGGGTCCCTCCCCACCTTCCTCGGGGGTCCAGCCCCCCCAGGAGGGGCAGCACCCGGTGGGATTTAGGGGGACCCCTCCCCCCCTCAAGGATCTGGGGGTGTCGGGGCGGGCGGGGTGGGGGGGGGAGGCGGCGGCGACGCTTCGACCCCTCCGGATGCGCCCCCTCCCCTCCCTGCACCCCTCCCGCGCCCCCCCTCTGCCCGCACAGAGCCCCCCCCCCCCTCGCTTGGCCCCCCCGGCCCCCCCGGCTGCTTTTGGGGGGGCCCTGCCTTGATTCACCTCTCTGTTTCCCCATCGCTGTGCTTTGGCTGCGCTGTCACGGCGAGGGGTGGCCCAGGTAAGCGGCTCGGGGCCCCCCAACATCTGCTCCGGCCCCCCCAGGCTCCGGCCACCCTGGAAAGTTTGGAATGAAGCTGCCCCCGCCCCCGCCCCCCAAAAATCCCGGCGGTGGTTCCAGAAGGAGCCGCTTTGCCACCCGGGGATGTTTTGGGGTGCCCCCCACATCTCCCCATTTATATCCCCAAGGGATCTTCCCCCCCGCCCCCCCCCATCCCGGAACTCCCCCCAGACCAAAACTGGGGTGCAGGGACCCTCCGAGGTTTGCACTAGGCCGCAGGGACCCCCCACCCCTGTTTTGGGGTGCACCCCTGGCTCAGGGGTCTCAAGTCCCCCCCGATGGGTTTTGGGGGCTCCCCCATAGTCCGGGGGGGGCACAGAGCCTGTGCTGAGGTTTGGGGGTGCACAGGCCCCCGCCCGCCCTGACAAGAGTGGGGTACACGGCTCCCCCCACACCCTGAGATGGGTCTGGGGTCCTCAGCACCCCCATTCAGAGAGCACCGACCCCCCAGACCCCTGAATTGGGGGTGACAGTCCCCAGCCCCCCCAGCCTGGCATCGGGGGGTCCCGGGGGGGTCCCGGAGCCCCCCCCAGACGCGGGACCCCGCACGGAACAATTGGGGTTCACCCCCAGCCCCCTCTCCTCCAGGAGGGGGGGGTTCACTCTCCCCAGGACCCCCAAATTTGGGGTACAGGGTTCCCCCCCGGGGCTGACTCTTCCAAACTTCTCCAGCCCCCGCTTCCCCCATCCCCCCCCGACCCCCGAGCTTTGCCTTGCGAGCGCTTTTGGGGGGACCCCGCTTCCCCCTCCCCCCTCCCCGCCGCCACCGCCTCCCCCGCGACCCCCGGGTCACTTCTGTCCCCTCCGTGCCTGCATGGCCCGCGGCTGTGTCCCCTCCCCCCGCGGCTGTGTCCCCTCCCCTCGCGGCTGTGTCCCCTCCCCCTCCCCCCGCAGCTGTGTCCCCTCCCCCCGCGGCTGTGTCCCCTCCCCCCGCGGCTGTGTCCCCTCCCCCTCCCCCCGCAGCTGTGTCCCCTCCCCTGGTGGCTGCGACCCCCACGGGCCCCCCTTCCCCTCCCTCTCCCCGCCCCCTCCTCCGTGTCCCCCCGTGTCCCCCGGTGTCCCCCCCCCCGCCCCCCTCCGTGTCCCCCCCCGCCCCCCCCGTGTCCCCCCGGGGTCCCCCCCCGCCCCCCCCGTGTCCCCCCCGGTGTCCCCCCCGTGTCCCCCGGTGTCCCCCCCGCCGCCACCCCGCTGTCGCTGTCGCCGCAGGGCAGCAGCTCGGTCAGCGGCAGCCCGGTGCTCTCCACGTCCGGGACCAGCACCCCCCGCCGCGCCCGCCGCCAGCTCCCGCCGACCCCCGCCACGCCGCGACCCCACGTCTCCTACTCGCCCGCCGCCCGCCGCCCCCCGCCCGCCGCGCCGCCCCCCGCCCGCGGCCCCCGCCGCCCGCCGCCGCCCGCCGACCCCCGCCCCGCCGCCCGCCCCTCCGCCCGCTGGCCCGAGCCCCCCCGAGGGCCCCCCCGAGACCCGGAGCCGCCGCCGCCGCTCGACGGACGCGCCCCCCGCGCCCCCCGCGGCACCGGGACCCCCGGAGGGGGCGGCCCGTCCCCCCCCCGGCCCGGCCGGCGCCTGCCCAACGGCTACTACCCGGGCCCCGGGACTGGCACGGGCCGGCCCGGCCTCCGCGACCCCTACAGCGAGACGGACGATGACTGCTGCTAGCGGCGCCTCCCGCCACATATCGCGACAGGGCGCGCACGTGCCCGACATATCGCGACAGGGCGCGCACGCGGCGCGGCGTGTCGCGGCCGGGGGGGCGGAGGTCGCCACCCGCTCCCGGGGCTATGGATGAGTTTTATCATCTGGAGGAGCCGCCGCCGCCGCCGGGGGGGCGGCCCCGGGGACCCCCTCGAGCCTCCCCGGGACCCCCCGAGCCTCCCCGGGACCCCCCGAACCTCCCCGGGACCCCCTCGAGCCTCCCCACGCCCGGAGGGAGCCCCGGCCGGGAGGAGCCGCCGGGCCGGGAGCGGAGCCCGGGAGGCTCCGGGATGGGCTCCGGGAACCGACACCGGGAACGGCGGGAACGGGAACCGAGAACCGGCACCGGGAACCGGCACCGGGTACCGGGAACCGGCACCGGGAACCGGGAACGGGCACCGGGTACCGGGAACTGGCACCGGGCTCCGGGTACCGCCACGGGGAACGGCGGGAACGGGAACCGGGAACGGGCACCGGGAACCGACACCGGGCATCGGGAACCGGCACCGGGAAACGGGAACGGGCACCGGGAACCGGGAACTGACCCCGGGAACTGGAACCGGCACCGGGAGCCAGCACCGGGAACGGGCACCGGGAACCGGCACCGGGCACCGGGAACCGGCACCGGGAGCCGGCACCGGGAACTGACACCGGGAACCGGCCCCCCCCGCCCGAGGCACGGAGGCGGCGGAACCGGGGCCGCCGCCATTGCATGAACCGAGTTACCGAAACCAGAAATAAAAAAGATCAAAGACAAAAAAAGGCAAAAAAAAGAAAAAAAAAAAAAAAAAAAGCAAAAAAAAACCCAACAAAAAAAACCCGAAAAGTCCCAAACCGGAACCATTAAAAAGGAGGAATTTTGGATCGAGCCCGTCTCGCTCCTTCCCGGTACCGGGGACACCGGGGGGCACCGGGGGGGGGCACAGCGCGGGGGGGGAGGGGGACACGCGCAGCCACGGGGGCCCGAAGCCCCCCGGTGAGACCCGGTAACCCCGAGCCGCCCCCTCCCCCCGCGGTACCCCGGAACCGGGGGGGTTAACGGAACCGGGGGGGTCCCGGAACCGGGGAGGGTTTAACGGAACCGGGAGGGGGTTTAACGGAACCGGGAGGGTTAACGAAACCGGGGGGGTTTAACGGAACCGGGGGGGGTTTCCCGGAACCGGGGGGGGTTTAACCGCCCCGAGGATCCACCGGACCCCCCCCAACCCTCTGTCCCCCCCTCCCCCCAAAATCCAGGACACAACGACCCCCCCCCCCCCAGCTCCCCCCGAGGCAGCGGCTGCACAAAACCCACTTATATTAATTAACAAAATAATAATTAAGCACTATTAAAGGGGGGGGCAGGGCCAGCCTGGAGCCCCCCCAAGCTCGGTGGTCCCCGGGAGGGGAGAGCGACCCCCGGGACCCCGAGGGTCCGCTCAGCTCCATCGCGGGGGCCGCATCGGTTTGGGGGTCCCCGTTCCAGTTCCGCGTGTCCCGGGGGGTCCCCGTTAAATTCCGCGTGTCCCGGGGGGTTCCCGAACCGGTTCTGTGTGTCCGAGAGGGATCCCCGTTCCAGTTCCGCGTGTCCCGGGGGGTTTCCGAACCAGTTCTGTGTGTCCGAGAGGGATCCCCGTTCCAGTTCCGCGTGTCCCGGGGGGTTTCCGAACCGGTTCCGTGTGTCTGGAGCCTTCCCGAACCGGTTCCGTGTGTCCAGAGGGGGTCCCCGTTCCAGTTCCGCGTGTCCCGGGGGGTTCCCGAACCGGTTCCGCGTGTCCCGGGGGGGATCCCCGTTAAATTCCGTGTGTCCGGGGGGGATCCCCGTTAAATTCCGCGTGTCCCGGGGGTTTCCCGAACCGGCTCCGCGTGTCTTGAGCCTTCCCGAACCGGTTCCGTGTGTCCGGGGGGGATCCCCGTTAAATTCCGCGTGTCCGGGAGGTCCCGAACCGGTTCCGCGTGTCCGGGAGGGTCCCGGAGGGCTCAGCACGCCCCCACGGCGCGGACCAGGAAGCCGAAGGCGGCCGCGGGCGGCCCCGAGCAGCGCCCGGGGGGTCCCGGGGGCAGCGGCGGCGCCTCCGCCTCCAGCCGCGCCCGTTTGCTCGGTACCGGGCCCCGGACCGGCCCCGCGGAGCCGCTGCTGCGCCGCTTCTGCCCGGCCCGGGGGGCTCCGGGGGGCCGGGGAGAGCCGGGGGCAGCGCTCGGGGGGTTCGGGGGGTCCGGGGCGGGAGCGGGGTCCGCTGTCCGTGGGCTGTCCCCGGCTGGGGGGCTCGGGGGGTCCTCGCCCGGTGCGCTGGTGGTGCGTCCCCGGTGCCGTTCACCGCGGGGGGCTGCGGTCGGCAGGTTCGGGTGGTCCCCGGTGCAATCCCTTGGGGGGTTCCCCCATCTCGGGTCGCTCCTGGGGTCGCTCCGGGGGTCGCTCTGGGGGCTCGGCAGGTTCGGGTGCTCCGCGCTCGGTTCGTTCGGGCACCGGGCGTTGTTGGGGTCCCTCGGGAGGTGCCCCCGCTCGGGGGTCGCTCCGCACGCCGCGGCCCCGGGAAGCGCCGGTACCGGGAGGTTCTGGGCGGCGGCGCGGGCGCTCAGGTATCGGTGGCGGGCGGCGCGGACGAGCAGCGAGAGCTGCAGGCTCCGGTGCAGGCGGAGACCCCCGCGGCGCAGCCGGCACCGGTACAGCTTCCACACCGACACCGTCAGCAGCCGCTGAGCCTCCTCCATGGCGGCTCCGAGTGCGCCGGGACGGCCCCGCCGCGCTTCTTGTACCGGCCCGGCCCCCCCGCCACCGGCGGGACCGCCCCGGCACCGCCACCGCATCCGGGACCGCCCCGGGACCCCCCCCGGTACCAGCGGGACCGCCCTGGGACCCCCCCGGCACCTCCCCCGGCACCGCCACCGCATCCGGGACCGCCCCGGGACCCCCCCCCCGGTACCAGCGGGACCGCCCTGGGACCCCCCCGGCACCTCCCCCGGCACCGCCACCGCATCCGGGACCGCCCCGGGACCCCCCCCGTGCCGCCCCCCCCCCCGCCACCGCATCCGGCCCCGGGGCGGCTCCGCGCGTCTCGGCGGCGCCGGGGACGGAAACGGGGCCGTGCCCAAACGGGGGGGGCTGGAATTCCCGGGGGGTTTTTGGGGGGGGTCTGTACCCCCCACCCACCCCCCGTGGATGATTTGGGCTCCCTGTGCGCCCCCTCCCCCCCACAAACCGGGGGGGTTTCTGTGTGGCCCCCCCGCGGTTTGAGAGGGTTCCCGCCATGGGCTGGGGGGGTCCCGCGCCCTCCTGAGCGGGGTCCTGTGTCCCCCCCCCACCGCGAGATGAGGGGACCCTCGTGGATTGGGGATACCCCGCGACCCCCCACGGCTTCAGGGGTCCCTGCGCCCCCCCCCTGTGTTCTGGGGGGTCCCTGTGCCCCCCCCGTGTGTTCTGGGGTGTCCCTGTTCCCCCCCCCGTGCCCCCCCCAGGTTACCCGGGGATCCCCGGCCCCGCCCCTTTCCATGCCCATATAAGGCAACAATGACGCCACGGGAAGGGGGCGTGGCGCCGCGCGCGGGGGCGGGAAAATCCACTTCCGCATGCCCATATAAGGACGGGAAAAGGCGGGAAACCCCCCCCCCCCGAGACCCCCGCCTCATTTCCCACGCCCCCCCAGCCGCCGGGGCCGGTTTTTGGGGGGTCGCGGAGGCCGCGGCTGTTACAAACTCTGTGTTTATTTTCACTATTCACACGCTCCCTCGCGCCCAACAGCAGTTCATGTGCAACCTCCAGCCTCGGGGGGGGGCTCGGGGGGGGTCCCGGGTTGGGGGGTGGGGTCCCGGGGGGAGGGTGTGGGGGGGTGGTCTTGGCACTTCATTACACAGGACAGACACTAGGGAGGGGTCCCCGGGGGGGCGGGGGAAGCGCAAGCACGGGTGGGGGGGTCTCCATGCTGCCGCCGCCGCGCCCCCCCCCCCTTCTGTACAGCAGAGAGAGGAGAAGGGGGGGGGAAAAATGAGCTGGACCCCGATTTTGGGGAGGGGGGGGGCTGGGGGAGGGAGGGGAGGACACAGCAGGGGTACCCCAACACCCCCCCCCGCCCGACCCCCCCCACCTCGGGCAGGGTGAGACCGGCAGAACTCGCGGGGAAAAGGGGAAACTGAGGCACGGGGGGAGGGGGAACCCAGGCGGGGGGGAGGGGGGGGAGGGGTCGGGGGAGGTCCCTGTGCCCCCCCATCCGTGCCGGGGGGGGCAAGGGGGGGGTCCGGGGGGGAGACGCGGAGGGAGCCCGGGGGAGGGGCGGGTAAGGCACTTGACCAAACGTCAGGAGACCTGGGGGGGGCACTGGGGACACCTGGGGGGGCACTGGGGACACCTGGGGGGGCATCTGGGGACTCCCCCGGCCCCCCCAGGCTGAGCGGGACTGGGGGAGGCTCCTGGTGACCCCCCCACTCTGTCCCAGGGGAGTTGTCACCAAACCGTGCCTCAGTTTCCCCTCTGGAGTGAAGCCGGAGCGAAGCCCTGGGGAGGGGGGAGGGGGTTCCCCGTGTGCCCCCCCCCCCCCACTCTGGGCCCCCCCCCCGGGTGTCCCTGTCCCCGCCCCCAGGTCACACACGCGCGTTCCCCCCCCGAGGACACAGCTGGGGGGGGGGGGCAATAAGGGGACCCCCCCCCAATTTGGCAGTCCCGGCTCCTTTGGTGGGGGGAAGGGACACAGACAGGTGACACCTCCCTTTGGGGGGGGTGGGGACACAGGTGACACCTCCCTTTGGGGGGGGGAGGGGACACAGACAGGTGACACCTCCCTTGGGGGGGGGAGGGGACACAGGTGACACCTCCCTTTGGGGGGGGAGGGGACACAGACAGGTGACACCTCCCTTTGCGGGGGGAGGGGACACGCACACCTGGGGACAACACGGACAGGTGACCTTGGGGGGGGGAGGGGCAGGGGTCACCTGGGGACACTCTGGCCCCCCCGGGGGGGGGGGAGGGGACACAGAGGGGACCAGGGGGACACATGCGGGGGGGGAGGGGCTGCCCAGAGCCATGGGGGTCCCTGGGGGGGCGGGGGGGACACGGGGGGGGGGGTCACACATGCGGGTGCCTGGAGGGGAACGGGGGAGGGGGGGGGGCTTTGGGGGGGGGTCCTTGGGGAGGGGCACGAGACCCCCGAGCTGAGCCCCTCCCCCCCCGGACCCCCCCCCAACGCCGGGGGGGGGGGGGAGGGGCAGCTGCGCTTGTGCCATGACGCTGCCGTCCCCCCCCACCCCAAACCCCCCCCCAAAATCCTGGGGGGGGGGCCAGGACCCACCGCGGTCTCGCTGTGGGGTGGGGGGCAGGGGGGGTCCCTAAAACCACACGGGTCCCTTGCTGGTGGGACCCCACCCCTCGTGTTTTTGGGGGGGGGTCCCAAGGCGGGGTGGGGGGGGGGGGACGGGACCCCTTCATCCTCACGGGGTCCTCGCTGCGGGGACCCCCCCTCACGGCCGGGGGATCCCTACGCCCCCATTTTGGGGAGGGGGAGGATCTGGGGGGGCTCCCTATTCCTGGGGTGGCATCGCTGAGCCTGGAGGGGGCCGAGCTTAGGGTCGAGCCCCCTCCCCAGCGCAGCCCCCCGGGGCTGGGGGTCCCCAGGGTGGGCTCTGGGGTGGGGGGGGTTCACTGCAGCCCCTCGCCCCAGGACCCCCGGGCTTGGGGCTCCCCAGGGTGGGCTCGGGGGGGGATGGGGGGGTCACTGCAGCCCCTCCCCCCCGGGACCCCCGGGCTTGGGGCTCCCCAGGGTGGGCTCGGGGGGGGATGGGGGGGTCACTGCAGCCCCTCCCCCCCGGGACCCCCCTCAGGCTCGGGCCCCCCCGCCTCGAAGGGGGGCTCGGGGCCCATGATGTCGGGCTCCAGCTTGCCGGTGTCGTTGATGAAGGAGGTGTAGGAGTCGCCCTCGGCCATCAGCAGCTTCAGCTTGGGGATCCAGCTCTTGCGCACCACGCGCCGCGCGTTGGTGCACATGTCGGCTGCGATGGCGTTCATCTCGCTCTCCTTGAAGTTGGGCGCGAAGTTCTGGCAGTAAACTGGGGAGGGGGCGCAAGCTCAGGCTCCGGGGGGGGGGGGTTTGGGTGGGGAATGAGGGGTGGGGGTCCCCTCCGGTGCTCCTCGTCGCCTCTCCAGGGTCCTCCTTTGTCCCCCGCTGTCCCCTCTCCCCTGTGGGAGCCCCCCCGGTTCCCCAGAGCCCCCCTGGAGCCCCCCACTCACATTTGTCTCCCTTTGTCCCCCACTGTCCCCTCTCCCCCAGCCCCTGTGGGAGCCCCCCACTCACATTTAACGGCGTGCAGCACCCGGCTGTCCCCTCAGGGAGCCCCCCAGAGCCCCCCACTCACATTTGTCCCCTGCTGTCCCCTCTCCCCCCAGCCCCTGTGGGAGCCTCCCAGAGCCCCCCACTCACATTTGTCCCCCACTGTCCCCTCTCCCCCAGCCCCTGTGGGAGCCCCCTCCTCTCCCCGGTTCCCCAGAGCCCCCCACTGACATTTGTCCCCTGCTGTCCCCTCTCCCCCCAGCCCCTGTGGGAGCCCCCCGGAGCCCCCCACTCACATTTAACGGTGTGCAGCACCCGGCTGTCCCCTCACCCCCCAGCCCCTTTGGGAGCCCCCCCGGTTCCCCAGAGCCCCCCAGAGCCCCCCGGAGCCCCCCATTCACATTTAACGGCGTGCAGCACCCGGCTGTCCAGCGGCTTCCGGCTGGGATCGTTGGTGGACGAGCGGATCCCGGTCCCGCAGCTGTTGGCCAGCGTGTTCCTGGAAGGGAACAAAACCCTGCCTGAACCCCACCCACCCCCCAAAATAAACCCCCCAAACCCCTCCTGGAGGCCGATTTGGGGCGGGGGGCTCTCACCTGTCGAAGAAGGAGGCGAGGAGGCGGCGCAGCAGCACCTTGTGCCGCGTGCCCGCGCTGACGTGGCAGTTCATCAGCTGCGCCCGTGTGATGTACACGTTGGTGCCTG
Organism: Cyanistes caeruleus; assembly: GCF_971803275.1. NCBI lineage: Eukaryota > Metazoa > Chordata > Aves > Passeriformes > Paridae > Cyanistes > Cyanistes caeruleus. The sequence goes on from NC_141736.1 coordinate 1,740,194, forward strand.
GGGAGGGGGCGCGGGGAGGGCTCAGCGGGGCCGGGGGGAGCCCCCCAAAACCTCCCCCCACCCCGTGGGGATCTCCCCCCCAGCTCGCCCCAGTACCGGTGACCAGCTCCAGTTTCTCGGCGGGGTCGCCCTCGTCGTAGAGCTTGGGGTGGCAGCGGTTGCCGATCTGGGTGACGAGCTCAGCCGGCAGCGACGCCAGGTCCTGGCGCAGGCGGGCGCGGGCGCGGGGCTCCGGGGGGGGCTGCTCGGGCAGGGCCTCCACCTTCTCTGCGGCTGGGGGGACACGGGGGGGCGTGGGGAGGGGCCCTGCTCCTGCCCCGGATGGGCTGGGGGATGTGGGGAGGGTGGGCTCCTTTGGGGGTCTCGGGGATGGGTCCCCCTCCTGCCCCGGGTGGGCTGGGGGCTTCGGGGAGGGGCTGCCTGGGGAGGGTCGGCTCCTTTGGGGGTCTCTGGAGGCTTGGAGCCAGCCCGAGGGGACCCAGGGGGTCTCAGGGATGGGCCCTGCTCCTGCCCCGGGTGGGCTGGGGGCTGCAGGGAGGGGCTGCTTGGGGAGGGTCGGCTCTTTTGTGGGTCTCGGGTGTGGGCCCTGCTCCGGCCCCGGGTGGGCTGGGGGCTGCAGGGAGGGGCTGCCTGGCCTTTGGGGGTCTCTGCAGGCTTGGAGCCACCCCTGAGGTTCCTTCGGGGGTCTCGGGGATGAGCCCCATTCCTGCCCCAGGTGGGCTGGGGGCTGTGGGGAGGGGCTGCCTGGCCTTTCAGGGGTCTTTGGAGGCTTGGAGCCACCCCTGGGGGGACACAGGGGGGCGTGGGGAGGGGCCCTGCTCCTGCCCCGGGTGGGCTGGGGGCTGTGGGGAGGAGCTGCCTGGGGAGGGTCGGCTCTTTTGGGGGTCTCTGCAGCCTTGGAGCCACCCCAAGGGGACACTGGGGACACTGCGGGGGTCGGGGGGTCCCACCTCTGAACATCTCTGGATGTGCCCTGTGGGGGTGACACTGGGGGGGGGGACACACACACAGAACCCCCTCCCCATCCTGACCACGCCTCAAACGGGGCAAGGTCTCTCACGACCACCTCCCCCCCCCCCTCCGTTCAGAGCCACCAAACTGTCCCCAAACGCCACCCCCGGGGGTGGGGGGCGGATCCTCACCTGCGGGCCCCACATTCATCATGCTGTACATGGTGTACATGTTACAGATCTGCCGGTACTGCTCGTCCGAGCCTTCCTCTCCCGCGTCCTCCTCCTCATCCTCCTCGTTGTGGAAGGAGCCGGGGCTGTCGCTGGTGTAGGCGCTGGAGGTGCCGCCGGGGCTGGTCTGGTCAGCGGCCGCGCCGGGCGCCGGGGCGGGCGCGGGAGCCGGAGCCGCGCCGGTACCGGCGGCACCGGCACTGGCACCGGGCGCTTGCGGCGGGCGCGGCGCCGCCTCGGAGAATTTGGCCATTTTGCGGCTGCCGTTGCCGCCGGTGTCCTTGGGGGCCCCGTCCCACAGGCGTTTGACCACGAAGGTGCACTGCACGCCGTCGGGCTCGCCCTGCTCCGTCTTGACCCGCGACACCAACGGCAGCGCCGCCGCCCAGCCCTGCGCCGCCGACGTTTGGGCCACCGGGCTCTGCGGCTCCGAGCCCGGCGTCTCGTCACCGTGCAGCCCCTGCGAGTCGCAGCTGGGCGAGCTGACCTTGAGGAAGAATTCGGTGCCTTTCTCCATGATCTCCTGGATCTGCAGGAAACCCGCCGTGTACATGAGCAGGAACTGGTCACCCACGTTCATGCTGAGGCGGCCAGTGTAGCAGAAGCTGAGGATCTGCTGGAAGGACTGGGGCTGCACGGCCGCCGGCAGCTCCACCACGGCGCTCTTGGAGCTGTGGAACAGGTCTCGGAAGTAGGAGCTGCTGGCGGCCAGCACGGCCCGGTGGGCTTTGAAGGCGTGGCCCTTGACCACCACCGAGACGTCGCAGAAGAGCCCCTGCAGGCGCTGCTCGTTCAGACACTCCAGGATGCTGTTGCCGAAGTTGGGGATCTCCATCTGCAGCGTCTGCGCCATGGCGGGGACGGGGACGGCCTGCGGGGACACGCAGGGGACACGTGGGGACGGGGACAGGACATGGGGACACGCAGGGGACATGTGGGGACGGGGACAGGACATGGGGACACACGGGGACAGGGGGACAGGACATGGGGACAGGGGACACGTGGGAACAGGGACAGGGGGACACACGGGGACAGGGGGACACACGGGGACAGGGGGACACACAAGGTGAGGGGACACGTGGGGACAGGACATGGGGACAGGGGACACGTGGGGACAGGGACAGGACATGGGGACACATGGGGACAGGGACAGGGGGACAGGACATGGGGACAAAAGGGACAGGACACGGGGACATGGGGACAGGACATGGGGACACATGGGGACAGGGGGACACACGGGGACAGGGGGACACGTGGGGACAGGAGGACACGTGGGGACAGGGGGACATTGGGGTGAGGGGACACACAGGGACAGGACACGGGGACAGGGGACACGTGGGGACAGGACATGGGGACACACGGGGACAGGGGGACAGGACATGGGGACAGGGACAGGACATGGGGACACATGGGGACAGGGACAGGACATGGGGATGGGGGGACATGTGGGGACAGGGAACAGGGGGACAGGACAGGGGGACACACAGGGACGCACGGGGACAAGACATGGGGACAAGGGACAGGACATGGGGACACACAGGGACACACAGGGATGGGGGACATGGGGATGAGGGACAGGGGGACAAGACACAGGGACAGGACATGGGGACAGGGACACCGGAATGGGACATGGGAATGGGACAGGGACACCGGGACAGGGACACAGGAATGGGAGAGGGACACAGGAATGGGACAGGGACACCGGGACAGGGACACCGGAATGGGACAGGGACACAGGAATGGGACAGGGACACCGGGACAGGGACACCGGAATGGGACAGGGACACAGGAATGGGACAGGGACACCGGGACAGGGACACGGGGGGGACACAGCGGGGACAGCGCAGGGAACAGGGAGGGGGGGACAGAGGAAACCAAGGATCAAACCGAGCCCCCAGCCCGGGGTCACCCCAAACCCCCCCTCAAACCCTCCCAGGACAGGGGGGGCAGGGGAGGGGTCCGTGCCCGGCCCGGGGGGCTCTGGGGGGTCCCTGGGGGGGTCCCTGCCCAGCCCGGGGGGCTCTGGGGGGTCCCTGCCCGGCCCGGGGGGGGTCCCTGCCCGGCCCGGGGGGCTCTGGGGGGGTCCTCAGCCCTGGGATTTGGGGGGGGGGGGGGGGGTCCCCAGCCCTGGGATTTGGGGGGGGTCCCCAGCCCTGGGCCCCCCCCGGGTGTGAGGGACCCCAGGATTTCGGGGGGAGACACCGAGAGACCCCTCCCCAAATCGGGGAGGGGCCCAAATCTGACCTGGGGGGTCGTGGGGAGACCTCGGAGGGGAAACGAGCGCGACCCCCCCAGTCCGGGAAACCCCAAATTTCGGGGGGGGGGTCAAACAAAAATGGGGGGGGGAGAGGAGCAGAGGGACCCCAAAACACGGGGGGGGCATCAAAAGGGCCCCGGTTCCCCGGGCTGGGGACCGAGCAGAGCCCGAGACCCCGGCGGGGGGGGGAGGGGACCCCCGAACCCCCGGAGGTGACACCGGGACACCCCCAAATGTTGGGGGGGGGGGAGTTAAACCCCCGGCCGGGGGGGGGGGGCAGCGACGGGGGGATCCCAATCCCCGCAGGGGGGGTACGGACACAGCAGCCCCGCGTTCCCGGGAGCATCCCGGGGGAACCGGGGGATCCCCGGTGTGGGGGGGGCGGGAGGCGCCGCAGGCCCGGGGAAACGGGCGGGGGGGGGGTGGTTACCGGGCCCGGCGGGGGAAGGAAGAGGCGGCGGGGAAGCGGTGCAGGGGGGCGGGGGGCGGGTTTGGGGCGGGGCCGGGGGGTCCCCGCCTTACCGGGGACCGGGGGGGCTGTGCTGGGGCCGCGGCCGCTCCCGGAGCCGCTCCCGGTGCCGCCGCGCTCAGCGGCCATTCATTGTGCGGCAGGTGCGACCAGCCGAGCGCCGAGCGCGCCGCCCGCGCCTGCGCGACCAGCCGAGCGCCGAATCATCCACCCCCCGGTGCCCGCGCGGAGCCGGCGCGGGGAGGAGGGGGAGGCGGAAACACGCGGGGAAGGCGCAGAAAACGCGCGGGGCCCTGAGCGGCCGCGCCCCGCGGGCTCGGTCCGGTGGAACCGGCTCCTCCCCGCGCCGCCGGCGGCCGGCCCCGCGGGATCGCGTTTGTGAGCGGCGGCCGGAGGTATTCGGACCCTGCGCGGCCGCCGGCGTCACGTGACCGGCGCAACATGGCGGCGCCCATGTGAGGGGCGGCGCGGGGGATGCGCGGGGCGGCGCGCGCGGGTGAGTGGGGGGGGGCACCGGGGGGGGGGACGACACCGGGGGGGACCGGAGGAGACGGGGGGAGTGGGGGGACACCGGGGCGGAACCCGCTGGGGGCGGGGTTTAGCCCCCCCGGCCTTGCCCCGCGCCACGTGCTGGGGGGGGGTTGGGGGGGGGGCTCGGTCCCGGTTTGGGGAGGGGTCTCCCCGTTCTCACCGGGGGATCCCCTCCCCCTCCACCCCCGTGGAGCTCATCCCCGCCTCTTCCTCCTCTTTCCCTGGGGGTCTCCTCCCCCTTTTCCCGCCCTCCGGGGCCGAACCCAAACCGCGCCGTTTTCACCCCAAAATCCGCTCCGGTACCACCGGGACCCCCCCCCGGGACCCCCCCGTGACACCCCCGGGACCCCCCCCAACAGCTGTCGCGCTCAGGAGCCTCTACAGAGCCCCCCCGGTTCCCCCCGGCATGGACGGAGCTTCCCCGAACGGCTCGGGGGGATCCCCGGGGGTCCCGGAGGTCCCGGGGGTCCCGGGGGGGTCACCGGGGGGGTCACCGGGACCCCCCCGGAGCTCCGGGGACCCCCCCGGGGCCGGGGAGACGCTGATCACCGAGGGCAGCGCCACCATCGCCTTCCCCGGGGGTAACGAGGTGTTTTATAACCCGGTGCAGGAATTCAACCGGGACCTGACGTGAGAACCGGGGGGAACCGGGGGGACCGGAACGGGGGGACCGGGGGGGGGGGGGACCGGGGGGGCTGGGGGGACCGGGGAGAGCCGGGAGAACCGGGGGGGAACGGGGGGAACCGAGGGGACCGGAACGGGGGGGGGGGGGGGACCGGGGGGCTGGGGGAGGCTCGGGAGAACCGGGGAACCCGGGGGGGGAACGGGAGAAGCGGGGGGGAACCGGGGGAGGGTCGGGGGGAACCGGGGGGAACCGGGGGGCTGGAGGGGACCGGGAGAACCGGGGAACCGGGGGGGAAACGGGAGAACCGGGGGGGACTGGGGGAGCTGGGGGGACCGGGGGGAACCGGGGGGGGAACGGGGGGGCTGGGGGGGAGCGGGGAAACGAGGGGGGACCGGAGAACCGGGGGGGGGACCGGGGGAAACGGGGGGGCTCGGGGGAACTGGGGGGGGGCTCGGAGGTGTCACGGGAGGGTTTGGGGGGTTCTGGGGGGCTCTGGGGGGTTTTGGGGGCGTTCTGGGGGGGTTCTGGGGGTCTCTGGGATGATCTTGGGGGGCTTTGGGGGAGTTCTGGGATGATCCTGGGGGGTTTTGGGGGGTCCTGGGATGATTCTGGGGGTCTCTGGGGGGGCTCAGGGATGACCCTGGGGGTCTCAGGGCGGGTTTTGGGGGGCTCTGGGGGAGCTCTGGGATGATCCTGGGTGTCTCTGGGGGTCTCTGGGGGGGCTCTGGGCTGCCCCCGGGTGGTCTCAGGGCAGGTTTTGGGGGGCTTTGGGGGGCTCTGGGCTGCCCCCGGGGGGTCTCAGGGGGGTTTTGGGGGGCTCTGGGGTCTCTGGGGATCTCAGGGCTGCCTCCAGGGGGTCTCAGGGGGGGTTTTGGGGAGCGCTGGGGGTCTCAGGGCTGCCCGAAGGGGGTCTCGGGGGGGTTTGGGGGGGCCCCGGGGGGTCTCAGGGGGGATTTGGGGGTCTCAAGGGGGGTTTGGGGGTCTCAGGGGGGGTCCCAGGGGGGGTTTTGGGGGGCCCCGGGGGGTCTCAGGGGGTTTTGGGGAGCTCTGGGGGTGTCAGGGCTGCCCTGGGGGGTCTCAGGGCTGCCCCCAGAGGGTCTCAGGGGGGGCTCTGGGGTCTCTGGGGGTCTCAGGGCTGCCCCGGGGGGTCTCAGGGCTGCCCCCAGGGGGTCTCAGGGAGGGTTTGGGGGGTCTCTGGGGGTCTCAGGGCTGCCCCGGGGGGTCTCAGGGGGGGTTTTGGGGGGCCCCGTGGGGTCTCAGGGGGGTTATTTTGGGGTGTCACCCCGTCCTCGGGGGGTTCCTGACGCCCCCCGCCCCCCCCAGCTGCGCCGTGCTGACGGAATTCGCTCGGCTCCAGCTGCGCCCCAAAGGAATTCGGGGTACGGAGGGGTCTGGGGGGGGTCCCCCATCCCTGGGGGGGGGGGGTCCCTGTTCCCCTCCCCCACCCCAAAGCCCATCCCTGGGGGGTCCCACAGCCCCCTCCCCCCTCCAGACCCCATTCCAGGGGTCCCTGTTCCCTCCCCCCATCCCCGGGGGGTCCCTGTTCCCATCCCCCACCCCAAACCCCATCCCCGGGGGGGTCCCTGTTCCCCTCCCCTCCCCCCCCAGACCCCATTTTCGGGGTCCCGCAGCCCCTCCCCCCATCCCCGGGGTTCCGCAGCCCCCTCCCCCACCCCAAACCCCATCCCGGGGGTCCCGCAGCCCCTCCCCCCATCCCGGGGGTCGCTGTCCCCCTCCCCTCCCCCCCTCATTTCGGGGTCCCCCATCCCCCTCCTCTCCCCAGTGCTGCTCCCGGGGGAGGAGGAGCCGGGGGGGAGCCCCCAAAACCCCCCCGAGACCCCACGGACGGCACGGCCCGGAGAGATCTGCGAGGTGAGCGGGGACTGGGGGGGACTGGGAATGGGACTGGGGGGGACTGGGAATGGGACTGGGGGGGACTGGGAATGGGACTGGGAATGGGACTGGGGGGGACTGGGGGGGACTGGGACTGGGAATGGGACTGGGGGGATTGGGGGGACTGGGAGGGACTGGGGGCACTGGGGCGACTGGGAATGGGACTGGGGGGGACTGGGAATGGGACTGGGGGCACTGGGGGGACTGGGAGGGACTGGGAGGGACTGGGAATGGGACTGGGGGGGACTGGGAGGGACTGGGGGCACTGGGGGGACTGGGAATGGGACTGGGAGGGACTGGGAATGGGACTGGGAGGGACTGGGAATGGGACTGGGGGGGACTGGGAGGGACTGGGGGGGGACTGGGGGGGACTGGGGGCACTGGGGGCACTGGGGGGACTGGGAATGGGACTGGGGGGACTGGGAGGGACTGGGGGGGACTGGGGGGGACTGGGAATGGGACTGGGAATGGGACTGGGAATGGGATAACGGGAACTGGGGGGGACTGGGAATGGGACTGGGAGCACTGGGAATGGGACTGGGGGCACTGGGAATGGGACTGGGGGCACTGGGAATGGGACTGGGGGCACTGGGGGCACTGGGGGGACTGGGAATGGGACTGGGGGGACTGGGAGGGAATGGGAGGGACTGGGAATGGGACTGGGACGAAGTGGGGGAGACTGGGAATGGGATAACGGGAATTGAGATGGACTGAGGGACTGGGAATGGGACTGGGAGGGATGGGGAGGGACTGGGAATGGGAACTGGGAATGGAACTGGGAATTGGATGGTGGGAACTGGGAGCACTGGGGGTCCCTGGGGGGGTCCCTGGGGGGGTCCCGGGGGGGTCCCTGACCCCTCCCTGTCCCCTCAGGGTGGGCTGCGTGTGCTGGAGGCGCTGGCAGCCTCGGGGCTGCGCTCGGTGCGCTTTGCCCGGGAGGTGCCGGGGCTGGCGGCCGTGGTGGCCGGGGACCGCTCCCCGCGCGCGGCCGCGCTCATCGCCCGCAACGTCGCCCTCAACGGGGTCGGGGGGCTCGTGACCCCGCGCCTGGCCGACGCCAGGTAACCCCCCACCCACAGAAACCCCCCCGGAGCGGGGAGGGGGCGCCTCCCGCCCCCCAAAAACCCCAAAGTGGGGAGGGGGCGCCTCCTGCCCCCCAAAAACCCCAAAGTGGGGAGGGGGCGCCTCCCGCCCGCTCTGGGGGTCCCCACAACGCTGTGGGGACCATCCTGTCCCGAGAGCAGCGGTGGGGAGGGGTCCCGAGGTGGGGAGGGGTCCTGAGGCCGAGCTGAGGGGGTGGGGAGGGGTCCTGAGGCCGAGCTGGGGGGTGGGGAGGGGTCCCGAGGTGGGGAGGGGTCCTGAGGTGGGGAGGAGTCCTGAGGTGGGGAGGGGTCCTGAGGCTGAGCTGTGGGGGGTGGGGAGGGGTCCCCAGGATGAGCTGGGGGGTGGGGAGGGGGTCTCAATGGGGGGTGGGGAAGGGTCCTGAGGCTGAGCTGAGGGGGTGGGGAGGGGTCCTGAGGCCAATCTGGGATGGTGGGGAGGGGTCCCGAGGTGGGGAGGGGTCCCCAGGCCCAGCTGGGGGGTGGGGAGGGGTCCCCAGGCCCAGCTGGGTGGGTGGGGGTCTCCCTGGGGTGCTGAGGGTCCCGTGGGGGTCCTGGGGACCCCCGCTGCCCCCCAGGGCTCTGATGTACCAGAGCAAGGCCGAGCGGGAACCGTTCGACGTCATCGACCTCGACCCCTACGGGAGCCCCGCGCCCTTCCTGGACGCCGCCGTGCAGGCGGTCAGCGAGGGGGGTGAGCCTGGGGGGACCCCAAAACTCCCTGGGACCCCCGAACACCCCTGGGACCCCCCAAAACCTTCCTGGGAACCCCCAAACCCTTCCTGGGAACCCCAAACAGCTCCTGTGTCCCCCCCAAACCCCCCGGGGACCCCCCCCAAACAACCCTGGAACCCCCCCAAACTCTGCTGGGACCCCCTTGGGATACCCCAAACTCCTCGGGGACCCCCGAAACCCCTTAGGGACCCCCCAAACCCCCCGGGGGACCCCCTGAACCCCGGATTCGCAGGCTTGCTGTGTGTGACGTGCACGGACATGGCGGTGATGGCCGGGAACAGCGCTGAGACCTGCTACAGCAAATACGGCTCCGTGTCCCTCAAGGGCAAGTTCTGCCACGAGATGGTCAGTGCAGGGTCTGGGGGGTCCCCGGGGGGTCTGGGGGGACACAGGAGGGGTTTGGGGGGTCACAGTAGGGGTTTGGGAGGACACAGGAGGGGTTTGGGGGGACACAGGAGGGGTTTGGGAGGACACAGGAGGGGTTTGGGGGGACACAGGAGGGGTTTGGGGGGACACAGGAGGGGTTTGGGGGACACAGGGGGGGTTTGGGGGGTCATAGGGGGGGTTTGGGGGTCACAGGAGGGGTTTGGGAGGTCACAGGAGGGGTTTGGGGGGACACAGGCGGGGTTTGGGGGGACACAGGCGGGGTTTGGGGGACACAGGAGGGGTTTGGGGGGTCCCTGAGGGGTTTGGGGGGTCACAGGAGGGGTTTGGGGGGACACAGGCGGGGTTTGGGGGGACACAGGCGGGGTTTGGGGGGACACAGGCGGGGTTTGGGGGACACAGGAGGGGTTTGGGGGGTCACAGGAGGGGTTTGGGGGGTCACAGGAGGGGTTTGGGGGGACACAGGAGGGGTTTGGGGGGGTCACAGGTGGGGTTTGGGGGGTCCCTGAGGGGTTTGGGGGGTCACAGGAGGGGTTTGGGGGGACACAGGAAGGGTTTGGGGGATCCTAGGGGGGTTTGGGGGGTCCCCGAGGGGTTTGGGGGGTACCCGGGGGGTGTGGGGGGACACAGGTGGGGTTTGGGGTGTCGCCAGGGGGTTTGGGTGGGATCCCAGGGGGGTTTGATGGGTCCCCGGGGGTTTGGGATGTCCCTGAGGAGTTCGGGGGGTCCCAGGAGGGGTTTGATGGGTCCCTGAGGAGTTTGGGTGTCCCCGAGGGGTTTGGGTTTCCCGGAGAGATTTGGGGGTCCCCGGGGGGGTCCCCCCGATGCGGGCGGGGGTCCCACAGCCCCCCGTGCCCCGCAGGCGCTGCGGATCGTCCTGCACAGCCTGGACCTGCGCGCCAACTGCTACCAGCGCTTCGTGGAGCCGCTGCTCTCCGTCAGTGCCGACTTCTACGTGCGCGTCTTCGTCAGGGTCTTCACCGGCCAGGCCAAGGTCAAAGCCTCGGCCAGGTGCGTTCTGGGGGGGTTTTGGGGGGGTTTTGGGGGTCTATGAGCCCCCCCTGAGCCTGTTTTTCGCCCCCTCCCCAGCAAACAGGCGCTGGTGTTTCACTGCCTGGGCTGCGGCTCGCACCACCTGCAGCGCCTGGGCAGGGCCACGAGCCACGGCAGCGGGTATGGCTTGGGGGGACACAGAGGGGTTTGGGGGTCCCCCGAGGGGTTTGGGGGGACACAGGAGGGGCTTGGGGGGACACAGGAGGGGTTTGGGGGGTCCCTGAGGGGTTTGGGGGGACACAGGAGGGGCTTGGGGGGACACAGGAGGGGCTTGGGGGGACACAGGAGGGGTTTGGAGGGTCCCCGAGGGATTTGGGGGGTCACAGGAGGGGTTTGGGGGTCCCCAGAGGGGTTTGGGGGGGACACAGGAGGGGTTTGGGGGGACACAGGAGGGGTTTGGGGGGGTCTCCGAGGGGTTTTGGGGGTCACAGGAGGGGTTTTGGGGGGACACAGGAGGGTTTTGGGGGTCCCCGAGCCCCCCCTGGACGGTTTTGGGGTGCTCTCAGCGCGTTTCCCCCGCTCAGGTTCAGGTACAGCGCAGCCACGGGGCCGCCCGTGGGTCCCTCGTGCGAGTTCTGCCAGCACCGGCACCAGGTGCAGCCCCCTCCCCACCCAAAGCCCCCCAACCCCGGGCTGGGGACCCCCAAACCCGGCCCTGAACCCCCTCTTTTTCCCCTCCAAGGTGGGGGGCCCGGTGTGGGCAGAGCCCCTGCACGACGCCGCCTTCGTGGGGAGCGTCCTGGCGGCGCTGGAGAGGAGCCCCGGGCGCTTCGGAAGCGAGCAGCGGCTGCGGGGGGTGCTGAGCGTCATCGCAGAGGTGACACCCCGAAACCGGGACACCCCAAAAACGGGACACCCCAAAAACGGGATACCCCGAAACCGGGATACCCTGAAACCAGGACACCCCAAAACTGGAACACCCCAAAAACGGGACACCCCAAAAATGGGACACCCCGAAACCGGGACACCCCGAAACCGGGACACCCTGAAACCGGGACACCCCAAAACTGGGACACCCCAAAACTGGGACACCCCAAAAACGGGACACCCCAAACGGGGAAACCCCAAAGGGGGACACCCCAAACCAGGACACCCCAAAGGGGAACACCCCCAAACTGGGACACCCCAAACTGGGACACCCCAAACATGGGGACAAACTGGGGACACCCCAAATGTGGGGACATCCTAAACTGGCGGACACCCCAGAAGTGGGGGATACCCCAAATGTGGGGACAAACTGGGGGACACCCCAAAACTGGGACACCCCAAATGTGAGGACACCCCCCGAACCTGGGGACACCCCGAAAGGGGGGACAAACTGGGGGACACCCCGAAACTGGGGGACACCCCAAATGGGGGGAAAAACTGGGGGACACCCTGAACCTGGGGACACCCTAAAAGTGGGTACACCCCAAGCCTGGGTACACCCCAAACACGGGTACACCCCCAACATGGGTACACCCCAAAGGTGGGTACACCCCAAGGCGGGGTACACCCCCAACATGGGTACACCCCCAACATGGGTACACCCCAAAGGTGGGTACACCCCAAGGCGGGGTACACCCCCAACATGGGTACACCCCAAAGGGGGGTACACCCCAAAGGGGGGTACACCCCCAACATGGGTACACCCCCAACATGGGTACACCCCAAAGGGGGGTACACCCCAAGGCGGGGTACACCCCCAACATGGGTACACCCCCAACATGGGTACACCCCAAAGGTGGGTACACCCCAAGGCGGGGTACACCCCCAACATGGGTACACCCCAAAGGGGGGTACACCCCAAGGCGGGGTACACCCCCAACATGGGTACACCCCAAAGGGGGGTACACCCCAAGGCGGGGTACACCCCCAACATGGGTACACCCCCAACATGGGTACACCCCAAAGGTGGGTACACCCCAAACACGGGTACACCCCCAACATGGGTACACCCCAAAGGTGGGTACACCCCAAGGCGGGGTACACCCCCAACATGGGTACACCCCCAACATGGGTACACCCCAAAGGTGGGTACACCCCAAGGCGGGGTACACCCCCAACATGGGTACACCCCAAAGGTGGGTACACCCCAAGGCGGGGTACACCCCAAGGCGGGGTACACCCCAAACACGGGTACACCCCAAAGGTGGGTACACCCCAAGCCGGGGCACACCCCAAAGGGGGGTACCCCCCAAACACGGGTACCCCGAGTGGGGCCGGCTGTGAGCGTGGGCTGTTGTGCGGCAGGAGCTGAGCGATGTCCCCCTGTACTACACCCTGGACGGGCTGAGCAGCACCATCCACAGCAACACCCCGTCCCTGCTGCAGCTCCGGTGCGACCCCCGGACCCCCCGGGACCCCCCCGGGACCCCCCTGGGACCCCCAAACCCCCCGGGACCCCTAAACCACCCCTGGGACCCCCCTGGGACCCCCAAACCCCCCCGGGACCCCTAAACTCCCCAAGACCCCTCCTGGGACCCCTAAACCCCCCCTGGGACCCCCAAACACCTCCTGGGACCCCCAGACCCCTCCTGGGACACCCAAACACCTCCTGGGACCCCCAGACCCCTGCAGGGACCCCTAGCGCCCCTTCAGGGACCCCCAGACCCCCTCAGGGACCCCCCCAAGCCCCCTCAGGGTCCCCCAGATGCTCTCTAAGACCCCCAGACCCCCTCAGAGACCCCCAGACCCCCTCAGAGACCCCCTCAGGGACCCCCAGACCCCGCCATGGACCCCCAGACCCCCTCAGGGAGCACCTCAGGGACCTCCAGACCCCTCTAGGGACCCCCAAACCCCCTCAGAGACCCCCGGAGCCCCTCCAGGACCCCCCAGACCCCCCCCCCAGACCCCCTCAGGGACCCCCAGACCCCCTCAGGGACCCCCCCAAACCCCCTCAGAGACCCCCCAGACCCCCTCAGAGACCCCTAGACCCCCCAGATCCCGCTGTCCCCAGGTCAGCCCTGCTGCACGCCGGATTCCGCGTCTCGCTGTCCCACGCCTGCCGCAACGCCGTCAAGACGGACGCGCCGCCGGCCGCGCTCTGGGACATCATGCGCTGCTGGGTGAGGAGGGGGCTCAGGGACCCCCTGGGACCCCCCGGGGACACCCCTGGGACCCCCCTGGGACCCCTCCCCACGCATGGGGCTCCTTTTTTCCCATCCTTTCTTTCCCCCCCCAGGCCAAGCTCCACCCGGTGAAGCTCGAGCGGCTCCCGGAGTCCAGCCCGGCCGCCCGGATCCTCTCGGTGGAGCCCACGTAGGGACCCCCCCCGTGATGGGGAGACCCCCAAAACCCCCCCGAGCCCTCCCCAAAACCCCCCCGAGCCCTCCTCTTTGCCCCCCCGCCAGGCTCCAGGCCTCCTTCGCCCTCCACGAGGACGCCAACCCCAGCTCCCGCAAGCGCGGCTTGAAGAGGTTCCCCGAGAACCCCGAAGCTTTTTGGGGTCCCAAGGCCAGGGCCAAGGCAGGGTGAGAGCCGGGGGGGCTGAATTGAGGGGGGGTCTCCTTCCCTGGGCGGGGGGTCCCGGCTCATTCCCGGATTTCCCAGGGGGGGCGTCGCTCCCTCCCTGCAGGAGAAGCGTGAACGGCTCCAGAACAAGCGAGGGCAGCGCCCGGACGGGGCCACGCTCAAACGATTCCCCTGCAAGCGCTTCAAGGAGGTGGGCGGGGGTCCCCGAAATCCCCAGGGGGTCCCCGAAATCCCCGGGGGGTCCCCAAAATCCGCGGGGGGTCCCAAACCTGGGGAGGGGTCCCCGAAATCCCCAGGGGGGTCCCCAAAATCCGCGGGGGGTCCCAAAGCTGGGGGGGAGTCCCCGAAATCCGCGGGGGGTCCCCAAAATCCCCAGGGGGTCCCCGAAATCCCCAGGGGGTCCCCAAAATCCGTAGGGGGTCCCAAAGCTGGGCAGGGGTCCCAGAGCTGGGGCGGGTCCCCAAAATCCACAGGGGGTCCCCGAAATCTGCAGGGGGTCCCAAAGCTGGGGGGGTCCCCAAAATCCCCAGGGGGTCCCAAAGCTGGGCAGGGGTCCCCAAAATCCGCAGGGGGTCCCCAAAATCCCCAGGGGGTCCCCAGAATCCCCAGGGGGTCCCAAAGCTGGGGAGGGGTCCCCGAAATCCGCAGGGGGTCCCCGAAATCCACAGGGGGTCCCAAAATCTGCAGGGGGTCCCAAAGCTGGGAGGGGGTCCCCAAAATCCGCAGGGGGTCCCAAAGCTGGGGGGGTCCCCAAAATCCGCAGGGGGTCCCAAAGCTGGGGGGGCAGGTCCCAAATCTGGGGGAGGGTCCCCAAAATCCGCAGGAGGTCCCCAAAACGCGCGGGGGGGATAAAAGGGGGCGGGTCGGGAATCAAAGGGAGATTTTGGGGGAATAAAAGGGGGGGGTCAGGAATAAAAACGGGGCTGGGAGTGAGGAGGGGGCTTGGGAATTTGGGGAAGGGGCTTGGGAATAAGGGGAGCGGGGTTGGGAATTTGGGGAGGGGGTTTGGGAGGGTCTTTGTAAATTTGGGGAGGGGGTTTTGGCACAGAGTGGGGGTTCTGGGGCAGCTCCCAGCCCCCCCTTGTGTCACCCCCCAGGGCTGCTGTCCCCAGGGCGAGCACTGCCGTTACTCCCACGAGACCCCCCCGGCTGCCCCCAATTAAAGCTCGGCTGAACAGAAACCTCGGGGGGCTTTAATCAACTTTCAGCAGGGGTGGGGGGTGGGCTCGGGAAGCCCCCAGCCCCCCTGGGGACCCCCCTGGGGACCCCCGTACCGCACCGAGGCCAGGAAGGTGCGGATCTCCATCGGCTCCAGCTGCACGCGCCGTGGGTCCAGCCGGGGCGCCCGCTGCGGTTTGGGGGTCCCTGGGGGGGCGGGAAGGTGAGGAGGGGGTCCTGCGACCCCTGGGACCCCTCCCCAAATCCCCCCCAGCCCCCGGAACCTGTGGGTGTGTTCCAGAGCAGGCGGGACACGCTGTGCAGAGGGATGTCGCCCCCCAGGGCCATCTCCCGCAGAGAGGTGATGGTGAAGGCTGAGAAAAGGGTCTGGGGGCGGTAGGGC
The DNA here is from genome assembly GCF_971803275.1 of Cyanistes caeruleus. NCBI lineage: Eukaryota > Metazoa > Chordata > Aves > Passeriformes > Paridae > Cyanistes > Cyanistes caeruleus. Next base: position 1,755,436 of record NC_141736.1, read on the forward strand.
CGTCAGAGACCCCCCAGAGCCGCCCCCAGATTCCCCAGGCCGCGGGGAGCCGGCGGAGACCCCCCAGCCCCACCCCAGAGCGAGGCACGGGCACCCCGGGAACAACCCCAAGACCCCCAAAATGGGGTTGGGACCCCCCGGTGGTGACCCCAAATCCCCCAAATCAGGACCAGGACCCCCAGTGGTGGCCCCAAGCCCCCCAGAACAGAACCGGGACCCCCAGGGATGACCCCAAGCCCACCCCAGCCCCCCATGCTGACCCCAGCCCCCAGTGCTGACCCCAGGACCCCCAGGGATGACCCCAGGACCCCCATACCCACCCCAGGAGCCCCGGTGCGGCCCCCAGCCCCCCGTGCTGACCCCAGGACCCCCCGTGCCGACCCCAGCCCCCCGTGCTGACCCCAGGACCCCCAGGGATGACCCCAGACCCCCATACCCACCCCAGGAGCCCCGGTGCCGCCCCCAGCCCCCTGCACTGACCCTAGGGACCCCTGCCCACCCCAGGACCCCGCGCTGACCGTCACGTCCACGCTGACCGGGCCGGAGCCGTTGTGGCGCTCCAGGAGCTGCTCCAGGCGCAGCAGGAGGGTCCCGGCCCCCCTCGGCTCCACCGACAGCAGCTGCAGCCAGGGGGGCAGCGCCCGCCGCAGCCCCGAGAACTGCGGGGAACCGTCAGAGACCCCTCCTCAAATACCTGGAGACCCCTCCTCAGTCACCTGGGTCAGCCTGGAGACCCCTCCTCAAATACCTGGAGACCCCTCCTCAATTACCTGAGCCTAGAGACCCCTCACCAATCACCTGGAGACCCCTCCCCACTTACCTGGGTCAGCCAGGAGACCCCTCCCCAATTACATGAGACAGGAGACCCCTCCCCACTCACCTGTCTCAGGTACCCCCACACACACACCTGGCACAGGTAACCCCAAACTCCTCACACCTGGCACAGGTAACCCCACACACCTGGCACAGGTAACCCCAAACTCCTCACACCTGGCACAGGTAACCCCACACACCTGGCACAGCTGACCCCACACACCTGGCACAGGTAACCCCACACACCTGGCACAGGTAACATCACACACCTGGCACAGGTAACCCCACACATCTGGCACAGGTAACATCACACACCTGGCTCAGGTAACAGCACACACCTGACACAGGTGACCCCACACACCTGGCACAGGTAACCCCACACACCTGGCACAGGTAACCCCACACACCTGGCACAGGTACCCCCACACACCTGGCACAGGTAACACCACACACCTGGCTCAGGTACCCCCACACACCTGTCTCAGGTAACCCCACACACCTGTCTCAGGTACCCCCACATCCCGTCCCCGCTCACCTGGCGCAGGTGAGGTCCCTGTCCGGGTGCCAGCACCAGGTACGGGGGTGTCACCATCTCCTGGGCCAGTGGCCGCTGCGCCGCGGTGGCCGCGGGCGTGTCCAGCAGCAGCCGGTGCCGGCCCCGCACCACCAGGCCCTGCCCGGCCTCACCTGGCTCGTCCAGCGGCTCCCCGAGCCCCCGGTTATCGTCCTGGAGGAGCCTCCGGTGCACCTGGGGGGGCACAGGTGAGTCCTGACCCTGCCCAGGTGAGTCCTGGCCCTGCCCAGGTGAGTCCTGGCCCCTCCCAGGTGAGTCCTGCCCCGCCCAGGTGAGTCCTGCCCCGCCCAGGTGAGTCCTGACCCTGCCCAGGTGAGTCCTGGTCCCTCCTAGGTGAGTCCTGGCCCTACCCAGGTGAGTCCTGACCTGCCCAGTGAGTTCTGACCCTCCCAGGTGAGTCCCATCCCCTCCTAGGTGAGTCCTGGCCCCTCCCAGATGAGTCCCATCCCCTCCCAGGTGAGTCCCATCCCCTCCCAGGTGAGTCCCTCCCTGCTCAGGTGAGTCCCATCCCCTCCCAGGTGAGTCCCGGCCCCTCCCAGGTGTGCCCCGCCCGCTCACCATCAGCTCCAGGGACCCGTCCGTGACGCTGCTGCCGCCCTGCGAGCGATCAGTGAGCACCGTCAGCTGCACCTTCTGATCCTGCCGGGGGGGACAAGTGTGACCAGGTGTGTCCAGGTGTGCTCCAGCTGTGTCCCCAGGTGTGCCCCAAGTGTGCCCCAAGTGTGCCCAGGTGTGTCCCAGGTGTGCCCAGGTGTGACCCAGGTGTGACCCAGGTGTGACCCAGGTGTGTCCCAGGTGTGCCCCAGGTGTGACCCAGGTGTGCCCCAGGTATTTTCGGATGTGGCCCAGGTGTACCCAGGGGTGTCCCAAGTGTGTCCAGGTGTCCCCAGGTGTGTTTAGGTGTACCTACGTGTGTCCCAGGTGTGTCCAGGTGTGTCCCAGGTGTGTCCCAGGTGTGCCCCAGGTGCGCCCCAGGTGCGCCCCAGGTGTGTCCAGCCCTGGTACCTTGATGAAGATCCGGGTGGTCACTGGGTAATAATTCCCGGCCACGGGCTCGCTCTGGCTCAGGTTCCAGGTGGGGCGGTGGTCACGCCTGGGGGGGCCCGGGGGGGTCACGGGGGTCACCTGAACCCCTTGGGGGGGTCCCAGGGGTCACCTGAACCCCTTGGGGAGGTCTCGGGGGTCACCTGAGCCCCCTGGGAGGGTCACCTGAGCCCCTGGGGAGGGGTCTCCGGGGTCACCTGAGCCCCTCGAGGGGGGTCCTGGGGGTCACCTGAGTCCCTGGGGGGGGGTCACCTGAGCCCCTGGGGGGGTCCCAGGGGTCACCTGAGTCCCCTGTGGGGGTCACCTGAACCCCTTGGGGGGGTCCCGGGGGTCACCTGAGCCCCTCGAGGGGGGTCCTGGGGGTCACCTGAGTCCCTGGGGGGGGTCACCTGAGCCCCTGGGGGGGGGTCTCAGGGGTCACCTGAGCCCCTGGGGGGGTCCCGGGGGTCACCTGAGCCCCTGGGGGGGGGTCTCAGGGGTCACCTGAGCCCCTGGGGGGGTGTCTCAGGGGTCACCTGAGCCCCTGGGGGGGGTCCTGGGGGTCACCTGAGCCCCTCGAGGGGGGTCCCGGGGGTCACCTGAGCCCCCTCACCTGCGCTCCAGCACCTGGCGCCCGTTGGAGTCGGTGTAGAAGCGGCCGTTGGTGCGCAGCGGCGTCTGGAAGCGGCTGATGATCTCCTTGCCCAGCCCGTCCCTGCGTGGGGCACAGCCGTCACCCCCCGGGCGTGGGGAGGGGTCCCCAGAGGAGCTCTGGGAGGGGGAGGGGGTCCCCAGACCCCTCCCCAAGACTCACCTGACGGGGATGGGCCCCACGGTCCACTCCAGCTCCAGGTAGGGCTGCCCCGGGCGCAGCCGCAGCACCTGCGAGCACCACGCCGAGAAGCTCTGGTGCAGCTCCTGCACCAGCGGCGTCTGCGGCGGGAGGGGATGCTCAGCCACGTGGGGAGACCCCTCCCCAAACCCCCCCGGCGACCCCCAGAGACCCCTGCCCACCTTGAGGAGGCGCGTGGCCGCGCGCTCGGCCACGGGGACGGGCGCGGAGGAGTTGGGACGGAAGATGTAGGCGCCCGAGGCCTGGGGGCTCTGCGAGTCCCCGGTGCTGGCGTTGTACCTGGGGGGGCCAGGTGAGCTCAGGGGACCCCCCCCCCCCGCAGCTGGGACCACCCCCCAAAACCCCCAAAGCCCCCTGGCTCACCAGTAGAAGCTCTGGAAGACGGGCAGCGAGAAGCCCTGGGCCAGGTTCTGGATCTCGCGCAGGTGCCCCGTGGAGGGGTCAAACAGGACCCGCAGGTGCTGGGGGAGGTGGGGCAGGACAGGTGAGTCAGCCCCGCCCTCCCCAGGCCACCCAGGCACCCCCAACTGGTTAAACTGGGAGCTGGGACTCGTCTGCCCCTGACGCTGCCAGCCCAGTGGGGTCCCCCCACCCTCCCACACCGAACCCTCACCTGTCCTCTCACCCCAAACCCTCACCTGTCCCCTCTGTGACCCCTCACCTGTCCCCCACCCCAAACCCTCACCTGTCCCCTCTGTGACCCCTCACCTGTCCCCTCACCCCAAACCCTCACCTGTCTCCACACCCCAAACCCTCACCTGTCCCCCCACCCCAAATCCCCCGTCCCCCCCGATGTCCCCTCACCCCAAGCCCCCCGTCTCCCCTGATGTCTCCTCACCTGTCCCCTGTCCCCCCCCACTGTCCCTTCACCTGTCCTCCCGATGTCCCCACACCTGTCCTCTGTCCCCACCATGTCCCCTCACCTGTCCCCCTGCTGTCCCCCCCCGCTGTCCCCTCACCTGTCCCCCCCCATGTCCCCTCACCTGTCCCCCTCACCTGTCCCCTGTCCCCCCCGATGTTCCCTCACCTGTCCCCCCCCCATGTCCCCTCACCTGTCCCCCCTCGATGTCCCCTCACCTGTGCCCCCCCATGTCCCCTCACCTGTCCCCTGTCCCCCCCCGCTGTCCCCCCACCTCGTTCTCGATCTGCGGCTCGGGGTCCCCCGAGGGCCACCTGGGGGGGTCCCGGGGGTCCCCCGGGCTCAGCTGGGTCACCTGGAAGGTGCTGAAGCCCACAGGGGGGACGCGGGCCTGGAACAGGAGCTCCCCCGGAGCCCCCCCGGCACCGCCCCGCAGCCAGCGCGTCACGGGGGACACCGGCAGCACCTGCCGACAGGTGAGGGGACAGGGGACAGGTCATGGGGGACACCGGCAGCACCTGCCGACAGGTGAGGAGGGGACATGGGGACAGGTGAGGGGGACAGGTGAGGGGACAGGGGACAGGTGAGGGGGACACCAGCAGCACCTGCGGACAGGTGAGGGGACATGGGGACAGGTGAGGGGGACAGGGGACAGGTCACGGGGGACACCGGCAGCAGCTGCCGACAGGTGAGGGGACATGGGGGGACAGGGGACAGGTGAGGGGGACAGGTCACGGCCAACACCGGGAGCACCTGGGGACAGGTGAGGGGACAGGTGAGGGGGACAAGTCACAGCCAACACCAGGAGCACCTGGGGACAGGGGACAGGTGAGGGGGACAGGGGAGGGGTCACAGGGGGACCGGTGGGTGAGGGGACAGGTGAGGGGGTCACAGGGATCACAGAGGGCACAGGTGAGGGTTTGGGGTGGGGACAGGTGAGGGGTCACAGAGGTCACAGGTGAGGGGGTCACAGGTGGGACAGGTGAGGGTTTGGGGTGGGGGGACAGGTGAGGGGGGTCACAGGGGACAGGTGGGACAGGTGAGGGTTTGGGGTGGGGGTCCAGGTGAGGGGGGTCACAGGTGAGGGGGCCACAGGTGAGGGGGTCACAAGTGAGGGGGCACAGGGGTCACAGGTGAGGCTTTGCCGGGTCCAGGTGAGCTTACCTGGCTGGCCACGGGCCGGCCCTGAGGGTCGCTGACGGCGTAGGCGGTGCCGCTGACCGGGAGCCGCACGGGCCAGGTGACATCCCAGGCCAGGGGGTTGTACAGGAGCACCGAGAACTGGGGAGGGGGCGTCACATGGGGTGGGGTCAGGTCCTGGGGACCCCCAGGGTGTCACACGGGGGGGGGGTCAGGCCCTGGGGACCCCCAGGATGTCATACAGGGGGGGTCAGGCCCTGGGGACCCCCAGACCCCCCCAGACCCCCCCCGGGTGCTCACCTGAGGGGTGGTCTCGCTGAGGGGGCACACGCTGATGTTGAGGGCATTGCAGAACACGAAGGGACCCTTGGTGTCCCCCAGCAGGGACAGGGCGTTGGCCACCAGCACCTGCCGGGCGGTAGCCACGGTTTATGAGCGGGGAGGGGTCTCTGGGTCACCCCCAGCCCCACCTGTGACCCCCCCAGAGCCCCCCCATGGCCCCGGGTGGGTGTTGCGCTCACCTGGCAGCGCTCCCAGCCCTTGGCCAGCTGCCGGGCGTAGTCGTTGGCCACGTGCTGCCGCTCGGTGCCGGCCACCGCGTCGTGGTGCTGGGCCACGGCCACCGCCTCGCCTCGGGGACAAAGGGGGGTCTCAGGGGGTCCCCCAGGTGTCCCAGCTGTCCCCCAGGTGTCCCCCAGGTGTGTCCCCAGGTGTGTCCCAGCTGTCCCCAGGTGTGTCCCAGCTGTCCCCCAGGTGTGTCCCAGGTGTGTCCCAGCTGTCCCCCAGGTGTCCCCAGGTACTCACGGAGCACAGAGCTGTCCCCAGGGCCAAAGGGACCCTCCCGGACCGAGGGCCCGGCCAGGGCTTCCAGCTGGCTGCAGACCTGGGGGGACACGATAGGTGTCTGAGGGGGTCCCCAGGGCCCCCCCAAAGCCTGGGGGGGTCCCCAGGTGTCCCGGGGGGGGACCCCGGTGCCCCCAAAAGCCTGGAAGGGTCCCCAGCGGGGTTCCCAAAGGCTGGAGAGGTCCCCCCAAATCCAGGAGGGGTCCCTGGTGCCCCCCAAAGTTGGGAGGGGTCCCCAAAGCCTGGGGGGGGTCCCCAAAGCCTGGAGGGGTCTGTGGTGCCCCCCAAATCCTGGAGGGGTCCCCGGTGTCCCCCCAATGCCTGGAGGGGTCCCCAAATCCTGGCAAGGTCCCTGTTGCCCCAGGGGGGTCCCCAAAGGCTGGAGGGGTCCCCAGTGTCTTCTCAAATCCCAGGGGGGTCCCCATTGCCCCCCAAATCCCAGGGGGGTCCCCCCAAGTCCCGGGGGGTCCCTGTTGCCCCCAGATGTCTCCCCAAGTCCCGGAGGGTCTCCCCAAGTCCCGGGGGGTCCCCCCAAGTCCCAGGGGTCCCGGTTGCCCCCCAAATCCCGGGGGGTCCCCCCAAATGCCGGGGGATCTCCCCAAGTCCCGGGGGTCCCCGTTGCCCCCCAAATCCCGGGGGGTCCCCCCAAATCCCGGGGGGTCTCCCCAAGTCCCGGGGGTCCCTGTTGCCCCCAGATGTCCCCCCAAATCCCGGGGGTCCCCCCAAGTCCCGGGGGTCCCTGTTGCCCCCGAAGTCCTGGTTGCCCCCCAAGTCCCGGGGGTCCCGGTTGCCCCCCGACCTGCAGGAAGCCGCTGCTGAGGCGCTCGTAGCCCTTGAGCGCGGGGCGGCTGCTGAAGAAGCCGCTCCAGAACTGGTGGGGCCCATCCGAGTAGGGCAGGAAATCGTCCGACTTGAGGGGCCTGGGGACGGAAACAGCCCCGCTGTGTCCGGCTCTGTCCGGCTGTCTGTCTGTCCGGCTGTCTGTCCAGCTGTCTGTCTGTCCGGCTGGCTGGCTGTCTGTCTGTCTGGCTGTCTGTCCGGCCGTCTGTCTGGCTGTCTGTCTGGCTGTCTGTCTGGCTGGGTGTCCGGCTGGGTGTCCGGCTGGGTGTCTGTCCAGCTGTCTGTCTGTCTGTCGGCTGTCTGCCTGGCTGCTGGCTGTCTGTCTGTCCGGCTGTCTGTCTGTCCAGCTGTCTGTCTGTCCAGCTGTCTCTGGCTGTCCAGCCGTCCATCAGTCTGCCTGGCTGTCCGTCAGTCTGTCTGTCCGTCCGTCTGCCTGTCTATCCGTCTGTCCAGCTGTCAGTCTGTCCGGCTGTCTGTCCATCCATCTGTCCGTCTGTCCGTCCATCTGCCCATCCATCCATCATCCATCCATCCATCCATCCATCCCTCCGTCTGTCTCTCCATCCGTCTGTCCGTCCCTCCGTCTCTCCATCCGTCTGTCCGTCCCTCCGTCTGTCCCCCCATCTGTCTCTCCATCCGTCTGTCTGTCCCCCCCGGCCCCCCCGGCCCCGCCCCTCACCAGGTGAGGTTGGCGCGGTTCAGCTCCCACAGGTAACAGGAGGGGGTCGAGTACAGGGCGTGGACGCGGCTGCCGTTGGCTTGCTGGGGACAGAGAGGGGTTGGGGACAGCCAGGGGACACTGAGGGGACAGCGAGGGGACACCGAGGGGACAGAGAGGGGTTGGGGACGCTGAGGGGACAGCGAGGGGTTGGGGACACCAAGGGGACAGAGAGGGGTTGGGGACAGCGAGGGGACAGAGAGGGGTTGGGGACAGCAAGGGGACATCGAGGGGTTGGGGGGACATTGAGGGGTTGGGGACACCGAGGGAACAGAGAGGGGTTTGTGGGGACAGCGAGGGGTTTGTGGGGACAGCGAGGGGACAGCAAGGAGACACCGAGGGGTTGGGGACAGCCAGGGGACAGCCAGGGGACACCGAGGGGTTTGGGGGGACAGAGAGGGGTTAGGGACACCAAGGACACACCGAGGGGACAGCAAGGGGACAGAGAGGGGACACTGAGGGGACACCGAGGGGTTTGGGGGGACAGAGAGGGGTTGGGGACACCAAGGACACACCAAGGGGACAGCGAGGGGACACTGAGGGGACAGCGAGGGGACAGCGAGGGTTTGGGGACGCTGAGGGGACACTGAGGGGTTGGGGACACCGAGGGGACACTGAGGGGTTGGGGACAGCGAGGGGACACTGATGGGACACTGAGGGGTTTGGGGGGACAGAGAGGGGTTGGGGACACCAAGGGCACACTGAGGGGACATCAAGGGGACAGCGAGGGATTGGGGACACTGAGGGGACAGCGAGGGGACAGCAAGGGGTTGGGGTGGCAGTGATGTTTGGGGTGACACAGTAATTTTGGGGTGATGCAGTGATTTTGGGGTGACATACTGAGGTTTGGGGTGACACAGAGACTGATTTTGGGGTGACACAGTGACTGATTTTGGGGTGACACAGGGGGTTTGGGGTGACACAGGGGGTTTGGGGTGACAGTGATGTTTTGGGGTGACACAGTGATTTTAGGGTGACACAGTGACTGATTTTGGGGTGACACAGTGACTTTGGGGTGACACAGTGAATGATTTTGGGGTGACACAGTGACTGATTTTGGGTGACACGGGGTTTGGGGTGACACAGTGACTTTGGGGTGACAGTGATGTTTGGGGTGACACAGGGGGTTTGGGGTGACACAGAGACTGATTTTGGGGTGACACAGTGATTTTGGGGTGACAGAGACCGATTTTGGGGTGACACAGGGATTTTGGGGTGACACAGGGATTTTGGGGTGACAGTGATGTTTGGGGTGACATGGGGGTTTCGGGGTGACACAAGGGGTTTGGGGTGACACAGGGATTTTGGGGTGACACAGGGATTTTGGGGTGACACAGTGACTGATTTTGGGGTGACACAGGGATTTTGGGGTGACAGGGGGTTTGGGGTGACAGTGATGTTTGGGGTGACACAGGGATTTTGGGGTGACACAGGGATTTTGGGGTGACACAGTGATTTTGGGGTGACACAGGGGGTTTGGGGTGACACAGGGGGTTTGGGGTGACACAGTGATGTTTGGGGTGACACAGTGACCGATTTTGGGGTGACACAGGGATTTTGGGGTGACAGCCCCTCACCCTGGCGTTGGCGTGGGCGATCAGCTTGTCCAGGTTCTTGAACCACAGGTGGGCGTTCTCGTAGTGGAAGTCGGAGCCCATCGTCATCAGGATGTGCCGGGTCCGGTACTGCTGGGCCTGGGGACGGGGACATGGCTCGGGACACACGGGGACACCCGGGGACACCCAGGAACCCCGGCCTGGGGACGGGGACACGGCTCGGGACACACGGGGACACCCAGGAACCCCGGCCTGGGGACGGGGACACGGCTCGGGACACACGGGGACACACGGGGACACCCAGAAACGCCGGCCTGGGGATGGGGACACGGCTCGGGACACACGGGGACACCCAGGAACCCCACCCTGGGGACGGGGACACGGCTCGGGACACACAGGGACACCCAGAAACCCCGGCCTGGGGACAGGGACACGGCTCGGGACACACGGGGACACCCAGAAACCCCAGCCTGGGGACGGGGACATGGCTCGGGACACACGGGGACACACGGGGACACCCGGGAACCCCACCCTGGGGACGGGAACACGGCTCGGGACACACAGGGACACAGGGGGACACCCAGGGACAATCGGGAACCCCAGCCTGGGGACAGGAACACCCGGGAACCCCACCCTGGGGGACAGGGACAATTGGGAATCCAATCCCAGGGGACAGGGACCCCCTTTTCCCCCCATTCCAGGTGACAGGGACCCCCAGAAATCCCATCTTGGGGGGACAGGGACACCCGGGAATCCCACCCTGGGGACAGGGACACCCAGAAATTCCATCCTGGGGACAGGGACACCCTTTTCCTCTATTCCTGGAGGACAGGGACACCCACAAATCCAATCCCAGGGGGACAAGGACACCCTCAAATCCCATCCCTGGGGGACAGGGACCCCCTTTTCCCCAATCTCAGGGGACAGGAACACCCTCAAATCCCACCCCAGGGTACAGGGACCCCCTTTTCCCCCCATCCCAGGTGACAGGGACCCCCAGAAATCCCATCTTGGGGGGACAGGGACACCCGGGAATCCCACCCTGGGGACAGGGACACCCACAAATCCAATCCCAGGGGGACAAGGACACCCTCAAATCCCATCCCTGGGGACAGGGACACCCACAAATCCCATCCTGGGGACAGGGACAATTGGGAATCCAATCCCAGGGGACAGGGACACCCACAAATCCCACCCCAGGGTACAGGGACCCCCTTTTCTCCCATCCCAGGGGACAGGGACCCCCAGAAATCCCATCTTGGGGGGACAGAGACCTCATTTCCCCCACCCCAGGGGACAGGGACCCCCTTTTCCCCCATCCCAGGGGACAGGGACCCCCAGAAATCCCATCTTGGGGGGACAGGGACCTCATTTCCCCCATCCCAGGGGACAGGGACCCCCCTTTTCCCCCATCCCAGGGGACAGAGACACCTGGAAATTCCATCCCTGGGGGACAGGGACAATCGGGGACCCCCAGAAATCCCACCCTGAGGGGACAGAGACCCTCGTGGCCAGGGACCCCCACCCCCTCAGGGCTCCCCCTGGGGGTCCCGGCCCCGTTTTTGCCCTGCCAGGACCTGCGTGGCCGCCGCCCGCAGGAAGGAGGTGACCACCGAGTCCACGTTGCGCTCGGGGCCGTCCCCGTCCACCACGGGGGGGTCACTGCAGAGCTGGTCCCAGCACAGCCCCGGGGGGGGGTTGTACATGTTGGGCAGGATCCCTGGGGACAGCCGGGACAGCCGTGTCACCAGGGACAGCCGTGTCACCTCCCCGGCCAGGGGGGACAGGGGACACACACAGGGGGGTTGTACACGTTGGACAGGATCCCTGGGGACAGCCAGGACAGCCGTGTCACCTCCCCGGCCACGGGGGACAGGGGACACAGCTGGGGGGGTTGTACATGTTGGGCAGGGTCCCTGGGGACAGCCGGGACAGCCGTGTCACCAGGGACAGCTGTGTCACCTCCCCGGCCAGGGGGGACAGGGGACACAGCCTGGGGGGACAGGGGACACAGCTGGGGGGGTTGTACATGTTGGGCAGGGTCCCTGGGGACAGCCGGGACAGCTGTGTCACCTCCCTGGCCACGGGGCACAGGGGACACAGCCAGAGGGGACAGGGGACACACACAGGGGGGTGTACACCTTGGGCAGGATCCCTGGGGACAGCTGGGACAGCTGTGTCACCTCCCCGGCCACAGGGGACAGCAGGGACAGGGGACATGGCCAGGGGGGACAGGGGGACACAGGACATGGACAGGGGACATGGACGGGGGGGTTGTACACATTGGGCAGGATCCCTGGGGACAGCCGGGACAGCTGTGTCACCTCCCCGGCCACGGGGGACAGGGGACACAGCTGGGGGGGATTGTACATGTTGGGCAGGGTCCCTGGGGACAGCTGGGACAGCTGTGTCACCTCCCCGGCCACGGGGGACAGGGGACACAGCCAGAGGGGACAGGGGACACACACAGGGGGGTGTACACCTTGGGCAGGATCCCTGGGGACAGCCGGGACAGCTGTGTCACCTCCCCTGCCACGGGGGACAGGGGACACACACAGGGGATTGTACACGTTGGGCAGGGTCCCTGGGGACAGCCGGGACAACTGTGTCACCTCCCCGGCCACGGGGGACAGGGGACATGGACGGGGGGTTGTACACATTGGGCAGGGTCCCTGGGGACAGCTGTGTCACCTCCCTGGCCATGGGGGACACACACAGGGGGGACAGGGGACATGGACAGGGGACAGGGGACATGGCCAGGGGACAGGGGACACACACAGGGGGGACAGGGGACATGGACAGGGGACACACACAGGGGACACACGGCTGGGACGGGACAAAGTGGCAGAAACGGGAAGGGGACACACATGGGGACACGGTGGGGATGGCAGGGAGGGGTTGGGGACAGCGGGAGTGACACAGTGGGGACAGGAGGGAGGCGTTGGGGACACCAGGAGTGACACAGTGGGGACAGGAGGGAGGGGTTGGGGACACACATGGGGACACGGTGGGGACAGGAGGGAGGGGCTGGGAACAGCGGGAGTGACACAGTGGGGACAGGAGCGAGGGGTTGGGGACACACATGGGGACATGGTGGGAGTGGCAGGGAGGGGTTGGGGACAGCAGGAGTGACACGGTGGGGACAGGAGGGAGGGGCTGGGGACAGGGGGCTTTGGGGGTCCTGAGGGGTCACTGGCCACAGGGGGGGGGACGGGGAGGTTTGGGGGGTCCCAGGGTAGTTTTGGGGGTCCCAGGGTCAGTTTGGGGGGTCCCAGGGGCAGTTTCAGGGGGTCCCTGGGGTGATTTGGGGGTCCCAGGGTCAGTTTGGGGGGTCCCAGGGCAGTTTTGGGGGGTTCCAGGGTCAGTTTTGGGGGGTCCCAGGGTCAGTTTGGGGGGTCCCAGGGTCAGTTTGGGGGTCCCAGGGCAGTTTTGGGGGGTCACCAGTGAAGATGTCAGCCCGGGGGGGCTCCAGGCTCTCGCTGCCCCTCCAGATCAGCTCCAGCTCCCGGCGCTGCAGCCGCTGCCGCTTGTCCTGGTGGTCCACGCGCCCCAAAAACAGCCCATCGTACCCCATCTGGGGGGACAGGGGGTCAGGGGGTCCCCAAAACACCCCAAAACCCACCCAAAAACACCCCAAAAATAGCCCGTCGTACCCCATCTGGGGGGACAGGGGGTCAGGGGGTCCCCAAAACCCCCAAAACACCCCAAAAACCACCCAAAACCACCCCGAAACACCCCAAAACAGCCCATCGTACCCCATCTGGGGGGACAGGGGGTCCCCCAAACCCCAAAACACCCCAAAAACCACCCAAAAACAGCCCATCGTACCCCATCTGGGGGGACAGGGGGTCAGGGGGTCCCCCAAACCCCAAAAACCCCCAAAACACCCCCAAAACACCCCCAAAACACCCCAAAAACACCCCAAAAACAGCCCGTCGTACCCCATCTGGGGGGACAGGGGGTCAGCGGGTCCCCAAAACACCACCCAAAACCACCCCAAAACACCCCAAAAACAGCCCGTCGTACCCCATCTGGGGGGACAGGGGGTCAGGGGGTCCCCAAAACACCCCAAAACCCACCCAAAAACACCCCAAAAATAGCCTGTCGTACCCCATCTGGGGGGACAGGGGGTCAGGGGGTCCCCAAAACACCCCAAAAACCACCCAAAACCACCCCGAAACACCCCAAAACAGCCCATCGTACCCCATCTGGGGGGACAGGGGGTCAGGGGGTCCCCCAAACCCCAAAAACCCCCAAAACCCCCCAAAAACACCCCAAAAACACCCCAAAAACACCCCAAAAACAGCCCGTCGTACCCCATCTGGGGGACAGGGGGTCCCCAAAACCCCACAGAGCCCATCTGGGGGGCACAGGGGATCCCCAAAACCCCACAGAACCCATCTGGGGGTCCCCCAAACCCCACAGAGCCCATCTGGGGGTACAGGGGGGGGTCCCCAAGTGTGGGGGGCCTGACTGGGGACATGGGGGGGGTCCCATGGGGGGCGTTTGGGGACCCCAAAGGGGAGTTTGGGGGTGCTGAGAGGGTTGGGAGTGCCAGGGAAGGTTTTGGGGTGCAGGGAAAGGTTTGGGGACCCCAAGGGTGACCCAGGGGACTCTTGGTGACCCCAAAGATGACCCAGGGAAGGTTTGGGGACCCCGAAGGTGACCCGGGGAAGGTTTTGGGGTACAAGGAAAGGTTTTGGGGACCCTGAGGGTGACCCAGGGAAGGTTTGGTGACCCCAAGGAAGGTTTGGTGACCCCAAAGGTGACCCAGGGAAGGTTTGGTGACCCCGAGGGTGACCCAGGGAAGGTTTGGTGACCCTGAAGGTGACCTGGGGAAGGTTTGGGGACCCCAAAGGTGACCCAAGGAAGGTTTGGTGACCCCGAGGATGACCCAGGGAAGCTCTGGGGACCCCAAGAGTGACTCAGGGAAGGTTTGGGGATTTGGGGAAGGTTTGGTGACCCCAAGGATGACCTGGGGAACACCTGGTCACCCCAAAGGTGACCCAGGGAAGGTTTCAGGACCCCGAGCATGACCCAGGGAAGGTTTGGTGACCCTGAGAGTGACCCAGGGAAGGTCTGGGGACCCCAAGGATGACCCAGGGAAGGTTTGGTGACCCCAAAGGTGACCCAGGGAAGGTTTGGTGACCCCGAGGGTGACCCAGGGAAGGTTTGGTGACCCTGAAGGTGACCTGGAGAAGGTTTGGGGACCCCAAAGGTGACCCAAGGAAGGTTTGGTGACCCCGAGGATGACCCAGGGAAGCTCTGGGGACCCCAAGAGTGACTCAGGGAAGGTTTGGGGATTTGGGGAAGGTTTGGTGACCCCGAGGATGACCTGGGGAACACCTGGTCACCCCAAAGGTGACCCAGGGAAGATTTCAGGACCCCGAGGATGACCCAGGGAAGGTTTGGTGACCCTGAGAGTGACCCAGGGAAGGTCTGGGGACCCCAAGGATGACCCAGGGAAGGTTTGGTGACCCCAAAGGTGACCCAGGGAAGGTTTGGTGACACCGAGGGTGACCCAGGGAAGGTTCGGTGACCCCAAGGATGACCTAGGGGACACTTGGTGACCCCAAAGGTGATCCAGGGAAGGTTTGGTGACCCCAAGGATGACCCAGGGAAGGTTTGGTGACCCCAAAGGTGATCCAGGGAAGGTTCGGTGATCCCGAGGATGACCCAGGAAACACCTGGTGACCCCGAGGGTGACCCAGGGAACACTTGGTGACCCCGAGGGTGACCCAAGGACAGCAGGGCGGGGATTTCGGGGTCCCCCACCTGTGCGAAGGTGGCGGCCATCTCCCGGGAGTGCCCGAAGGGGTCGATCTGCCAGGCCACGCGGGGAGTGCCGCAGCGGCCGAAGAGGCGGCGCAGGAAGCGCCGGCCCAGGCCCAGCTGCTCCAGGACCCCCCCGTAATGCGCCGCGGCCTCGTCGTTCATGCACCAGCCCCCCCCGACCAGCTCCAGCCGTCCTGGGGGGCACAGCACCCCAAAAACACTCAGGGTCACCCCGGGGTCACCCCAAAAACACTCAGGGTCACCCCCACCAGCCCCCCCCGACCAGCTCCAGCCATCCTGGGGGGCACAGCACCCCAAAAACACTCAGGGGACACCCCAGGGTCACCCCAAAAACACTCAGGGTCACCCCGGGGTCACCCCAAAACCCCTCAGGGGACACCCCAGGGTCACCCCAAAAACACTCAGGGGACACCCCGGAGTCACCCCAAAACCCCTCAGGGGACACCCCGGGGTCACCCCCACACACAGCCTGTGCCGCTGGGTGAGGCTGTCACGGTCACAGAGACCACGGAACCCCATCCCAGTGTCCCCAGTAACTCCCAGTGTCCCCTTATGGTGTCCCCAGTAACTCCCAGTGCCCCCCAGTAATTCCCAGTGCCCCTTTTAGTGTCCCCCAGTAACTCCCAGTGCCCCCCAGTAACTCCCAGTGTCCCTTTATAGTGTCCCCCAGTCCATCCCAGTAACTCCCAGTGCCCCTTTTAGTGTCCCCAGTAACTCCCAGTAACTCCCAGTGTCCCTTTTAGTGTCCCCAGTAACTCCCAGTGTCCCCTTATGGTGTCCCCAGTAACTCCCAGTGCCCCCCAGTAACTCCCAGTGCTCCCAGTATCCTTTCACAGTGCCCCCCAGTAACTCCTGGTGTCCCCCAGATCCTCCCAGTGCTCCCAGTGTCCCTTACCGTGCCCCCAGTAACTCCCAATGCTCCCAGTATGCTTTTTTAGTGCCCCCAGTGCTCCCAGTGTGCCTTTTAGTGTCCCCCAGTAACTCCCAGTGCCCCTTTCAGTGCCCCCCGGTACCTCCCAGTGCCCCCAGTGTCCCGTTTAGTCCCTCCCAGTGCCCCCCAGTCCCTCCCAGTACCCTCAATGTCCCACTTAGTGCCCCTCAGTGTCCCAAATATCCCATTCAGTGCCCCCAATGTCCCTCCAGTCCCTCCCAGTGACCCCAATGTCCCTCCCAGTGCCCGAAATGTCCCTCCCAGTCCCTCCCAGTGCCCCCAATGTCCCTCCCAGCGCCCCCAATGTCCCTCCCAGCGCCCCCAATGTCCCTCCCAGTCCCTCCCAGTGCCCCAAATGTCCCTCCCAGTGCCCCCCAGTGCCCCAAATGTCCCTCCCAGCACCCCCAATGTCCCTCCTAGTGCCCCAAATGTCCCTCCCAGTTCCCTCCAGTCCCTCCCAGTGCCCCCAATGTCCACCCCAGTCCCCCCCAATGTCCCTCCCAGTGCCCCAAATGTCCCTCCCAGTGCCCCAAATGTCCCTCCCAGTGCCCCAAATGTCCCTCCCAGTTCCCTCCAGTCCCTCCCAGTGCCCGAAATGTCCCTCCCAGTGCCCCAAATGTCCCTCCCAGTCCCTCCCAGCACCCCCAATGTCCCTCCCAGTTCCCTCCAGTCCCTCCCAGTGCTCGAAATGTCCCTCCCAGTGCCCCAAATGTCCCTCCCAGTGCTCCCCAGTCCCTCCCAGTGCCCCAAATGTCCCTCCCAGTGCCCCCAATGTCCCTCCCAGTGCCCCCAATGTCCCTCCCAGTGCCCTCCCAGTGCCCCCAATGTCCCTCCCAGTTCCCTCCAGTCCCTCCCAGTGCCCCAAATGTCCCTCCCAGCACCCCCCAGTGCCACAAATGTCCCTCCAAGTCCCTCCCAGTCCCCCCCAATGTCCCTCCAGTCCCTCCCAGTGCCCCCAGTGCCCCGTACCCTCCTGCACCAGCTCGGTGACCAGGCTGCGCGTGGCCGCGTCCTGCTGCTGCCACCAGCGTGCCAGGAACGCCACCTCGGCGTAGACGAAGCGGCGCGAGGGGACAGCGGCCAGCTGGGCCACCACCGAGTCCAGGATGTACTGCACCCCCGCGTGCTGGTCCTGGTTCCGCACTGCGGGGACACCGGGACACCGGGTCACCCCCAGACAGGGACACCGGGGACACCGGGTCACCCCCAGACAGCCGGGATTGGGGACACCGGGTCACCCCCAGACAGGGACTGGGGACACCGGATCACCCCCAAACAGGGACACCGGGGACACCGGGTCACCCCCAGACAGCCGGGATTGGGGACACCGGGTCACCCCCAGACAGGGACACCGGGGACACCGGGTCACCCCCAGACAGCCGGGATTGGGGACACCAGGTCACACCCAGACAGGGATTGGGGACACTGGGGTCACCCCCAAACAGGGATTGGGGACACCAGGTCACCCCCAGACAGCCGGGATTGGGGACACCGGGGACGCCGGGTCACCCCCAGACAGGGGTTGGGAACACCGGGTCACCCCCAAACAGGGATTGGGGACACCGGGTCACCCCCAGACAGCCGGGATATAGATGCTAGCTTTAGAACAGGCTGCAGAGAGCTGCAGAGACTGCAGGCCCATAGCCTCTCAGGCTGCCTGAGAAAGTATCCTGGGAAAAATATGAGAAGGAATTAAAACAATTCTCAGGGACACTAAACAGCCTTGCAAGTGTTGTTTTGCAGCTTCTTGTTTCTCCTTGCAGGAGACAGTCAGGGGGGCAGAGTGCCCCTGACCAATGATGGTAATGTAGTACTTTGTCAACCAATAAGAGTTTCTTTTCTGTACCTTTCCACGTATCTGTCTATAAGACAGGCTGAAGCAATAAACTAAAGAATTCTCGTGTTGTGACTCCCTTGAGAGTCAGTGTCGTTCTTTCTAGCTGTTCCCAATCGGAACGACAGCCGGGATTGGGGACACCAGGTCACCCCCTGACAGCCGGGACTGGGGACACCGGGGACACTGGGTCACCCCCCAGCCAGCCAGGATTGGGGACACCGGGGACACCGGGTCACCCCCAGACAGGGACTGGGGACACCGGGTCACCCCCAAACAGGGACACCGGTGACACCGGGTCACCCCCAGACAGCCGGGATTGGGGACACCGGGGACACTGGGTCACCCCCAGACAGGGACACCGGGGACACCGGGTCACCCCCAGACAGGGATTGGGGACACCGGGTCACCCCCAGACAGCCGGGATTGGGGACACTGGGGACACCGGGTCACCCCCAGACAGGGGTTGGGAACACCGGGTCACCCTCAAACAGGGATTGGGGACACCGGGTCACCCCCAGACAGGGATTGGGGACACCGGGGACACCGAGTCACTCCCAGACAGGGGTTGGGGACACCGGGGACACCGGGTCACCCCCAGACAGCCGGGATTGGGGACACGGTGGCACCTCGGGGGGTGGGGACACCAGGGGACAGCGGGGACACGCGGGTGACAAAGCCAGGGTGACAAGGGGAGGCTGCAGGGGCGCTGCTGTGTCACCTCCATCCCCACTACAGGTGAGAGCAGGCTCAGGTGAGACCACCCCCCACCCTCAGGTGAGACCACCCCCCCACCCTCAGGTGAGACCACCCCTCATCCCCAGATATCCCCTCTCTCAGGTGAGACCATCCTCAGGTGTCCCTCCCTCAGGTCAGACCAGCCTCAAGTGAGACCACCCTACCCTCAGGTGAAACCACCCTCAGGTGTCCCTCCCTCAGGTGAGACCACCCCCAGGTGTCCCCCCCCAGGTGAGACCACCCCTCACTCTCAGGTGTCACCCCCCCCTCAGGTGAAACCATCCCCATCTCCAGGTGTCCCCTCCCTCAGGTGTTTCTCCCTCAGATGAGACCCCCCTCAGGTGTCCCCCCCCAGGTGAGACCCCCCTCAGGTGTCCCCCACCAGGTGAGACCCCCCTCCCCTGAGAGCCCCCCGTGCCCCCGTTCCGTACCCCCATAGTAATACTGATCCACCGTCTTCAGCCAGCCCACGTCGTCGTGCGAGTGCGGCACCAGGTGCACGTTCAGCATGTCCGGCCGCGTCGGGGGGCACGACTGCGGGTGCGGGGGGCTGGGACCGGGCATCCGCGGGACCCCCCCACACCGGGAACCCCCCGGGACCCCACACACCCCCGGGACCCTCCATCCCCGGGACCCTCCATCCGCGGGACCCCCTCACACCGGGAACCCCCCCCGGGACCCCCCCTCCATCCCCGGGACCCCCTCACACCGGAAACCCCCCACAACCCCGGGATCCCCCCCCGGGACCCTCCATCCCCGGGACCCCCTCACACCGGGAACCCCCCGGGACCCCCCCTCCATCTCCGGGACCACCCAACACCGGGACCCTCCATCCCCGGGACCCCCTCACACCAGGAACCCCCCGGGACCCCCCCTCCATCCCCGGGACCCTCCATCCCGGGGACCCCCCCCGGGACCCCCCCTCCATCCCCAGGACCCCCTCACACCGGGACCCCCCCAGGACCCCCCAGCCCTGAGACCTGCTCACACCAGGAACCCTCCCCCGGGACCCCCCACACCCTTGGGACCCCCCCACCCCCAAGACCCTCCCCACACATCCCCGGGACCCCCCTCACCCCGGGACTCCCCATCCCGGGGACTCCCACACACCCCCGGGACCCCCTCACCGGGACCCCCCTCGGGACCCCCACACCCCCGGAATCCTCCCCACACCGGGACCCCCCATCCACGTGACCCCCCACACCGCCCCGCGGGGCCGTTGGGCTCCAGAAGCGGTTGTAAGGCCACGGTTCCCGTTCTCTCCGCGCGCCCAGCCCATCCCAGTGCTCCCAGTTCCCCTTTCCCGAGGTCTCCCCGGTGTCCCCGGGCAATCCCGGCCCCACCTGGTACCCGCAGCCCGCGGCCGTCCCGAGCAGGAGCAGCAGCAGCGGCAGCGCCGCCGCCCCGGCCGCCGCCATGACACCCGCCGTCACGTGACCGCGCCCTCACATGACACGCGGGCTCGCCCGCCCCTCCAAACGCGCTCGCGGCAGCCAATGGGCGGCCGGGAAAAGGCCTCGCGCTCTGATTCGCTGATGCTACCCCCCCATAGGGCGGGGCGTGAAGCAGGAATGACAACAGGCAGAAGCCAATGAGAAGGAGGAACGGCTGTGATTGACAGCTCTCTGGGAGGGCATTAGCAACGGCGGGAAACGAGCAGTGGTCAATGAGCGGTGGCGGCTCCCGAGGCCCCGCCCATGACGAGCCTCCCTCACAGCTCTCTCACAGTTCCCTCAGAGTCCCCCGAGTCCCCTCAGAGCCCTCTCGGCATTTCCAACTCCCCTCAGAACCACCTCAGACCCTCTAAGTCCTGTCAGACCCCCCCGAGTCCCCTCAAAGCCCCCGAGGCACTTTCAGCTCCCTCAGAGCCCCCTCAGGGCCCCCCGAATCCACTCAGAGCCCCCTCAGACTCTCCGAGTCCTCTCAGAGCCGCCCCGAGTCCCCTCAAAGACCCCTCTAAGTCCCCTCAGAGCCCCCTTGGCACTTTCAGCTCCCTCAGGGTCTCCTCAGAGCCCCCTCAGGGCCCCCCGAGTCCCCTCAGAGCCCTCTCGGCACTTCCAACTCCACTCAGAGCCCTCTCTGAGCCCCCCGAGTCCCCTCAGGGTCCCCCGAGTCCCCTCAGAGCCCCCTCGGCACTTTCAGCTCCCTCAGAGCCCCCCGAGTCCCCTCAGAGCCCCCCGAATCCCCTCAGAGCCCCCTTGGCACTTCCAACTCCCCTCAGAGCCCCCTCAGACTCTCCAAGTCCTCTCATATCCCACCCGAGTCCCCTCAAAGACCCCTCTAAGTCCCCTCAGAGCCCCCCGAGTCCCCTCAAAGCCCCCTCAGGGCCCCTCGAGTCCCCTCAGAGCCCCCCGAGTCCCCTCAAAGACCCCTCTAAGTCCCCTCAGAACCCCCGCGGCACTTTCAGCTCCCTCAGAGCCCCCCGAGTCCCCTCAGAGCTGCAGCGGCATTTCCAACTCCCTCAGAGACCCCCGAGTCCCCTCAGAGCTCCCTCGGCACTTCCGACTCCCCTCAGAGCCCCCTTAGACCCTTCAACTCCCCTCAGAGTCTCCTCAGAGCCCCCTCGGCACCCCCAAGTCCCCTCAGAGTCCCCCAAACCCCTTCAGAGCCCCCCTGACCCCCCGGCTTCCCCTGGAGCCCCCCGGGACTCCCCCTCCCCGTTCCCCCCTCTCCCGGGGGGCTCCACCGGCCCCCGTTCAGGTTCAGACGAAGCACAGCGGTTCCAAGACCCCTTTTTATTGTCCCCGCGGGGACCCCCATCACCACGGCGGGGACATGGGCTGGGGGTTCTGCAGGTAGGACATGACCACGGCCGAGATGGAGAGCCTGGGAGGGGTACACAGAGGTGTCAGAGACCCCCCGAACGCGGCCCGGGACCCCCCCAGGACCCCCCGGCACTCACATGAAGCTGCTCATCATTTGTTTGGTGTCCTCGGAGCTGCGCGAGTTGGCGAAGCTGATGAAGGAGCAATAAACGGCGATCCAGGCGCACCACTTGAGCTGGGGGACAGCCCCGTGAGACCCCCGAGGGGACGGGGCCTGAGACCCCCGAGATGCCCTGGAGACCCTCCGGAGATCCCCCGGGGCTGGCGCTGAACCCCACCAAAGGCTCACCGCGATCCTCCCTCCCCCGAATTCCCCTCAGAACCCCCGGTGCCCGCCGTGCCGCACCTTGAGCATCAGCCCGCACATGCTGAACACCATCCCCAGCAGGTTCATGTAGTCCGGGGTCGGGTCTTCCAGCGCCGGGTTGGTCTCGGTGGCCGGGGGTTTGTACCTGGCGGGGGTGAGGGGGCTCCGTCAGGGGGACGGGGCAGCGGGACCCTCCGCGGGTGCCCCAGATCTCCCCCCGCTTCTGCCGGGTCTCGCTGCCCACGGTCCCACCTCGCCACTTTGCCGGGTCTCCGTGGGTCCGCCATGGCCCCGCCGCCACCGCCGCCTCTTCCGCCGCCGCCGGAAGGGGCCCGGCCCCCGGTGCCGCCCCCGGTGCCATCCCCGGTGCCACCATGGCGTTCCCGAGGCCGCGGCCAGCCCGGCCCGAGCTGCCCCGGCAGCGGGTGCAGACCCTGCAGTGCGGCCAGGGAGCGGTGAGGGCTGCCCGCTTCAACGGTGAGACCGCGCACGACGTCGGGATACCGGGGATACCGGGAGGGAACGGGGGGAAACGGGGGACGGGGGAGGAGAGCAGGAGCTGGGGATGGAGGGTGGGAACCGGGAGGGGGTCCCGGGGATCACCCCGTGTTCTGGGGCGGAGGTACCGGGGATCTCCCCCTGTTCCGGGCGGGGGTCCCGGGGATCACCCCGTGTTCCGATGTGGGGGTCCCGGGGATCACCCCGTGTCCCGGTGCGGGGGTCCCGGGCGGGGATTCCGGGGATCACCCCGTGTTCCGATGTGGGGGTCCCGGGGATCACCCCCTGTCCCGGTGCGGGGGTCCCGGGGATCACCCCGTGTCCTGGGCGGGGGTCCCGGTGATCACCCCCTGTCCTGGGCGGGGGTCCCGGTGATCACCCCCTGTCCCGGGCGGGGGTCCCGGGGATCACCCCGTGTCCCGGGCGGGGGTCCCGTGGATCACCCCGTGTTCGGGTGCGGGGGTCCCGGGCGGGGATCCCGGGGATCACCCCCTGTCCTGGTGTGGGGGTCCCGGTGATCACCCCCTGTCCTGGGCGGGGGTCCCGGTGATCACCCCCTGTCCTGGGCGGGGGTCCCGGTGATCACCCCCTGTCCCGGGCGGGGGTCCTGGTGATCACCCCGTGTTCTGGGGCGGGGGTCCCAGTGATCACCCCCTGTCCTGGGCGGGGGTCCTGGTGATCACCCCGTGTTCTGGGGCGGGGATCCCGGGGATCACCCCGTGTTCCCGGGCGGGGGTCCCGTGGATCACCCCGTGTTCGGGTGCGGGGGTCCCGGGCGGGGATCCCGGGGATCACCCCCTGTCCTGGTGTGGGGGTCCCGGGGATCACCCCCTGTTCCGATGTGGGGGTCCCGGTGATCACCCCCTGTCCTGGGCAGGGGTCCCGGTGATCACTCCCTGTCCTGGGCGGGGGTCCTGGTGATCACCCCGTGTTCTGGGGCGGGGATCCCGGGGATCGCCCCGTGTTCTGGGGCAGGGGTCCTGGGGATCACCCCGTGTTCTGGGGCGGGGGTCCCGGTGCGGGGGTCCCGGTGCGGGGGTCCCGGTGATCACATCCATTCGCCCCCCGCAGCGGACGGGAATTACTGCCTGACGTGCGGCAGTGACAAGACCCTGAAGCTCTGGAACCCGCACAAGGGCACAGCCCTGCGCGCCTACCAGGGCCACGGCTACGAGGTGCTGGACGCCGCCGGGTAAGGAGGGGCTGCGGGGACCCCTCCCCACCGCGGGGAAACCTCTCCGCGCTCACGGGACCCCCCCGTGCCCCCCCAGATCCTTCGACAACAGCCAGATCTGCTCCGGCAGCGCCGACAAGGCCGTGGCGCTCTGGGACGTGACCACGGGGCAGGTGGTCCGAAAGTACCGGGGACACGCCGGGGTGAGGAGGGTCTGGGGGTGGGATTTGGGGAGGGGGATTTGGGATCCTGAGCGCGGCTCGGGACTCTGAGTCCCTGCTTCTCCCACAGAAAGTCAACTGCGTCCAGTTCAACGAGGAAGCCACTGTCATCGTGTCTGGTGAGGGAGTGGTTTGGGGGGCACCCTGCGAGCCCTGGGACATCCCCGCGGCCCCTTTTCCCACCCTGCTCCCCCTTTTTGTTCCCCCTGAACCCCCTTTTCCCCCCAGGCTCCATTGACTCCACGGTGCGGTGCTGGGACTGCCGCTCCCGCCGCCCCGACCCCATCCAGGTGCTGGACGAGGCCAAGGACGGAATCTCCAGCGTGAAACTCTCGGGCCATGAGATCCTGACGGGGTGAGGGACGAGCCCCTCCCGGCACCGGGGCACCCCCGGCATTGGGGACCCCCTAAACCTCCCCCCTCCCCGCAGCTCCGTGGACGGGCGGGTCCGGCGCTACGACCTCCGCATGGGGCAGCTCTGCTCCGACTACATCGGCAGTGAGTGGGGCCTGTGGGAGAGACCTTTGGGGGCCCCCAAAGCTGGGGGGGCTCCGTGGGACCCCCCCAAACTCCTCGTGTGCCCCCAGGCCCCATCACCAGCGTGTGCTTCAGCAAGGACGGGCAGTGCGTGCTGGCCGCCAGCCTGGACTCCACGCTGCGCCTGCTGGACAAGGACACCGGGGAGCTGCTGGGCGAGTACGGCACCCCGAGTCCCTGCACCCCCCGAGGGGCTTTGGGGGACCCCCGGGGGGGCTTTGGGGGACCCCCGGCTCACCCCACATCCCCTCCCCAGGTACACGGGTCACCGCAGCACGACCTACAGGCTGGACTGCGTCCTGAACGAGCAGGACACGCACGTGGGCTGTGCCTCCGAGGACGGCCACGTCTACTTCTGGGACCTGCTGGAGGTGAGGAGGGGTCCCTGGGGCGGGGGGGGGGTTTGGGGACACCCCCAGCCCTCCCTGAGTGCCGCTGTCCCCGCAGGGCTCACTGGCGCTCAGCTTGCCCGTGGGCCAGGGCGTGGTGCAGTCGCTGGCCTTCCACCCGCGCCTGCCCTGCCTGCTGGTGGCCACCCAGGGCCAGGTGACGCTGTGGCGCGAGGACACCTTCCAGCCCGAGGGGGACCCCGACACCTGAAGGTGACACATGGGGACACCTTCCAGCCCGAGGGGGACCCCAACACCTGAGGGGACACGTGGGGACACCTTCCAACCCGAGGGGGACCCCGACACCTGAGGGGACACACAAGGACACCTTCCAGCCCGAGGGGGACCCTGACACCTGAAGGTGACACGTGGGGACACCTTCCAGCCCGAGGGGGACCCCAACACCTGAGGGGACACACAAGGACACCTTCCAGCCCGAGGGGGACCCCGACACCTGAGGGGACACGTGGGGACACCTTCCAGCCCGAGGGGGACCCTGACACCCGAGGGGACACACGAGGAATAAACCCCCCTGAGGAGACCCTGCCGTGCTTTATTGGGGGCCAGAATAAATAAACGCGAGCGCCGCGGGAGGGGGGACACGCGGACAGGGGGGTGCAGGTGTGGGGGAACCCCTGAGGGCCCCCCAAAGGGACTCGCCACAGTGCCCCCCATGCTGTGGGAGCTGCGAGGGGCTCAGACACCCAGAGCTGAGACTGGGGGTCCTTCAGGCCTTGGGGGTCGCTGTGGGAACCGGGTGTCACTCAGGCCTCGGGGGTCCATGCGGGCATCGGGGGTCCCCACAGGCACTGGGGGTCCCTCAGGCCTTGGGGGTCCCTCAGGCCTTGGGGGTCCCCACAGGCCTCAGGGGTCCCTGCAGGCACTGGGGGTCCCCATGGACACCAGGGGTCCCTCAGGCCTTGGGGGTCCATGCGGGCATCAGGGGTGCCCATGGACACTGGGGGTCCCCACAGGCACCGGGGTCCCCACAGGCACCGGGGGTCCCTCAGGCCTTGGGGTCCCCAAAGGCACCAGAGGTCTCCGTGGGCATTAGGGGTCCCTCAGGCCTTGGGGGTCTATGCGGGCCTCGGGGGTCTCTGCAGGCCTCGGGGGTCCCCATGGGCACTGGGGGTCCCTCAGGTCTCGGGGGTCTCTCAGGCCTCGGGGGTCCCCATGGGCACTGGGGGTCCCTCAGGCCTCAGGGGTCCTGCAGGCCTCGGGGGTCCCTCAGGCCTTGGGGGTCTATGCAGGCCTCGAGGGTCCCTGCAGGCCTCGGGGGTCCCCATGGGCACTGGGGGTCCCTCAGGCCTCGGGGGTCCCCGCGGGCACCGGGAAGGCGTCGGCGCTCCGTGCGAACGTCTCTGCCACGAGCAGCGGGAACACGAGCGAGGCGTCGGCGTACACCTGGCACAGACCAGAGGGGTCAGAACCCCCCAGCCCGGGCTCCCCAAATCCCCCCTCAGCCCCCCGGGACCCCCACCTTGACGGGGGTGGCATCCACGCGGATCTTGCCCCAGGACACGGCCTCGTCCGGCCGCGCGCCCGAGTCAGAGCCATCGAACTCCTGCGCCGTGTTGACATAGACGGAGAAATCGGCGCCGTTGCGCTGCCAGGGGAGACACCGGGCTGAGTCCCCCGCCCTCCCCGGGACCCCCAGGACCCCCCGCCCTCCCCGGGACCCCTGCCCGCCCCGGGGGTCTCTCACCATCAGGTTGGCGTTGGCGATGTGGTGCTTGACCAGGCCCCCGCCCAGGATGATCATCCCGGTCCTGTGTGCGAAGATGGCCTGGGTGTTGATGAGGCGCAGGTCTGCGGGCACAGGGGGGTCAGGGCACCCCAAAACCCACCTGGGGAACCCCAAATCCCCTGGGGTGCCCCCAAAACCCCTGGGGCACCCACAAACCTCTCTGGGGCACCCCCAAACATCTGTGGGGCTCCCCCAAACCTCCGTGGGGCTCCCCCAAACCCCCCTAGGACACCCCCAAAGCCCCCTAGGGCACCCCAAAACCTCTCTGGAGCACACCCAGACCCCCCTGGGGCACTCCAAAACCTCTGTGGGGCATCCCCAGACCTCCGTAGGGCACCCCAAAACCTCTCTGGAGCACACCCAGACCCCCCTGGGGCACCCCAAAACCTCTGTGGGGCACCCCCAGACCTCCATAGGGCACCCCCAAAGCTCCATGGGGCACCCCCAAGCCCTCGTGGGGCACCCCCAAACCTCTGTGGGACACCCCCAAACCCCCCTGAGGCACCTCCAAACTTCTGTGGGACACCCCCAAACCCCGCAGGGCACCTCTAAATCCCCCTGGGGCACCCCCAAACCCCTCTGGGGCACCCCAAAACCTCTGTGGGATCCCCCCCAAACCTCCCTGAGGCACCTCTAAATCCCCCTGGGGCACCCCCAAACCCCCGTGGGGCGCCCCAGGGACTCTCACCCTCCACGATGTCCAGCACGAGCCCCGGGCGTTTGTAGGAGTGGAAGAAGATCATGTCCCCCAGGGAGCCGTCGGTGAGCGCCGGGCTCAGCACCGGGATCTTGTTCTGCACGGGGGGGACATGGTGACAGCTACTGCCACCCCCGGTGACACCCCCCAGTTTCCCCCCAGTGTCCCTTGGTGTCCTCCAGTGTCCCCCCAGTGTCCCCCCATGTTCCCCCGCTGTCCCCTGGTGTCCCCCGCTGTTCCCCAGTGTCCCCTGGTGTCCCCCCATGTCCCCCCCGGTGTCCCCCGGTATGCCCCTGGTGTCCCCCAGTGTCCCACCCGTGTCCCCCCGGTGTCCCCCCAGTGTCCCCCCAGTGTCCCCCCGGTGTCTCCTGGTGTCCCCGGTGTCCCCCCCATGTCCCCCTGGTACCTTCTGGGCCCAGTAACAGATGGACTCGGGGTTGTTGATCTCCTTGCCCAGCCGGGCGATCATCCGGGACGGCGTCCACCGCACGCCCTGCGGGGAGCCGTCTCAGGAACCCCCAAAACCTCACCCCAGATACCCAGGGACCCCCAAACCCTCACCCAGGTGTGCAGAGACCCCCAAACCCCTGCCCCAGGTGTCCAGGGACCCCCAAACCCCTGCCCCAGGTGTCCAGGGACCCCCGAAATCCCACCCCAGATATCCAGGGACCCCCAAATCTCCACTCCCAGGTGTGCAGGGGCCCCCAAATCCCCACCCCAGATATCCAGGGACCCCTAAAACCCTGCCCCAGGTGTGCAGGGACCCCCAAAACCCTGCCCCAGGTGTGCAGGGATCCCCAAACCCTCGCCCAGGTGTCCAGAGACCCCCAAAACCCTGCCCCAGATATCCAGAGACCCCCAAAATCCTGCCCCAGGTGTGCAGGGACCCCCAAATCCCCACCCCAGATATCTAGGGACCCCCTGACCTCAACCCCAGATGTTCAGGGACCCCCAAACCCTACCCCAGGTGTGCAGGGACCCCCTGAGGCCCCCTCTGAGCACTGAGGGGTCCCAGGTTGGGGTCCCCCCTGACCTGCGTGTCCTGCTCGTCCACCATCCGCTCCAGGATGGGCATCAGCCAATCCTCGAACTTGCAGTAGTTGTCATTGGGCACCAGCAGGTTCCCGATCCTGGGGGACCCCAAAGTGACCCCGAGGTGACCCCGAGGTGACCCCAGAAGTGACCCCGAGATGACCCCGAGGTGACCCCAAAGTGACCCTGAGGCGGCCCCAAAAGTGGCCCCGAAGTGACCCCGAGATGGTCCCAAAGTGACCCTGAGGTGACCCCGAGGTGGCCCCAAGGCAACCCAAAGGGGACCCTGAGGGACCCCAAGGTGGCCCCGAGGTGACCCCCAGGTAACCCCAGATGACCCCAGGGGACTCTGAGGTGACCCCAGGTGACCCCAATGTGACCCCAGGTGACATTGAGGTGACCCCAGGTGACCCGAGGTGACCCCAATGTGACCCCAGGTGACACTGAGGTGACCCCCACCTGTTGATGCCGTTCTGGCGCAGCTCCCGGCCCCGCAGGTGACCCCAGGTGACCTGAGGTGACCCCAGGTGACGTGAGGTGACCCCAATGTGACCCCAAGTGACTTTGAGGTGACCCCAGGTGACCCCAATGTGACCCCAGGTGACTCTGAGGTGACCCCAGGTGACCCGAGGTGACCCCCAGGTGACATTGAGGTGACCCCCACCTGTTGATGCCGTTCTGGCGCAGCTCCCGGCCCCACAGGTGACCCCAATGTGACCCCAGATGACTCTGAAGTGACCCCAGGTGACACTGAGGTGACACTGAGGTGACCCCCACCTGTTGATGCCGTTCTGGCGCAGCTCCCGGCCCCGCAGCTGGAAGTCCCCGATGTAGGTGGGCGCCAGGCACTTGATGAGATCCTCCTCCACCCCCCCGGCCGTGGTCACCAGCACGTCCACCTGGCCAGGGTGGGGTCAGCACCTCGGGGACAGCCCCGGGTGACCCCCGGCACCCCCACGGGGACCCCTGGGGACACCCCGGGGACACCCCAAGGACCCTGAGGGACACCCCGGGGACACCCCAAGGACCCTGAGGGACACCCCGGGGACACCCCAAGGACCCCTGGGGACAACCCGGGGACAGCCTGCACCCCCTGGAACCCCACAGGGATCCCTGGGGACACCCCGGGGACACCCCAAGGACCCCTGGAACCCCACAGGGACCCCTGGGGACACCCTGGGGACACCCCAAGGACCCTGAGGGACACCCCGGGGACACCCTGCACCCCCTGGAACCCCACGGGGACCCCTGGGGACACCCTGGGGACACCCCAAGGACCCCATGGGACACCCCGGGGACACCCCAAGGACCCTGAGGGACACCCCGGGGACAGCCTGCACCCCCTGGAACCCCACAGGGACCCCTGGGGACACCCCGGGGACACCCCAAGGACCCCTGGGGACACCCCGGGGACACCCTGCACCCCCTGGAACCCCAAGGGGACCCCTGGGGACACCCCAGGGACACCCCAAGGACCCCTGGAACCCCACAGGGACCCCTGGGGACACCCCGGGGACACCCCAAGGACCCCTGGGGACACCCCGGGGACCCTGAGGACCCCTGGGGACACCCCGAGGGACCTGGGGACACCATGGTGTCCCCTGGGTCCATGTCCCTCTGTCCCTGTCGCCCATCTCCTGGCCCCTGTCCCCATCTCTGTCCCACTGTCTCTGTCCCTGTCCCCTGTGTCCCCATGTCCCCAGTGTGTCCCCAGTGTGTCCCCATGTCCCCAGTGTGTCCCCAGTGTCCCCATGTCCCCAGTGTGTCCCCATGTCCCCAGTGACACCATGCTGTGCTGTACGAGGTATCGGATGCTCTCCCTGTCCCCATGTCCCCAGCGTCCCCATGTCCCCGGGGTGTCCCCATGTCCCCAGTGTCACCATGCTGTGCTGTACGAGGTATCGGATGCTCTCCCTGACGCCGGAGCTGACCAGGTTGGAGGTGTACCCCAGGAAGATGGTGCAGCCCGAGGGGGGCCGGGGCCCGGCCATGGCCGCTCGCTGCCGCTGCTCCGAGCCCAGCGGCTCCAGCTTGGCCGAGATCTGAGACAGGGACAGGGGGGGACACGAGGGGACAGGGGGGGACACAGGGGGGTCATGGGAAGGGTCACAGAGGGGACACCAGGGGACAGCAGGGGGTCAGAGGGGGAGGAACACCGAGGGACACAGGGGGGACATGGGGGGGACACCGGGGGGTCACACGGGGGGGTCACAGGAGGACACCGGGGACAGCAGGGGACACAGGGGGGACATGGAGGGGACATGAGGGGGGGGACAGCGAGGGACATGGGGGGGAGACGGGGGGACACCGGGGGGTTATGGGGGGGGTCACCAGGGGGACACCGGGAGACAGCAGGGACAATGGGGGACACCGGGGGGGACACGGGGGGACAGAGGGGGGTTCACGGGGGGGACAGCGGGGGATCAGAGGGGGGGATACGGGTGGGACACCGCGGGGGTCACAGCGGGCCCGGAGCCCTCCTCACCCTCCCAGTGTGACCCCCCCCTCCTCCGGTGTGACCCCTCCCGGTGTGCCCCTCTCCCCTCCTCCGGTGTGACCCCTCCTCACCCTCTGGTGAGCCCCTCCCCCCTCCCGGGCCGCACCATGCGCTCGATCTCCGCCACGGCCCGCGCGAAGTTCGTGGCCTGGAATCCGGTGGTGCGGAAGGAGCGGAGCAGCGCCGCGTGGTCCGCGCCGCCAGAGAAGTCATAGCCGCGCACCGGGAGAGCCTCGGCCGGGAGGGCCCCGCTGGGCCGCAGCACGGCCCGGAGCGCCTCTCCCGGGGCCTCTCCCGGGGCCTCTCCCGGGGCCTCTCCCGGGGCCTCTCCCGGGGCCTCTCCCGGGGCCTCTCCCGGGGCCTCTCCCGGGGCCGCCATGGCTCGGCCCGGCCGCTCAGGGCGCCGCCATCTTGGGCCCCGCCCCCCTGCGCCGTACGGCTGCGCGCCGCCATCTCGGCGGGACGGCGTCCGTGAAGGAACAAAAATGTGGCGGACGCGAAAGGGCGCCGCTTGCAGCGAGGGAGCCACGAAACGGCCACAGCGCCCCAAAATCGCCCGATTTCACCCCAAAATCGCCCGGTTTCACCCCAAACCCTCCCAACTTCACCCCGAAATCGCCCGGTTTCACCCCAAACCCGCCCGATTTTACCCCAAAATCGCCCGGTTTCACCCCAAACCCTCCCAACTTCACCCCGAAATCGCCCGGTTTCACCCCAAACCCGCCCGATTTTACCCCAAAATCGCCCGGTTTCACCCCAAACCCCCCCGATTTGCCCCAAATCCCTCCGATTTCCCCCCAATCCCGCAGTGGGGGGACACAAACTCCTCTCCAGTCCAATCCTTTAATTCCCAGCCCCCCCCCGATCTCTGCCCGGCTCCGGGCCCGGCCCCCCCGGCTCGGGGGGCTCAGGGGGACCCCGCGGGGGTCGCTCGGGGCCCCCCGGCCCCCGTCAGGTCCGGAGCCTCCAAACCTCCACCGAGAGACCCCCGGAGGCCGCGGCCACCACGTCCCCGTCCACGCTGATCTGGGGGGGCACGGGGGGTCAGGGGGGGCTCGGGGGGTCAGGGGGGTCAGGGGGGGTCAGGGGGGCTCGGGGGGGGGGGCACAGGGGAGCTAGGGGGGGGTCCCGGGTGGGGAGGGGGCTCCATGTGCGGGTCAGGGGGAGCTCAAGGAGGACCCGACTGGGGAGGGGGCTCTGTGTGGGGGGCACAGGGGGGTCAGGGGGGGCTCGGGTGGGGAGGGGGCTCGGGGGGGTCCCGGGTGGGGAGGGGGCTCCGTGCTGGGGGTCAGGGGGGCTCGGGGGGGTCCCGGGTGGGGAGGGGGCTCCATGTGCGGGTCAGGGGGGGCTCAAGGAGGACCCGACTGGGGAGCGGGCTCCGTGCGGGGGGCACGGGGGGGTCCCGGGTGGGGAGGGGGCTCCGTGTGGGGGCTCGGGGGGGGGCACGGGGGGCTCGGGGGGATCCCGGGTGGGGAGGGGGCTCCGTGTGGGGGCACAGGGGGATCGGGGGGGGTCCCGGGTGGGGAGGGGGCTCCGTGCGGGGGCTCGGGGGGGTCCCGGGTGGGGAGGGGGCTCCGTGCGTGTCCGAGGGCTGCCCAGGGCCCCTCACCCCGTTGAGGACATCGTCGTGTGTCCAGGAGCAGATGGTGCGGGGGGGGTCTGTGGGGACGTGGATCTGCGGGGGGGGCGGAGCTGGGGGTCAGCAGCACCCCCCGGGACCCCCCAGCCCAGCCCGGCCCCCCGGGACCCCCCAGCCCCCCGGGATCCCCCAGCCCAGCCCATCCCAGCCCCCTGGGACCCTCCGGCCCAGCCCAGCCCCTCGGGGTCCCCCCAGCCCAGCTCCCCAGGACCCCCCGGCCCAGCCCCCCGGGACCCCCATTCCAGCCCCCCAGGACCCCCCGGCCCAGCCCCCCGGGACCCCCATCCCAGCCCCCCGGGACCCCCCGGCCCAGCCCCCCGGGACCCCCATCCCAGGCCCCCCCGGCCCATCCCAGTCCCTCGGGGACCCCCCAGCCCAGCTCCCCAGGACCCCCCAGCCCATCCCAGTCCCCCGGGACCCCCCATCCCATCCCAACCCAGCACCCCACGACTCCCCAGCCCAGCCCCCCGGGACCCCCAGCCCAGCCCAGTCCCCCGGGACCCCCCCATCCCATCCCATCCCAGCCCCCCGGGACCCCCCGGCCCATCCCAGCCCACCGGGACCCCCGGCTCTCGGGGACCCCCACCCGCAGAGTCCTGTCAGTGGAGGTTGTGTAGAGCGAGCCCAGCGAGTGCCAGAGCCCCGTGATCTGCAGCCGGTGCCCCACATCGAAATACTGCAGGAAACGGAGCGGGGAGGGGACACAAACCCCCCGTGAGCCCCGGGCTGGGGACCCTGCGACCCCCGGGACCCTCCCGCAGCCCCCCGGGACCCTCCCGGTGCCCCACATCGAAATACTGCGGGAAAAACGGGCGGGAGGGGAATAAACCCCCCATGAGCCCCGGGCTGGGGACCCTGCGACCCCCGGGACCCCCCGGGACCCTCCCGGAGCCCCCCAGGACCCCCTCCCTCCATACCCGGGCGGGCTGGAAGCCGCCGCCGCCGCTGCCGAACAGGTAAACGCGACCCTGGTTGTCGCCGGCCCAGAGCTGCGACCCCCGGTAGGACATGGCCAGCAGGTAATTGTCCAGCTGCGGAGGAAACAGCTGGAACGGCACCGAGGGGAGCACGGGGGGGACCCTCGGAGGGGGGATCTGGGGCGCGACCCCCACCTGCAGCCGCTGCAGGACGGCCCCGGCGCGGCGATCGAACACCACGAGGGTCCGGTCCTCGCTGCCGGACACGATCAGCCGCTCGTCGGCCGCCAGCGACAGCACCGCGCTGCCGTGGGGCCGGTAACAGCTCACCTGCGCCTGGCCGGCTGCGGGCACCGCGGAGGGCTCAGCCCCAGCCCCCGGAGACCCCCGGACCCCCCAGACCCCTCCCCGAACCCCCCCGGAGATCCCAGCCCCCTCCCCGAACCCCCCAGCCCCCCCCAGCCCCCTCCCCGAACCCCTCCCTGACCCCCCCCGACCCCTCCCCGAACCCCCCCGGAGCCCCCGGACCCCCCAGACCCCTCCCTGACTCCACCCAGACCCCTCACCGAACCCCCCCAGACCCCCCAGCCCCCTCCCCGAGCACCTCGCGGGTCGTACGCGGTCACCGTCTTGTCGTAGGTGCCGGTGACGAGCACGTCGGGGCGGTACGAGAGGCACAGCACGGCCGCCTTCTCCCTGCGGGGAGCCGGGGGAGGGGCTCAGTGCTCAGCGGGACCCCCCGGCCCCCCCGAGCCCCCCGGGGGTCGTACCTGATTTCCCCGAACTGCTGCCCCTCGGCCGCCAGGTCCCAGAGCTTCACGGTGCTGTCCCACGAGCCGGAGCAGACGCGGCTGTCGCGGGCGGCCAAACACCAGACCCAGCCCTGGGGGGACACCGGAGCCCGGATCCCACCCGAGACCCCCCCGGGACCCCTCCCCAGGGCACCCAGAGGCACTACCGGAGCCCGGATCCCACCCGAGACCCCCCCGGGACGCCTCCCCAGGGCACCCAGAGGCGCTACCGGAGCCCGGATCCCACCCGGGACCCCCCCGGGACCCCCCCCAGGGCACCCAGAGGCGCTACCGGAGCCCGGATCCCACCCGAGACCCCTCCCCAGGGGGGTTTTGGGGCGGGGGTCGGGTGGGATCCCCCACCTTGTGGGTACCGAACTCCTGTGGGTACTGACCCAGCCCTGGGGGGACACCCGAGCCCGGATCCCACCCGAGACCCCTCCGGGACCCCTCCCCAGGACCCCCCCGGGACCCCTCCCCAGGGCACCCAGAGGCGCTACCGGAGCCCAGATCCCGCCCGGGAGCCCTCCCCAGGGGGGTTTTGGGGCGGGGGTCGGGTGGGATCCCCCACCTTGTGGGTGCCAAACACCAAACCCAGCCCTGGGGGGACACCGGAGCCCGGATCCCACCCGGGACCCCTCCCCATTTCCCAGGGGGTGTTTTTTGGGGCGGGGGTCGTGAGGGACCCCTCACCTTGTGGGTGCCGCTGCGCCCCGAGCCCGGATCCCCCCTGGGACCCCCCCCCCGGACCCCTCCCCAGGACACCCAGGGGGGGTTTTGGGGAGGGGTCGCCCACCTTGTGGGTGCCGCTGCGCCCCGAGCCCAGCCCTGGGGGGACACCCAGAGCCTGGGACCACCCCGGGACCCCTCCCCAGGGGGTTTTTGGGGCGGGGGTCGGGTGGGACCCCTCACCTTGTGGGTGCCGCTGCGCCCCGAGCCCGGGACCCCCCGGGACCCCTCCCCAGGATGTTTTTGGGGCGGGGGTCGTGAGGGACCCCTCACCTTGTGGGTGCCGCTGCGCCCCGAGCCCAGCGCCTTGACCAGAACCTTCCCGGGGGGGGCCCGGCCGAGCTCCCGCAGGTCCCAAAGGTTCACGTTGCGATCGCGACCCCCAGAAACGCACAGAGACCCCCCCTGGAAATGGGGAGGGGGCTCAAATGAGGGGGGGGGGACACTCCTGGAGACCCCCCCGGGTCTCCCCACGCCCCCCCCGGGGGTCCCACCTGCAGCAGGAGGACGGAATCGACGGAGGCGAAGTGTCCCTCGTCCAGCGAGAAATGTTCCATGGGGGCCCCCCCGGCCCCCCAGCGCTCCAGGTGCTCCTCAAGGTCCTCGCAGGCGGCCGCCCAATCGAACCCCGCCTCTGGGGGGGTCCCCAAAATCACGGGGGGGTCCCCAAAACCGCGGGGGGGCCGCGCCGAGGGTCCCCGACCCCGTCCCGAAGAGCCCTCGGAGGAGCGGGGGGGGAAACTGAGGCACGCGAGTGGGAACGCAACACGATGGGGAAATTTGGGGGGGAGCAGGAGGGTCCCCAAAATCTGGGGTGACCCCTGGGGGGTCCCCAAAGTCCAGGGTGACCCCTCAGAGGATCCCCAAAATCACGGGGGGGCCGCGCCGAGGGTCCCCGACCCCGTCCCAAAGAGCCCTCGGAGGAGCGCGGGGGAAACTGAGGCACGGGGAATCCAACCCCATGGCGAGGTTTGGGGGGAGCAGGAGGGTCCCCAAAATCTGGGGTGACCTTTGAGGGGTCCCCAAAGTCCAGAGTGACCCCTCAGGGGGTCCCCAAAATCACGGGGGGGCCGCGCCGAGGGTCCCGACCCCATCCTGGAGACCACTCAGAGGGGGGAAACTGAGGCACGGCGGGTGGGGAGGTTTGGGGGGGGACCCAAAATCTGGGGTGACCCCTTTGGGGGGGTCCTCAAAATCATGGGGGGGTCCCCAAGGTCACGGGGGGGCCGCGCCGAGGGTCCCCGACCCCGTCCTGGAGACCCCTCGGAGGAGCACGGGGGGGAAACTGAGGCACGGCGGGTGGGAATGCAACGCGATGGGGAAACTTGGGGGGGACCAGGAGGGTCCCCAAAGTCCGGGGTGCCCCTCGGGGGGTCCCCGATCCCGTCCCGAAGTCACCTTGGGCTCCTTGCGGGGGGAGCCGGGGGGTCCCGGGGGTGCTCCCCGAGCGGGGCGGGGGTCGCGGGTGGTCCCAATCCCCCCCCTCCCCCACCCCGAGCTCCCCGCGGCGCCCCCAGACCCACCCCGAGCCCCCATCCCCCACCCGGCAGCCCCCGGACCCCCCGGTAGCCCCCAGCCCCACCCGGCAGCCCCCATCCCCCACCTGGCAGCTCCCAGACCCACCCCGAGCCCCCATCCCCCATCCCGAGCCCCCAGACCCAACCCGAGCCCCCCTCCCCCACCCGGCAGCCCCCAGACCCATCTGGCAGCGCGGGGAGGGGGTCGCGGGGGGTCCAAATCCCCTCATCCCGCAACCCCCAGACCCATCCCGAGCCCCCAGACCCACCTGGGAGCCCCCAACCCCACCCGGCAGCCCCCAGCCCCAGCTGACAGCCCCCAGCCCCACCGGGCAGCGCGGGCAGGGGGCGGCGGGAGGTCCCGATCCCCCCATCCCGAGCCCCCAGCCCCATCCCGATCCCCCAGCCCCACCCCTCGCCCCCTCCTCACCGGGCAGCGCGGGCAGGGGGTCGCGGGAAGCCCCAATCCCCCCCAGACCCATCCCGAGCCCCCTCCTCACCGGGCAGCGCGGGCAGGGGGTCGCGGGCCCGGCGCTGCAGCCGCAGCCGCCACAGGCCGGGATCCCGGGCGAGCTCCCGCAGGGCCCGGCACACCCGGGGCAGCACCCGCCGCACGTCCCGGGCCCGCAGGAACCCGCAGATCCGCAGCAGCAGCTCCGGGGGCAGCGCCAGCAGCCCCGCCGCTGCTCCCGGTGCCGCTCCCGGTGCCACTCCCGATGCCGCTCCCGGTGCCGCCGGCTCGGCGGGGGCCGCGTCCATGGCTGCGGGGAGGGGGAACGGGCTCAGCGCCACCCCCCGGATCCCCGCGCTCGGGGAGGGCTCGCCCCGGTACCGGGGCCAGGCCCAGAACCGCCCCCCTCCCCCCCACTCCGGTACCGGGAGCCGGCCCCGCCGCGTCCCGTCGCCACGGCCACGGCCGCAGCCACTTCCGGCGCGACGCGCGAACCCACCAATGGCAACGCGAGCTTCTCGTGACGTCATCGAGCGGCGCCGGAAGCAAAACCACGTGCTGCCATGGAGGCCCCGGGACCCTCCCGGGACCCCTCCCCCACCCCCCCATCCCCCCCCCCCCGGCGGTGACAAACGACACGGACACAGCGCACGGTGCACAACGGCCTTTCTTGTGCCGCCCGGCCGCAACACAGAGCGGCTGCCCCGCCCCCTCCCCCCGGCCACGCCCTCCCCCCGATCCCCGCCCTGGAAACGGTAAAAAAAAAACACGAACGGAACCGGGGACGGGACGAGCGGAACCGGAAACGGCTCGGGCCCCTCCCCCCGCCCGCGGCTGGGGGAGGGGAACACGGGGGAGACAAACGGGAACGGCCCCTCCCCCACCCTCCTCCTCCACGCCCCTCCCCCACAGCCCCAGACCCCGCCCCTTTATTCCTTCCCCCCTCCCGGGGGGGCTCTGATGCTCTCGGGGGGCCCCCCCGGGACCGGGACCCCCCCCCCCCGGGTCACCCCCCGGGACCGGGACCCCCCCCCGGGTCACCCCCCGGGACCGGGACCCCTCCCCGGTTTTGGGACCCCTCCCCCAGGACCGGGACCCCCCCACGGTACCGGGACCCCTCCCCCAGGACCGGGACCCTCCCCCCGGGTGCCAGGCCCCCCCTCCGGTACCGGGACCCCTCCCCCCAGGATCGGGACCCCCCCTCTGGACCGGGACCCCTCCCCCCAGGACCGGGACCCTCCCCCCGGGGGTTTTATTTTTGGGAGGGGTCTCCACCCCTCCCCCCCCGGGGTTTATTTTGGGGGTGGCTCCTCCCCTCCCCCCGCAGGTTTTGGGGACCCCCCCAGACCCCGGGGATTTATTTGGGGAGGGGTCTCACAGGTTTTTGACCTCCCCAGAGCCCCCGGGGGTTAATTTGAGGAGGGGGTCTCCCCCCCTAGACCCCGGGGGTTTTATCTTGGAGATTCCCTAGACCCCGGGATTTATTTGGGGAGGGGTCTCACAGGTTTTTGATCCCCCCAGGCCCCAGGGGTTTATTTTGGGGACCCCCCCCAGACCCCCAGGGGTTTAATTTGGGGAGGGGTCTCACAGGTTTTTGTCCCCCCCAGACCCCCAGGGGTTTATTTTGGGGACCCCTAGACCCCCGGGATTTATTTGGGGAGGGGTCTCTCTGGTTTTTGACCCCCCCCAGACCCCCCGGGGGTTAATTTGGGGAGGGGTCTCGCAGGTTTTTGACTCCTCCAAACCCCCGGAGTTCATTTTGAGGACCCCCCCAGACCCCCAGGGTTTGTTTTGGAGACTCCCCAGACCCCAGGGGTTTATTCTGGGGAGGGGTCTCCCCCCCTAGACCCCGGGGGTTTTATCTTGGAGACTCCCTAGACCCCAGGGATTTATTTGGGGACCCCCCTAGACCCCCGGGATTTATTTGGGGAGGGGTCTCTCTGGTTTTTGACCCCCCCAGCCCCCCCGGGGGTTAATTTGGGGAGGGGTCTCCCCCCCTAGACCCCGTAGAAGGCCGCCAGCCGCTCCTTGAGCAGGGGTGGGAACTGCTCCGAGAATTGCTGCCAGTTCTCCTCGCCCACCTGCGCCTTGAAGCCGTGCAGGATCTATGGGGAGGGGGCGCCTCAGAGACCCCTCCCCACAATTCCGGGGGGTTCCCGGAACCCCCAGACCCCCGGGGGGTTGATTTTGGGGAAGGGTCTCACCGGTTTTGGGGATCCCCCAGACCCCCGGGGTTTATTTTGGGGACCCTCCAGACCCCCCGGGGTTAATTTGGGGAGGGGTCTCTCGGGTATTTGACCCCCCCAGACTCCTGGGGTTAATTTGGGGAGGGGTCTCCGCTGCTCCCCCCGCAGGTTTGACCCCCCCAGACCCCCAGGGTTTAATTTGGGGAGGGGTCTCAGAGGTTTTTGAGCCCTAAGACCCCCGGGATTAATTTGGGGAGGGGTCTCACAGGTTTTTAACCCCCCCCAGACCCCCAGGATTTATTTTGGGGATCCCCCCAGACCCCCGGGGTTAATTTGGGGGGGGGGGTCTCAGAGGTTTTGGGGATCCCCCAGACCCCCGGGGTTAATTTGGGGAGGGGTCTCACAGGTATTTGACCCCCCCAGATCCCCAGGGGTTAATTTGGGGAGGGGTCTCACAGGTTTTGGAGACTACCCAAACCCCGGGGGTTTATTTTAGAGACCCCTCCCCACAATTCTGGGGCGTCCCAGAGCCCCCAGACCCCCGGGGGTTTAATTTGGGGAGGGGTCTCAGGTATTTGACCGCCCCCCGAATTTATTTGGGGAGGGGTCTCACAGGTTTTTGACCCCCCCCCCAGACCCCCAGGGTTAATTTGGGGAGGGGTCTCACAGGTTTTGGGGATCCCCCAGATCCCCGGGGTTAATTTGGGGAGGGGTCTCGGCTGCTCCCCCCGTGGGTTTGAGACCCCCCCCCAGACCCCCGGGGTTAATTTGGGGAGGGGTCTCTCGGGTTTTTGACCCCCCCAGACCCCCGGGGTTAATTTGGGGAGGGGTCTCAGAGGTTTTGGGGATCCCCCAGACCCCCAGGGTTAATTTGGGGAGGGGTCTCCTCACCTTGTAGAACATTTCCCGCAGGTCGTCCTTGGGGCTCACCCACGAGGCCACGGCGTCACAGAAGAAAATGAAATCCTGCAGGGGAAGGGATGCTAATTAATACTGATTAATTAATTAGAGTTAATTAATTAGAGTTAATTAATTAAAATTAATAATAATAAAAATCCCCTCCTCAAATCCTGCAGGGGAAGGGATGCTAATTAATAATAATTAATTAATTAGAGTTAATTCATTAGAGTTAATTAATTAGAGTTAATTAAGTAGAGTTAATTAATTAATTAAAATTAATAATAATAAAAATCCCCTCCTCAAATCCTGCAGGGGAAGGGATGGTAATTAATACTAATTAATTAATTAGATGAAATTAATAATAATAAAAATCCCCTCCCCAAATCCTGCAGGGGAAGGGATGGTAATTAATAATTAATTAATTAATTAGAGTTAATTAATTAGATGAAATTAATAATAATAAAAATCCCCTCCTCAAATCCTGCAGGGAAAGGGATGGTAATTAATACTAATTAATTAATTAGAGCTAATTAATTAAGAGTTAATTAATTAATTGAAATTAATAATAATAAAAATCCCCTCCTCAAATCCTGCAGGGGAAGGGATGCTAATTAATACTGATTAATTAATTAGTTAATTAATTAATAGAAATTAATAATAATAATAAAAAACCCCTGCTCAAAATAATAATTTCCTCCCCAAATTGATGAAATCCCCATCTCAAATTGATGAAATCCCCTCCCCAAATTGATGAAATCTCCTCCCCAAATTGATAAAACCCCCTCCTCAAATTGATAAAATTTATAAAATTGATAACCCAAATTGATAAAAAACCCCTCCCCAAACTGATGAAATCCCCTCCTCAAATTGATAAAATCCCCTCCTCAAATTGATAAAAACCCCCTCCTCAAATTGATAAAACCCCCTCCTCAAATTGATGAAACCCCCTCCCCAAAATCCTCCCTCACCCCAATGCAGGGCTGGGCCCTGGGCACTTACCCAGGGTTGCAGCCCCCTCCCCAAGGCTGCAGCCCCCTCCCCATGATTGCAGACCCCTCCCCAAGGCTGCAGCCCCCTCCCCAGGATTGCAGCCCCCTCCCCAGGGCTGCAGACCCCTCCCCAGGATTGCAGCCCCCTCCCCAGGGCTGCAGACCCCTCCCCAGGACTGCAGACCCTTCCCCAGGATTGCAGACCCCTCCCCAAAGGTTGCAGCCCCCTCCCCACCTGCACAACCCCCCCGGGGTTGCAGCCCCCTCCCCAGGATTGCAGCCCCCTCCCCAAAGGCTGCAGCCCCCTCCCCACCTGCACGACCCCCCTGGGGTTGCAGCCCCCTCCCCATGGCTGCAGACCCCTCCCCGGGATTGCAGCCCCCTCCCCAGGGTTGCAGCCCCCTCCCCAGGGTTGCAGCCCCCTCCCCGGGATTGCAGCCCCCTCCCCGGGGTTGCAGACCCCTCCCCAAAGGTTGCAGCCCACTCCCCACCTGCACGACCCCCCCGGGGTTGACCCCGATCATGACGCAGATCCCCCGGAACGCCGAATCCTTCTCCTCGTTATCCCGGATGTTCCTCAGCGAGGTGCACCTGGAAAAGGGGGGGTGGGGGAGTCAAACCCAGGCTGAGACCCCTCCCCAAATCCCCGGGGACCCCCATAAAGCCCCCCAGGACTCACCAGGGCCGGATGAACTGCTGCAGCATCGGGGCCACCTCCTGCGGGCACACGAAGCCCAGGCGGCCGATGGTGATGGCTGGGGGGGGAGTGGGGGGCACTGAGGATTTTTGGGGGGGTCCTGGAGGGTCTGGGGGACCCCCCCTCGCACCCAGCCGAGTTTTGGGGACCCCCCCGAGGTCTCACCCGTGTTCTCCAGGAGGGTTTTGGGGGTGTTGGGGCGGTTGATGATCTCCACCAGGTTGTTGAGGACCATGGGGACGTAGGGCTGCATCTCTGCGCCTGGGGGGGCAAAAGGGGGTCGGGGGGTTTGGGGGGCTCAAGGGGGGTTTGAGGGGCTCGGGGGGGTGGTTTGGGGGAGGTTTTGGGGGTCTCGGGGGGGGTTTGGGGGGTCTTGGGGGGGGTTTGGGAGAGGTTTTGGGGGGCTCAGGAAGGTTTTGGAGGAGGTTTTGGGGGGCTCGGGGGGGGATTGGGGGAGGTTTTGGGGGAGGTTTTGGGGGTCTCGGGGGGGGTTTGGGAGAGGTTTTGGGGGGCTCTGGGGAGGTTTTGGGGGGCTCGGGGGGGGTTCTGGGGAGGTTTTGAGGGGCTTGGGGGGCTCAGGAAGGTTTTGGGGGGCTCGGGGGGCTCTGGGGGAGCTTTGGGGGAGGTTTTGGGGGGCTCGGGGGGTGTTTGGGGGAGGTTTTGGGTGGCTCGGGGGGGCTCTGGGGAGGTTTGGGGGAGGTTTTGGGGGGCTCAGGAAGGTTTTTGGGGTACCCAGGGAGGATTTGGGGGGCTCAGGAAGGTTTTGGGGGAGGTTTCGGGGGTCTCGGGCAGCTTTTTGGGGTCTCAGGCAGGTTTTTAGGGAGGTTTTGGGGTGCCCAGGCAGGATTTTGGGGTGCTCAGACAGGTTTTGGAGAGGTTTTGGGGGTCTCAGGGGAGTTTTTGGGATTCCCAGACAGGATTTTGGGGGTCCCAGACAGATTTTGGGGTCTCAGGAAGGTTACTGGGCAGGTTTTGGGGGTCCCAAGCTGGTTTTTGGGGAGGTTTTGGGGGTCCCAGACAGATTTTTGGGGTGCCCAGACAGGTTTTGGGGGTCCCAGACAGATTTTGGGGTGCCCAAACAGGATTTTGGGGTGCCCAGTCAGATTTTTGGGGTCCCAGACAGGTTTTGTGGAGGTTTCGGGGGTCTCAGGCAGCTTTTTGGGGTCTCAGGCAGGTTTTTAGGGAGGTTTTGGGGTGCCCAGGCAGGATTTTGGGATTCCCAGACAGGTTTTGGGGTCCCCAGACTAATTTTTGGGGTGCCCAGGCCAGTTTTTGGGGTCCCCAGTCAGGTTTTGGGGTCTCAGGAAGGTTTCTGGGCAGGTTTTGGGGGCCCCAGGCCGGTTTTTGGGATTCCCAGACAGGTTTTGGGGGTCCCAGACAGGTTTTGGGGTGCTCAGACAGGTTTTTGGGGAGGTTTTGGGAGTCTCAGGCAGGTTTTTGGAGCTCAGGGGGTTTTTTGGGGTGCCGAGACAGATTTTTGGGGTCCCAGACAGATTTTTGGGGTCCCAGACAGGTTTTAGGGGAGGTTTTTGGGGTGCTCAGACAGGGTTTTGGGGACGTTTTGGGGGTCCCAGACAGATTTTTGGGGTCCCCAGGCCGATTTTGGGGGTCCCCGCGGTGTTTTTGGGGTGCCCCTCACCCATCTGCATGCAGATCTCTCCGATGGCCCAGGTGGCGTTGTTGCAGACCGAGATGAACTCGGGGTTCAGGTTGGTCCCCAGGATGGGCATGAACTCGGCTGGGGGAGGGGGGAGGGGGCTCAGCGCGGCCCCCGCCGCCCCCAGCCCCATTTCAGGGGTGCCCCCAGCCCCATTTGGGGGTGTCCCCGGCCGGGGGCACCCCGGAACTCACCGATGCAGGGCTTGACGTGCACGAAGCAGGCCTTGGTGAGATCGCCCAGGAGGGCGAAGGAGCTCTGCCGCACCTCGGGCATCGTGTCCTGGGGATTGATTTGGGGGTTCAGGGGGGATTGGGGGTTCAGGGGGGATTGGGGGTTCAGGGGGTGTTTGGGGGTTCAGGGGGGATTTGGGGGGTTCAGGGGGGATTTGGGGGGGATTTGGGGGTTCAGGGGGGGTTTGGGGGTTCAGGGGGGATTTTGGGGTTCAGGAGGGATTTTGGGAGGGAATTTGGAGTTCAGGGGGGATTTGAGGGTTCAGGGGGATGTTTGGGGGTTCAGGGGGGGTTTGGGGGTTCAGGGGAGATTTGGGGGGGATTTTGGGGTTCAGGGGGGATTTGGGGGTTCAGGGGGGGTTTGGGGGTTCAGGGGGGATTTTGGGGTTCAGGGGGGATTTGGGGGATCTGGGGGGGGATTGGGGGTTCAGAGGGGTTTAGGGGTTCAGGGGGATTTTGGGGGTTCAGGGGGGATTTTGGGGGGTTCAGAGGGGGATTTGGGGGGGTTCAGGGGGGATTTGGGGGGGATTTTGGGGGGGGTTTGGGGGTTCAGGGGGAGTTTGGGAGTTCAGAGGGGGAGTTTGGGGGGTTCAGGGAGGATTTTGGGGATCTAGGGGGGATTTTGAGGGGGTTTTGGGGGTCCAGGTGTGATTTCGGGTGTCCAGGTGTAATTTTGGGGGTTCAGGGTGTGTTTTTT
This sequence comes from Cyanistes caeruleus, assembly GCF_971803275.1. Taxonomy (NCBI): domain Eukaryota; kingdom Metazoa; phylum Chordata; class Aves; order Passeriformes; family Paridae; genus Cyanistes; species Cyanistes caeruleus. Next base: position 1,799,281 of record NC_141736.1, read on the forward strand.
GGGGGTTCAGAGGGGGATTTTGGGGGTTCAGGTGTGTTTTTGGGGGGTTTTTGGGGTTCCAGCTGTGTTTTTTGGGGTTGTTTTTGGGGGTTCAGAGAGGGATTTTGGGGGTTCCAGGTGTGTTTTTGGGGTTCCAGGTGTGTTTTTGGGATGTTTTCAGGGTTCCAGGTGTGATTTTGGGGTGGTTTTGGGGTTCCAGGTGTGTTTTTGGGGTGTTTCCAGGTGTGTTTTCGTGGTGATTTCAGGGTTCCAGGTGTGTTTTTTGGGGTGTTTTCGGGGTGTCCAGGTGTGATTTCAGGGTGTTTTCAGGGTTCCAGGTGTGTTTTCGGGGGTCCAGGTGTGATTTCGGGGTGTTTTCGGGGTTCCAGGTGTGATTTCAGGGTGTTTTCGGGGTGTCCAGGTGTGTTTTTTGGGGTGTTTTCGGGGTTCCAGGTGTGTTTTTTGGGTTCCAGGTGTGGTTTTGGGGTGTTTTTTGGGTTCCAGGTGTGATTTTGGGGTGTTTTCGGGTGTCCAGGTGTGATTTCAGGGTGTTTTTGGGGTTCCAGGTGTGTTTTTGGGGTTCCAGGTGTGATTTCGGGGTGTCCAGGTGTGTTTTCGGGGTCCCCCCTCACCTGCATGCACTGGAAGAGCAGGGTCATGATGTTGGACCTGGCCACCAGCTGCTCCACGTGGCCACCGAGCCCCTCGGCCAGGCCGCTCAGCAGGTCCAGGGCCACGATCATGAAATCCTTGTCGGGAGCCTCGAACTGCTCGGGGTGCTGGTTGTACATCTGGGGAGGGGGCTCTGTCAGCCGGAGACCCCAGACCCAAATCGGGGGGGGACCCCAGACCCACCCCAGACCCACCCCGAGGAGACCCCAGACCCACCCCAGACACCCCCAGAGCCACCCTGGAGACCCCAGAGCCACCACGGGGAGACCCCAGACCCACCATGGAGACCCCAGACCCAAACCGGGGGGACCCCAGAGCCACCCCAGACCCACCCTGGAGACCCCAGACCCACCCTGGGGAGACCCCAGAGCCACCCCGGGGAGACCCCAGAGCCACCCTGGAGACCCCAGAGCCAAACCGGGGGCGACCCCAGACCCACTCTGGACACCCCCAGACACCCCCAGACCCCTCCTGGACACCCCCCAGACCCCTCCTGGACACCCCCCAGACCCCTCCTGGACACCCCCAGACCCACCCAGACCCACCCCGGACACCCCCAGACCCCCCCCAGACCCACCCCAGACACCCCCAGACCCCTCCTGGACACCCCCAGATTCCCCCCAGACCCCTCCTGGACACCCCCAGACCCCTCCAGGACACCCCCAGACCCAACCTGGACACCCCCAGACCCCTCCTGGACACCCCCAGACCCACCCTGGACACTCCCAGACCCCTCCCAGACCCCCCCAGACCCACCCTGGACACCCCCAGACCCACCCCAGACCCTCCCAGACCCCCCCAGACCCCTCCTGGACACCCCCAGACCCACCCAGACCCCTCCTGGACACCCCCAGACCCTCCCAGACCCATTGCAGACCCCCCCCCAGACCCCTCTGGCCCCCCCCAGACCCCTCCCAGCCCCCCCGGACGCCCCCAGCCCCGTGCCAGGGGTCTGACCATGGCCTGGGCCAGCGTTTTCTGCACCAGGGTGACGCAGCGCTGGTACACCGGCTCGCAGTAGGGCAGGAAGCCGCTCTGCAGCGCCGTGGCCACCGACGACAGGCACTGCGGACAGCGGGGACACGGCTGGGGGGACACGGGGGGTGCGGGACCCCTCCCCAAAATACCGGGAACCTCCCCAGGACACCGGGAACCCCCCCAGGACACCGGGACCCCTCCCCAGGACACCGGGAACCCCCCCAGGACATTGAGACCTCTCCCCAGGACACCGGGAACCCCCTCAGGACATGGAGACCCCTCCCCAGGACACCGGGACCCCTCCCCAAAATACCGGGACCCCTCCCCAGGACATTGAGACCCCTCCCCAGGACACCGGGAACCCCCCCAGGACACGGAGACCCCTCCCCAGGACATTGAGACCCCTCCCCAGGACACTGGGAACCCCCCCCAGGACACGGAGACCCCTCCCCAAAATACTGGGAACCCTCACAAGGACACTGGGACCCGACACTGGGACCCCTCCCCAGAATACCGGGAACCCTCACAGGACACGGGACCCCTCCCCAGAATACCGGGAACACTCCCAGGACACCGGGACCTGACATGGAGACCCCTCCCCAGGACATGGGACCCCTCCCCAAAATACTGGGACCTGACACAGGGACCCCTCCCCAGGACATGGAGACCCCTCCCCAGGACACTGGGACCCCTCCCCACAGATGGGGACCCCTCCCCAGGCACCTCCAGCAGAGGGAACAGATCCTTGTCCTCGTCCTTGAGCTCGTTCCACTTCTGGATCAGCGGCGGCATCAACTTCTGGATGTACTCCTGGGGACAGACAGACGGACACTGGGGTCAGCAGGGGGGTCACAGCCTCAGGGGACAGACAGGGGGACAGACAGATAGATGGGGGTCACTGGGGGTGTGACAGCCTCAGGGGACAGACAGATGGACACTGGGGTCAGCAGGGGTGTGACAGCCTCAGGGGACAGAGAGGGACAGACAGGGGGTCACTGGGGTCAGCAGGGGGGTCACAGCCACAGGGGACAGACAGACGGACAGACAGGGGACAGCGGGGTCACCGGGGTGTGACAGCCTCAGGGGACAGACAGGGGACAGACGGGGGTCAGCGGGGGTGTGACAGGGGTGTGACAGCCTCAGAGGACAGACAGGGGACAGAGGGACAGGGGGGTCACCAGGGTGGGGACATCCCCAGGGGTTTGGGGACAAGGAGAGGGTTTGGGGACAGGGACAGGGTTTGGGGACAGGGGGACAGGGACAGGGTTTGGGGACAGGGACAGGGGACAGGGACAAGGAACAGGGACAGGAACAGGGGACAGGGAACAGGGACAGGGGACAGGGTTTGGGGACACCCCAGGGGGTTAGGGGACAGGGACAGGTGACAGGGTTTGGGGACACCCCAGGGGGTTTGGGGACAGGGGACAGGGGACAGGCGACAGGAACAGGGGACAGGGGCAGGGGACAGGGAACACGGACAGGGACAGGGGACAGGGACAGGGGGACAGGGACAGGGGACAGGGACAGGGGACAGGGACAGGGGGACAGGGACAGGGAACAGGGACAGGGGACAGGGACAGGGACAGGGGACAGGGACAGGGGAACACGGACAGGGACAGGGGAACAGGGACGGGGAACAGGGACAGGGGGACAGGGGGACAGGGACAGGGGACAGGGACAGGGGAACACGGACAGGGACAGGGGAACAGGGACAGGGGACAGGGACAGGGGAACAGGGACAGGGGGACAGGGGGACAGGGGGACAGGAACAGGGACAGGGGACAGGGAACAGGGACAGGGACAGGGCCGTGCCCCGATGCCCTCAGAGCACAGAGGATCCACATGGGGAGTTCGGGATTCGAATGTCTCTGGTCATCACTGGGCATGGGGACACCAGGGGACACTGGGGGGACATTGGGGGGCACTGGGTGACACCAAGGGACACCAGGGTGACACCGGGGTGACACCGAGGGACACCGGTGGGACACCGGGTGACACTGAAGGGACACTGAGGGACACCAGGTGACACCAGGTGACACTGGGTGACAGCGGGGTGACACCGGGGAACATGGGGTGACACCAGGGGGACACTGAAGGGACACTGAGGGACACCGGGTGGCAGCAGGTGACAGTGGGTGACACCAGGTGACAGTGGGTGACAGCGGGTGAGAGCGAGTGACAGCAGGTGACAGCGGGTGACACTGAAGTGACACTGAAGGGACAGTGGGTGACACCAGGTGACACCAGGTGACAGCGGGTGACACCAGGTGACAGCGGGTGACATGGGGTGACACTGAAGGGACAGCGGGTGACAGCAGGAGACACCAGGTGACAGCGGGTGACACTGAAGTGACACTGAAGGGACAGCGGGTGACAGCAGATGACACCAGGTGACACCAGGTGACGGTGACAGCGGGTGACAGCAGGTGACAGTGGGTGACAGCGGGTGACAGCAGGTGACACCAGGTGACAGCGGGTGATAGCGGGTGGCAGCAGGTGACAGCGGGTGACAGCAGTGACAGCAGGTGACACTGAAGGGACAGCAGATGACAGCAGGTGACAGCGGGTGACAGCGGGTGACAGTGGTGACAGCAGGTGACAGCGGGTGACACCAGGTGACAGCAAGTGACACCAGGTGACAGCAGGTGACAGCGGGTGATAGCGGGTGGCAGCAGGTGACAGCGGGTGACAGCAGGTGACACCGGGTGACAACAGGTGACAGCGGGTGACAGCGGGTGACAGCAGGTGACAGCAGGTGACAGCAGGTGACAGCGGGACGCACGGGCTGGTTGAGGTGGTGGCCCACGGAGTCGGCCAGGGTGCCGATGGCGTCGTACAGGATGAGCAGGTTCTTGTGCTGGTATTTGCCGAAGGCGAACACCAGCGTGTCCAGGATGAAGCTCAGGTACGGAACCAGCTCCGTGCACGCCTCCTCCTCCAGCGTGGCGAACGCGCTGAGGGAACCCAAAAACAACATCAGGGAACCCCAAAACCACGTTAGGGACCCCAAAAACCACGTCAGGGACCCCGAAAACGTCATCAGGGAACCAGCTCCGTGCACGCCTCCTCCTCCAGCGTGGCGAACGCGCTGAGGGAACCCCAAAAACATCGTCAGGGACCCCAAAAATGTCATCAGGGACCCCAAAAACATCATGGGACACCCCAAAAACATCATCAGGAACACCAAAACATCATCAGGGAACCAGCTCCGTGCACGCCTCCTCCTCCAGCGTGGCGAACGCGCTGAGGGAACCCCCAAACAACATCAGGGAACCCCAAAAATATCATCAGGGACACTGAAAACATCACAGGACACCCCAAAAACATCGTCAGGGACCCCAAAAACCATGTCAGGGACCCTGAAAACGTCGTCAGGGACACCAAAAACATCATGGGACACCCCAAAAACATCGTCAGAGACCCCAAAAATATCACAGGGGCCTTGAAAATGTCGTCAGGGACCCCGAAAACATCACAGGACACCCCAAAAACGTCATCAGGGACCCTGAAAACATCATCAGGGAACCCAGAAACATCATCAGGGACCCCCAAAATATCACGGGACACCCCGAAACATCATCAGGGACCCCAAAAACACCATCAGGGACCCCAAAAACATCATCAGGGACCCCCAAAACATCACGGGACACCCCAGAAACGTCATCAGGGACCCCAAAACACCATCAGGGACCCCCAAAACACCATCAGAGATCCCCAAAACACCATCAGGGACCCCAAAAACATCATCAGGGACCCCCAAAACACCATCAGGCACCCCCAAAACACCATCAGAGATCCCCCAAAACACCATCAGGGACTCCCAAAACACCATCAGGGACCCCAAAAACATCATCAGGGACCCCCAAAACACCATCAGGGACCCCAAAAACACCATCAGGGACCCCAAAAACATCATCAGGGACCCCCAAAACATCACGGGACACCCCAGAAACATCATCAGGGACCCCAAAACACCATCAGGGACCCCCAAAACACTGTCAGGGACCCCAAAACACCATCAGGGACCCCCAAAACACCGTCAGGGACCCCCAAAACACCATCAGAGACCCCCAAAGCCGTGGTGGGAGCCCCGGCGGGTCAGGCAGTACGAACACAAAACGTCCTCACATCGCTCAGAGGAACGGTGTCATCATCCCCGGGGGGCTCCCAAAACCATCAGGGGGTCCCCAAAACTCCCCCAAACCCCCCCAAAACCTCACAGGAACCCCCAAAACCCCCCCAAACCCCTCAAAAACCTCACAGGAACCGCCCAAAACCCCCCAAAACCTCTCATGACAGAACCCCAACACCCCCCAAATAGCCCCAAAAACCTCACAGGAACCTCACAGGAACCCCCCAAAATCTCACAGGAACCCCCCAAAACCCCTCAACTCCCCCCAAAAACCTTGCAGGAACCCCCAAAAACCTCACAGGACTCCCCCGAAATTAACAGGAACCCCCCAAAACCCCCTCAAAACGTCACAAAATCCCCCCAGAACCCCTCAACTCCCCCCAAAACCTCACAGGAACCCCCCCTGAAAACCTCTCAAAACCCCTCAAACCCCGCCAAAACCCCTCAAAGGCCCCCCAGAACCTCTCAAAACCCCCCAAAATTTCACAGGAACCCCCAAACCCCGCCAAAACCTCATAGGAAGCCCCTTCAAAACCTCTCAGAACTCCCCAAAGCCCCCCAAAACACCTCCAAAAACCCCACAAGACCTCACAGGAACCCCCAAAATTTCACAGGAACCCCCAAAACCTCACAAGAACCCCCCAAAACCTCCCAAAAACCTCCCATGAACTCCTAAAACCTCCCAAAAGCCCCTCAAGAATCCCCCAAAATTTCAGAGGAACTTCCCCCCAAACCTCTCAAACCCCCTCAAAGCCCCCAAACCCCCTCAAAACCTCACACGAGCCCCAAAAACCTCACAGGAATCCCCCCTCAAAACGTCTCAAAACCCCCCAAATACCCCGCAAAACCTCACAGGAACCACCAAAATCTCACAGGAACCCCCCCAAAACCTCACAGGAACCCCCAAAAACCACACAGGAACCCCCAAAACCCCCCCAAACCCCTCAAAAACCTCACAGGAACTGCCCAAAACCCCCCAAAACCTCTCATGACAGGACCCCAAAACCCCCCAAATACCCCCCAAAACCTCACAGGACCCTCACAGGAACCACCTAAAATCTCACAGGAACCCCCCAAAATCCCTCAACTCCCCCCAAAAACCTTGCAGGAACCCCCCCAAACCTCACAGGAAGCCCCCAAACCCCACAAAACCTCACAGGAAGCCCCTTCAAAACCTCTCAGAACTCCCCAAAGCCCCCCAAAACACCTCCAAAAACCCCACAAAACCTCACAGGAACCCCCAAAATTTCACAGGAACCCCCAAAACCTCACAAGAACCCCCCAAAACCTCCCCAAAACCCCCTCAAAACCTCACATGAACTCCTAAAACCTCCCAAAAGCCCCTCAAGAATCCCCCAAAATTTCACAGGAACCCCGCAGAACACCCCCAAAACCTCACAGGAACTCCCCAAATTTTCAGAGGACCCCCCAATCTCCCCCCCTCACCTGCAGGCCGCCTCCTGCACTCGTTTGTTCCCGTCCAGGATCCGCTGCAGCAGCTCCGTCATGAGGGGCTTCAGGTAAAGCTCGGGGGGCTGCGCCACCACCCAGTGAGCGTAACGGCTGAGAGTCCAACACGCGATGGAGCGAACCAGCGCCTTGCGGTCCGCCAGGCACCGGATCAGGTGCGGGATCAGCTCCGGCAGGTACGGAACCATCCCCTGCATGCAGCCTGGAACCGGGAATGGACCGGGAATGAACGGGAATGAACCAGGAATGAACCGGGAATGAACGGGAATGAATGAACAGGAATGAATGAATGAACCAGCGCCTTGCGGTCCGCCAGGCACCGGATCAGGTGCGGGATCAGCTCCGGCAGGTACGGAACCATCCCCTGCATGCAGCCTGGAACCGGGAACGGACTGGGAATGAATGGGAATGAACGGGAATGAACCGGGAATGAACGGGAATGAACCGGGAATGAATGAATGAACCAGCGCCTTGCGGTCCCCCAGGCACCGGATCAGGTGCGGGATCAGCTCCAGCAGGTACGGAACCATCCCCTGCATGCAGCCTGGAACCGGGAACGGACCGGGAATGAACGGGAATGAACCGGGAATGAACGGGAATGAATGAATGAACGGGAATGAACGGGAATGAATGAACAGGAATGAATGAATGAACCAGCGCCTTGCGGTCCGCCAGGCACCGGATCAGGTGCGGGATCAGCTCCGGCAGGTACGGAACCATCCCCTGCATGCAGCCTGGAACCGGGAACGGACCGGGAATGAACGGGAATGAACGGGAATGAACCGGGAATGAATGAACAGGAATGAATGAATGAACCAGCGCCTTGCGGTCCACCAGGCACCGGATCAGGTGCGGGATCAGCTCCGGCAGGTACGGAACCATCCCCTGCATGCAGCCTGGAACCGGTAACGGACCGGGAATGAACGGGAATGAACGGGAATGAACCGGGAATGAACGGGAATGAATGAATGAACGGGAATGAATGAACAGGAATGAATGAATGAACCAGCGCCTTGCGGTCCACCAGGCACCGGATCAGGTGCGGGATCAGCTCCGGCAGGTACGGAACCATCCCCTGCATGCAGCCTGGAACCGGGAATGGACCGGGAATGAACGGGAATGAACCGGGAATGGACCGGAATGAATGAACGGGAATGAATGAATGGGATTGAATGAACGGGAATGAATGAACGGGAATGAACGGGAATGAATGAACGGGAATGAATGAATGAACCAGCGCCTTGCGGTCCACCAGGCACTGGATCAGGTGCGGGATCAGCTCCGGGAGATACGGAACCATCCCCTGCATGCAGCCTGGAACCGGGAATGGACCGGGAATGAACCGGAATGAACGGGAATGAACGGGAATGAATGAACGGGAATGAACTGGAATGAACGGGAATGAACCGGAATGAACGGGAATGAATCAGAATGAACGGGAATGAATGAATGAACCAGCGCCTTGCGGTCCGCCAGGCACCGGATCAGGTGTGGGATCAGCTCCGGCAGGTACGGAACCATCCCCTGCATGGAGCCTGGAACCGGGAACGGACCGGGAATGAACCGGAATGAACGGGAATGAACGGGAATGAACGGGAATGAATGAACGGGAATGAACTGGAATGAACGGGAATGAACCGGAATGAACGGGAATGAACGGGAATGGACCGGGAATGAATGAATGAACCAGCGCCTTGCGGTCCACCAGGCACTGGATCAGGTGCGGGATCAGCTCCGGGAGATACGGAACCATCCCCTGCATGCAGCCTGGAACCGGGAATGGACCGGGAATGAACCGGAATGAACGGGAATGAACGGGAATGAATGAACGGGAATGAACTGGAATGAACGGGAATGAACCGGAATGAACGGGAATGAATCAGAATGAACGGGAATGAATGAATGAACCAGCGCCTTGCGGTCCGCCAGGCACCGGATCAGGTGTGGGATCAGCTCCGGCAGGTACGGAACCATCCCCTGCATGGAGCCTGGAACCGGGAACGGACCGGGAATGAACGGGAATGAACCGGAATGAATGGGAATGAACCGGGAATGAATGGGAATGAACCAGAAATGGACCGGGAATGAACCGGGAATGAACGGGAATGAACCGGAATGAACCAGAATGAATGGGAATGAACTGCGAATGAACGGGAATGAATGAACGGGAATGAATGAACGGGAATGAACCGAGAACGAACGGGAATGAATGAACGGGAATGAACGAACGGGAATGAACAGGAATGAATGAACGGGAATGAATGAGCCGGGAATGAATGAACTGGAATGAACGGGGCCATTTCTGGCGTCCCCAGGGCTGTTTTTGGCTCCCCAGGGCCCTTTTTGGTGTCCCTGAGGCCATTCTTGGTGTCCCTGGGGCCATTTTTGGGGTCCCCAGAGCCGTTTTTGGGGTCCCAGGTGCCATTTCTGGGGTCCCAGGGGCCATTTTTGGGTCCCTGGGGCCATTTCTGGTGTCCCCAGGGCCGTTTTTGGTGTCCCTGAGGCCATTTTTGGGGTCCCCAGGGCCGTTTTTGGGGTCCCCAGGGCTGTTTCTGGTGTCCCACGGCCGTTTTTGGTGTCCCCGGGGCCATTTCTGGGGTCCCTGGGGCCATTTTTGGTGTCCCTGGGGCCGTTTTTGGGGTCCCCAGGGCTGTTTTTGGGGTCCTCCGTGCCCACCTTCAGCGATGGCCCCCAGCACGAGGATCCCCGACTCCTTGACCACCCACTCGAGGTGGAAGAGCAGCTCCTTGAGCAGGGGCAGCAGGTGGGGCAGCAGCTCCTCCCGGAACACGTTGGCCAGAACGTCCAGAGCCGCTGCCGAGCACTTCCCTGCGCCGGCAACGGGCTCAGACCCCCAAACCCGCACCCCAAATCAATGGGGGGACCCCAAACCCACACCCCAAATCCATGGGGGAACCCCAAACCCACACCCCAAATCAATGGGGGGACCCCAAACCCACACCCCAAACCGACACCCCAAATCCATGGGGGGACCCCAAATCCACACCCCAAATCCATGGGGGGACCCCAAACCCACACCCCAAATCCATGGGGGGACCCCAAACCCACACCCAAAATCCCTGGGGGAGCCCAAATCCACAGACCCCAAATCCCCAGGGACCCCCCAACCCCTGCCCAGACCCTCAAGGGCACCCCCAAGCCCAGAGACCCCAGATCCCCAGGGACCCCCAAACCCCCCCCAGGGACCCCCCCCCAAATCCCCCTCAGACCCCTGCCCAAACCCCCCCAAACCCCCCCGGGGACCCCCCCAAACCCCCTGGGACCTCCCCAGATCCACAGGGACCCCCTAAAACCCACAGACCCCAAACCCCCAGATGCCCTCAAAACCCCCCAGGACCCCCCAAACCCCCCCAGGGATGCCCAAAGCCCCCCAGGGACCCCCCAAACCCCCCAAAGACCCCCCCAGGACCCCCCAAACCCCCCCAGGGATGCCCAAAGCCCCCCAGGGTCCCCCCCAAACCCCCCCAGGGACCCCCCCGGTGTCCATACGCAGGTTCCAGTCGGACAAGGTGTCATCGTCATCCTCGTCGTCCCCGTCGCCGTCGCCGTCGCCCCCGCGCTGCTCCTCGTGCGCCAGCGTCACCGTGCGCGACTTGTGGAAGCGCGGTTTGATGTCCTGCTCGCTGTCTGGCACCGCCTCGTCCTCCTCCACGTCACCCTGAGCGCGTCGCCACACGGCGGGGTTATATCGCGATATGGCGGGGTTATATCACGATATGGCGGGGTTATATTGCGATATGGTGGGGTTATATCGCAATATGGTGGGGTTATATCGCGATATGGCGGTGTTATATCGCAATATGGCGGGGTTGTATCACGACACGGCGGGGTTATATCACAATATGGTGGGGTTATATCACGATACGGTGCTGTTGTATCGTGACAGGGCACTGGGATCAGACAGTACGAACACAAGTGACCATCACGGGGATCAGCTCAGAGCTGTCATCATCTCCAGCCACACCAGTGTCCCCAGTATCCCCAGCCCAGCCCCCCAGTCCCCCCAGTATCCCCAGTCCAGCCCCCCAGTATCCCCAGTCCAGCCCCCCAGTGCCCCCAGTATCCCCAGTCCAGGCCCCCAGTGCCCCCAGTATCCCCAGTCCAGCCCCCCAGTGCCCCCAGTATCCCCAGTCCAGCCCCCAGTATCCCCAGTCCAGCCCCCAGTATCCCCAGTCCAGCCCCCCAGTCCCCCCAGTATCCCCAGTCCAGGCCCCCAGTGCCCCCAGTATCCCCAGTATCCCCAGTCCAGCCCCTCAGTGCCCCCAGTCCAGCCCCTCAGTGCCCCCAGTATCCCCAGTCCAGCCCCCCAGTATCCCCGGTCCCCCCAGTGCGCACCTTGAGCAGGATGATGTCGATCTCCGAGTACCTCATGCCATGGACCAGGATCGGGATCAGCCTGGAAGCGGGAGCAGGGGATGGGGGATGGGGGATTGGGGGGATTGGGGGGAATTGGGGGGGGATTGGGGGGAATTGGGGGGGAATTGGGGGGATTGGGGGGGAATTGGGGGGATTTGGGGGGATTGGGGGGGATTTGGGGAGGAATTTGGGGGGATTTGGGGGGATTGGGGAGGATTTGGGGGGGATTGGGGGGGATTTGGGGGGAATTTGAGGAGGAATTGGAGGGATTTGGGGGGATTTGGGGAGGAATTTGGGGGGATTTGGGGGGATTGGGGGGGAATTGGGGGGATTTGGGGGGAATTGGGGGGATTTGGGATGGATTTTGGGGGATTTGGGGTGAATTTGGAGAATTTGCAGGGATTTGGGGGGAATTTGGGGAGAATTTGAGGGGTTTGGGGGGAATTTGGGGGGGATTTGGGGGGATTTGGGATGGATTTTGGGGGGATTTGGGGTGAATTTGGGGGATTTGGGGGGATTTCAGGTGAATTTGGGGGTTCAGGATGGATTTTGGGTTGAGTTTTGGGGTGAATTTGGGGTGTTTGGGGTCACTCACTGCATCAGGGGGTTCAGGACAGGTTCAGGATGGATTTTGGGGTGAATTTTGGGGTGAATTTGGGGTGTTTGGGGTCACTCACTGCACCAGGGGGTTCAGGACAGGTTCAGGATGGATTTTGGGGTGAATTTTGGGGTGAATTTGGGGTGTTTGGGGTCACTCACTGCACCAGGGTGTTCAGGACAGGTTCCGGATGGATTTTGGGGTGAATTTGGGGTGTTTGGGGTCACTCACTGCACCAGGTGTGCCATCAGTCGGACAGGGGGTTCGGGATGGATTTAGGGGTGAATTTGGGGTGAATTTGGGGTGTTCGGGGTCACTCACTGCACCAGGTGTGCCGTCAGTCGGACAGGGGGTTCGGGATGGATTTTCGGGTGAATTTGGGGTGAATTTGGGGTGTTTGGGGTCACTCACTGCACCAGGTGTGCCGTCAGCACGTCCTTGCAGATCGGCTGTTCCGCCAGCGTCAGCCAGAACTCGCAGGCCTCGAGCGCCACGTTCTCGTCGCTGTCCTGCGTCCTCTGCAGCATGTACTGCCGGGAGGGGACAGGTGAGCTCACCTGGGCACAGGTGACACGCGAAACACACCCCAGACACCTCGCCTGGGCACAGGTGACAAGCGAAATACACCCCAGACACCTCACCTGGGCACAGGTGACACCCAAAATACAGCCCGGACACCTCACCTGGGCACAGGTGACACCCGAAATACACCCCGGACACCTCACCTGGGCACAGATAACCCTAAACTGTGCCCCAAACCTCTCACCAGGGCACAGGTGACACCTGAAACACACCCCGGACGCCTCACCTGGGCACAGGTGACACCCAAAATACAGCCCGGACACCTCACCTGGGCACAGGTGACACCCGAAATACAGCCCGGACACCTCACCTGGGCACAGGTGACACCCGAAACACACCCCGGACACCTCACCTGGGCACAGGTGACACCCGAAATACACCCCGGACACCTCACCTGGGCACAGGTGACATCTGAAATACACCCCGGACACCTCACCTGGGCACAGGTGACACCTGAACCACACCCCAAACTGCTCACCTGGGCACAGGTGACACCCAAAATACAGCCCGGACACCTCACCTGGGCACAGGTGACACCTAAAGTACACCCCAAACTGCTCACCTGGGCACAGGTGACACCTGAACCACACCCCAAACTGCTCACCTGGGCACAGGTGACACCTGAACCACACCCCAAACTGCTCACCTGGGCACAGGTGACACCCGAAACACACCCCGGACACCTCACCTGGGCACAGGTGACACCCGAAATACAGCCCGGACACCTCACCTGGGCACAGGTGACACCCGAAACACACCCCGGACACCTCACCTGGGCACAGGTGACACCCGAAATACACCCCGGACACCTCACCTGGGCACAGGTGACACCCGAAATACACCCCGGACACCTCACCTGGGCACAGGTGACACCTGAACCACACCCCAAACTGCTCACCTGGGCACAGGTGACACCTGGACCACACCCCAAACTGCTCACCTGGGCACAGGTGACATCTGAAACACACCCCAGACTGCTCACCTGGGCACAGGTGACACCTGAACCACACCCCAAACTGCTCACCTGGGCACAGGTGACACCCCAGACACCTCTCCTGGGCACAGGTGACACCTGGACCACACCCCAGACACCTCACCTGGGCACAGGTGACACCTAAAGTACACCTCAAACCCCTCACCTGGGCACAGGTGACCCCTGGACCGTGCCCCAGACACCTCACCTGGGCACAGGTGACCCCAAACTGTGCCCCAGACCCCTCAGCTGAGTACAGGTAACCCCCCAGACTCACCTGGCTGGTACAGGCACAGGTACAGGTGACCCCAGACTCACCTGGATAATGCTGTACAGGTACAGGTGACAACCCCCAGTCCCTCACCTGTACCCAGGTAACCCCCAGACTCACCTGGATGGTACAGGTACAGGTACAGGTATAGGTACAGGTAACCCCCAGACTCACCTGGCTGGTACAGGTACAGGTAACCCCCAGACTCACCTGGCTGGTACAGGTACAGGTACTGGTATAGGTACAGGTAACCCCCAGACTCACCTGGCTGGTACAGGTACAGGTACGGTATAGGTACAGGTAACCCCCAGACTCACCTGGCTGGTACAGGTACAGGTACAGGTATAGGTACAGGTAACCCCCAGACTCACCTGGCTGGTACAGGTACAGGTACGGTATAGGTACAGGTAACCCCCAGACTCACCTGGCTGGTACAGGTACAGGTATAGGTACAGGTAACCCCCAGACTCACCTGGCTGGTACAGGTACAGGTACGGTATAGGTACAGGTAACCCCCAGACTCACCTGGCTGGTACAGGTACAGGTACTGGTATAGGTACAGGTAACCCCCAGACTCACCTGGCTGGTACAGGTACAGGTACTGGTATAGGTACAGGTAGCCCCCAGACTCACCTGGCTGGTACAGGTACAGGTATGGGTATAGGTACAGGTAACCCCCAGACTCACCTGGCTGGTACAGGTACAGGTACAGTATAGGTACAGGTAACCCCCAGACTCACCTGGCTGGTACAGGTACAGGTACTGGTATAGGTACAGGTAACCCCCAGACTCACCTGGCTGGTACAGGTACAGGTACTGGTATAGGTACAGGTAGCCCCCAGACTCACCTGGCTGGTACAGGTACAGGTATGGGTATAGGTACAGGTAACCCCCAGACTCACCTGGCTGGTACAGGTACAGGTACGAGTATAGCTACAGGTAACCCCCAGACTCACCTGGCTGGTACAGGTACAGGCACAGGTACAGATACAGGTACAAACTCACCTGGATGATGCTGTACAGGTATAGGTGACTCACCTGGCTGATACAGGTACAGTCACAGGTACAGGTGACTCACCTGTATGATGCTGTACTGTGACCCCAGACTCACCTGTGCCCAGGTAACCCCCAGACTCCCCTGGCTGGTACAGGTACAGACTTACTTTGATGATGCTCTACAGGTACAGGTACAGGTGACACCAGATTCACCTGGCTGATCCTGGTACACGTACAGGTACAGTCACAGGTAACTCACCTGGATGATGCTGTACACGTGTGGGATCAGGCGGTCGATACAGGTACAGTCACAGGTACAATCACAGGTACAGTCACAGGTAACTCACCTGCATGATGCTGTACATGTGGGGGATCAGGCGGTCGATACAGGTACAGATACAGGTACAGGTAACCCCCAGACTGACTCACCTGGCTGATACAGGTACAGGTACACTCACAGGTAACTCACCTGGATGGTGCTGTACATGTGGGGGATCAGGCGGTCGATACAGGTACAGGTACACTCACAGGTAACTCACCTGGATGATGCTGTACATGTGGGGGATCAGGCGGTCGATACAGGTACAGGTACACTCACAGGTAACTCACCTGCATGATGCTGTACACGTGTGGGATCAGGCGGTCGATACAGGTACAGGTACACTCACAGGTAACTCACCTGGATGATGCTGTACATGTGGGGGATCAGGCAGTCAATACAGATACAGGTACACTCACAGGTACAGTTAACGACTCACCTGTATAATGCTGTACATGTGGGGGATCAGGCGGTCGATCCGCACCTCCAGCAGCATCACCAGGGCCCTGCAGACGTTCTTGCGAACCTCGGGGTCCTCGTCCACCGCCAGCGCAAACAGGTGCTGGGGAGGGGCTCAGGTGAGTGCCTGGGACCCCCAGAGACCCCCTGGGACCCCCCAGAGACCCCCCCAGGTGCTGGGGAGGGGCTCAGGTGAGACCCAGGGACCCCCCGGGACCCCCAGAGACCCCCTGGGACCCCCCAGAGACCACCCAGGTGCTGCGGAGGGGCTCAGGTGAGACCCAGGGACCCCCAGAGACCCCCTGGGATCCCCCAGGTGCTGGGAAGCGGCTCAGGTGAGTGCCCTGGACCCCCAGAGACCCCCTGAGACCCCCCAGGTGCTGGGGAGGGGCTCAGGTGAGTGACCAGAGACCCCCTGGGACCCCCAGAGACACCAGAGGTGCTGGGGAGGGGCTCAGGTGAGTGACCAGAGACCCCCTGGGACACCCAGGGACCCCCTGGGACACCCAGAGACCCCCCAGGTGCTGGGGAAGGGGCTCAGGTGAGTGCCTGGGACCCCCAGAGCTCCCCCAGGGACCCCCCAGAACCCCCCAAGGACCCCCAGGACCTCCCAGGTGAGCCCCAGGGAACCCCAGAGCCCCCCAGGTGAGCCCCAGGGACCCCCCCAGAACTCCCCAGGACCCCCAGGTGAGACCCCAGGACCCCCAGGACCCCCAGGTGAGCCCCAGGGACCCCCAGAGCCCCCCAGGACCCCCAGGTGGGCCCCCAGGTGAGCCCTGACCTCGATGAAGGTGTCGATGTTCTCCATCAGCGCCTGCGCCCGGTCCATGATGAACTGATTGACGCAGGCGATGGCGTGGGACCTGTGGGGCGGGGGGCGTCATCTGGGGACCCCCGAGTCACCCCAAACGCACCTGGGGACCCTAAACACACCTGGGCACCCCCAGACACACCTGGGCACCCCCAGAGTCACCCTAAAACACACCTGGGGACCCCCAGAGTCACCCCCAAACACACCTGGGCACCCTGAAACACACCTGGGCACCCCAAAACACACCTCGGGACCCCTAAACACAACCTAAACCACACCTGGGCACCCCTAAACACACCTGGGCACCCCCGGAGTCACCCCCAAACACACCTGGGCACCCCCAAACACACCTGGGCACCCCCAGAGTCACCCCCAAATACACCTGGGCACCCCCAAACACACCTGGGGACCCCCAGAGTCACCCCCAAACACACCTGGGCACCCCCAGAGTCACCCTAAAACACACCTGGGGACCCCCAGAGTCACCCCCAAACACACCTGGGCACCCTGAAACACACCTGGGCACCCCCAGAGTCACCCCCAAACACACCTGGGCACCCCCAAACACACCTGGAGACCACCAGAGTCACCCCCAAACACACCTGGGGACCCCCGGAGTCACCTCCAAACACACCTGGGGACCCTAAAACACACCTGGGCACCCCCAGACACACCTGGGCACCCCCGGAGTCACCCCAAATGCACCTGGGGACCCCCAGAGTCACCCTAAAACACACCTGGGCACCCCGAAACACACCTGGGGACCCTAAACACACCTGGGCACCCTAAAACACACCTGGGCACCCTAAACACACCTGGGCACCCCCAGAGTCACCCCCAAACACACCTGGGCACCCCCAAACACACCTGGAGACCACCAGAGTCACCCCCAAACACACCTGGGGACCCCCAGACACACCTGGGGACCCTAAAACACACCTGGGCACCCCGAAACACACCTGGGCACCCTAAAACACACCTGGGGACCCCAAAACACACCTGGGGACCCCCAGAGTCACCCTAAAACACACCTGGGCACCCCAAAACACACCTGGGGACCCCCAAACACAGCTGGGTGCCCCCAGAGTCACCCTAAAACACACCTGGGCACCCTAAAACACACCTGGGCACCCCCAGAATCACCTGAGCACCCTAAAACACACCTGGGCACCCCCAGAGTCACCTGGGCATCCCCAGACACACCCTAAAACATACCTGGGTGTCCCCAACCACACCTGGAGCCACCAGAGACCCACCTGCCCCACCCCCGGCCCTGATTCTGACCCAGGTGTGACCTCACCTGTCCCACACACCTAGATCCTGACCCAGGTGTGACCCCACCTGTCCCACACACCTGGATCCTGACCCAGGTGTGACCTCACCTGTCCCACACACCAGAATCCTGACCCAGGTGTGACCTCACCTGTCCCACACACCAGGATCCTGACCCAGGTGTGACCTCACCTGTCCCACACACCTAGATCCTGACCCAGGTGTGACCTCACCTGTCCCACCCCCAATCCTGACCCAGGTGTGACCTCTCCTGTCCCACACCTGGATCCTGACCCAGGTGTGACCTCACCTGTCCCACACCTGGATCCTGACCCAGGTGTGACCTCACCAGTCCCACCCCCAATCCTGACCCAGGTGTGACCTCACCTGTCCCCTCACCCCCGGATCCTGACCCAGGTGTGACCTCACCTGTCCCACCCCCAATCCTGACCCAGGTGTGACCTCACCTGTCCCACCCCTGATCCTGACCCAGGTGTGACCTCATCTGTCCCACACCTGGATCCTGACCCAGGTGTGACCTCACCTGTCCCACACACCTGGATCCTGACCCAGGTGTGACCTCACCTGTCCCCTCACCTGATTTTGGGGCTGCAGTGCTTGAAGAACTGCAGGAATTTGGGGATCATCACATCCCACACCTGATCCTGACCCAGGTGTGACCTCACCTGTCCCTCACCTGTCCTCACCTGATTTTGGGGCTGCAGTGCTTGAAGAACTGCAGGAATTTGGGGATCATCACACCCCACACCTGGATCCTGACCCAGGTGTGACCTCACCTGTCCCACCCCCGATCCTGACCCAGGTGTGACCTCACCTGTCCATTCACACCTGATCCTGACCCAGGTGTGACCTCACCTGTCCCACCCCTAGATCCTGACCCAGGTGTGACCTCACCTGTCCCTCACCTGTCCTCACCTGATTTTGGGGCTGCAGTGCTTGAAGAACTGCAGGAATTTGGGGATCATCACGTTGAGGGGTCGGTTCAGGGCGTCGCTGTCCAGCAGCTCCGAGGAGTCCTCGCAGATCTTCTGCAGCGCCCCGAAAGCGCCCTGCGGGGGACAGGTGTGAACAGGTGTGTCCAGGTGTGACCAGGTGTGTCCAGGTGTGCCCCAGGTGTGTTTGGGGGTGCCCCAGGTGTGCCCAGTTGTGTCCAGGTGTACCCAGATGTTCCCAGGTGTGCCCCAGGTGTGTCCCAGGTGTACCCAGGTGTGTCCCAGGTGTGTTTGGGGGTGCCCCAGGTGTGTCCAGGTGTGTCCAGGTGTACCCAGATGTTCCCAGGTGTGCCCCAGGTGTGTCCCAGGTGTGCCCAGGTGTGTCCCAGGTGTGTTTGGGGGTGCCCCAGGTGTGTCCAGGTGTGCCCCAGTGTTCCCAGGTGTGCCCCAGGTGTGACCAGGTGTGTCCAGGTATGCTCAGGTGTGTCCAGGTGTGTCCCAGGTGTGCTCAGGTGTGCCCCAGGTGTGTCCCAGGTGTGCCCCAGGTGTGTTTGGGGGTGCTCTTAGGTGCCCCCAGGTGTGTCCCAGGTGGCCCCAGGTGTGTTTGGGGGTGCCCCAGATGTGCTCAGGTGTGTCCAGGTGTACCCAGATGTTCCCAGGTGTGCTCAGGTGTGCCCCAGGTGTGTCCCAGGTGTGCCCCAGATGTCCCCAGAGGTGCCCAGGTGTGTCCCAGGTGTCCCACAGCTGTCCCACAGGTGTCCCCAGGTGTCCCCAGCTGTGTCCCAGGTATCCCCAGCTCTCCCCAGGTGTCCCCAGCTGTGTCCCAGGTGTCCCCAGCTGTGTCCCAGGTATCCCCAGCTCTCCCCAGGTGTCCCCAGGTATCCCCAGGTGTCCCCAGGTGTGTCCCAGGTATCCCCAGGTGTCCCCAGGTGTCCCACAGCTGTCCCACAGGTGCCCCCAGGTGTCCCCAGGTGTCCCAGACCCCCCGCACCTCGCAGGTGTTGTAATCCTCGGAGTTGAGGAGGTTGCACAGCTGGGGCAGCAGCTCCGGCCACATCTGGAGCTCCCCCTTGGAGGCGATGGTGGTGATCAGGATACCTGGGGAGAGGCACAGGTGAGCTGGGGGGGGTCTGGGGGGGGCTCTGGGCGGGTTTTGGGGGGTCTATGGGGGGTTTTGGGGGGGTCTGGGGTCACATCTGGAGCTCCCCCTTGGAGGCGATGGTGGTGATCAGGGTACCTGGGGAAGGGGCACAGGTGAGCTGGGGGGGGTCTGGGGGGTCTTGGGGGTGCTCTGGGTGGTCTAGGGGAGGTCTGGGGGGGTCTATGGGGGGGTTTTGGGGGGTCTATGGGGGGGTTGGGGGGTCTGGGGTCACATCTGGAGCTCCCCCTTGGAGGCGATGGTGGTGATCAGGATACCTGGGGAGGGGCACAGGTGAGCTGGGGGGGTCTGGGGGGGCTCTGGGGACTTTCTGGGGGGTCTGGGGGCGCTTTTGGGGGGGTCTAGGGGGTTTTTTTGGGGGGTCTGGGGGGGTTTTGGAGGTCTGGGGTCACATCTGGAGCTCCCCCTTGGAGGCGATGGTGGTGATCAGGATACCTGGGGAGGGGGCAAAGGTGAGCTGGGGGGGTCTGGGGGGGTCTGGGGGGGTTTGGGGAAGGTTTGGGGGGTCTATGGGGGGGTTTTGGGGGGTCTATGGGGGGGTTTTGGGGGGGATCCAAGGGGGGGGGTTGGGGGGTCTGGGGTCACATCTGGAGCTCCCCCTTGGAGGCGATGGTGGTGATCAGGATACCTGGGGAGGGGCACAGGTGAGCTGGGGGAGTCTGGGGGGGTTTGGGGAAGGTTTGGGGGGTCTATGGGGGGGTTTTGGGGGGGATCCAAGGGGGGGGGTTGGGGGGTCTGGGGTCACATCTGGAGCTCCCCCTTGGAGGCGATGGTGGTGATCAGGATACCTGGGGAGGGGCACAGGTGAGCTGGGGGGGCCTGGGGGGGCTTTAGGGGGGTTTGGGGGGTCTTGGGGCGCTTTTGGGGGGGTCTGGGGGGGCTTTGGAGGGCTCTGGGGGGGTTTGGGGGTTCTGGGGGGGGTTTTGGGGGGTCTAGGGGGGTCTATGGGGGGTTTGGGGGGCTCTGGGGGTTTTTTTGGGGGTCTATGGGGGGTTTGGGGGGCTCTGGGGGGTCTATGGGGGTTTTTTTGGGGGTTTGGGGGTCTATGGGAAGGTTTGGGGGGCTTTAGGGGGGTATATGGGGTGTTTTTGGGGGATTTGGGGGGTCTAGGGGGGTCTATGGGGGTTTTTTGGGGGTCTAGGGGGGTCTATGGGGGGTTTTTTAGAGCTCTGGGGGTCTATGGGGGGTGTTTTGGGGGTCTGGGGGGTCTATGGGGGGTTTTTTGGGGGTCTGGTGGGGTCTATGGGGGTTTTTTGGGGGTCTGGGGTCACACCTGCAGCTCCATTTTGGGATCCGTGCTGGTGATGGAGCAAGGGGAGAGACGGGACAAAAGAGTGGGGGGTCCTGGGGGGGTCCCACAGGTGAGTGGGGGTCCCAGGGGGGTCCCACAGGTGCCCAAGGGTCCCAGGGGGCTCAGACAGGTGAGTGGGGGTCCCAGGGGGGGTCCCACAGGTGAGTGGGGGTCCCAGGGGGGTCCCACAGGTGAGTGGGGGTCCCGGGGGGGTCCCACAGGTGCCCAAGGGTCCCAGGGGGCTCAGACAGGTGAGTGGGGGTCCCAGGGGTGGGTCCCACAGGTGAGTGGGAGGTCTCAGACAGGTGAGTGGGGGTCCCACAGGTCCCTGAGAATCCCAGGGGGTCCCACAGGTGCCCAGTGGGGTCTCAGACAGGTCCCGGGGGGGGTCCCACAGTTGTCTGGGGGTCCCAGGGGGGTCTCAGGTCCTGGGGGGGTCCCACAGGTCCCCAGAGGTCCCGGGGGGGTCCCACAGGTCCCCAGAGGTCCCCGTGGGTACCTGGGGGGTCTCAGACAGGTGAGTGGGGGTCCCAGGGGGGTCCCAGGGGGGTCTCAGACAGGCTCCGGGGGGGTCCCATAGGTGAGTGGGGGTCCCAGGGGGGTCCCAGGAGGTCCCAGGGGAGTCCCAGGGAGGTCTCAGGTGAGTGAGGGTCCCAGGGGGGTCCCAGGGGGGTCTCAGGGAGGTCTCAGGTGAGTGAGGGTCCCAGAGGGTCCCAGGGGGGTCTCAGACAGGCCCCGGGGGGGTCCCACAGGTGAGTGAGGGTCCCAGGGGGGTCCCAAGAGGTCCCGGGGGGGTCCCAGGTGGGTCTCAGGTGAGTGAGGGTCCCAGGGGAGTCCCAGGGAGTCCCACAGGTCCCAGGGGGGTCCCCAGGGGGTCCCAGGGGGGTCTCAGGTGAGTGAGGGTCCCAGGGGGGTCCCCGGGGGTCCCCAGGTGTCTCGGGCCCGGTTCTGGGGGGTCCCCTCACCGATGGTGGCGCGGATGAGCGAGGAGGCGTCGCCCAGGTGGTTCAGACACTCCTGCTTGATGAACTCGGCCACGGGCGGCGGAAAGCTCTGGAAATGCGCCTTGACGTTGTTCTTGAGGATCAGCCCGCTCAGGGAGCGCGTGGGCTCGTCTGGGGGGGACAGCGGTGCCTCGGGAGGGCTGCACGGACCCCCCCCATGGCTCTGGTGGTCACTGAGAGCCCTGAGAGCATCAGAACGGCCCCAGAACGGCCCAAAATGACCCCGGAACGGCCCCAAAACGACCCCGGAATGGCCCAAAACGGCCTCGGAATGGCCCAAAATGGCCCCAGAATGGCTCTGGAATGGTCTAGAATGGCCCCAAATGGCCTCGGAGTGGCCCAAAACGGCCCCAAAATGATCCCAGAATGGCCCAAAACGGCCCCAGAATGGCTCTGGAATGGTCTGGAATGGCCCCAAATGGCCTCGGAGTGGCCCAAAACGGCCCCAAAATGATCCCAGAATGGCCCAAAACGGCCCCAAACTGCCTCGGAATGGCCCAAAACGGCCCCAGAATGGCTCTGGAATGGTCTGAAATGGCCCCAAACGGCCTCGGAATGGCACAAAACGGCCCCAAAATGATCCCAGAATGGCCCAAAACAGCCCCAAATGGCCTCGGAATGGCCCCAAAATGGTCCCAGAACGGCCCCAAAATGGGTCTGGAATGGTCTGGAACGGCCCCAAATGCTCCCAGAACGGCCCAAAACTGCCCCAAAATGACCTGGAACAGCCCCAAAATGATCCCAGAATGGTCCAAAATGGCCCCCAAATGATCCCAGAACGGCCCAAAACTGCCCCAAAATGACCTGGAACAGCCCCAAAATGATCCCAGAATGGCCCCAAAATGGCTCTGGAATGGTCTGGAAAGGCCCCAAATGCTCCCAGAAGGGTCCAAAACGGCCCCAAAATGACCTGGAATGGCCCAAAATGGCCCTAAAATGACCTGAAATGGCCCAAAACTGCCCCAAAATGACCTGGAACAGCCCCAAAATGATCCCAGAATGGTCCAAAATGGCCCCAAAATGATCCCAGAACGGCCCAAAATGGTCCTAAAATGACCTGGAACGTCCCAAAACGGCCCCAAATGGCCTCAGAATGGCCCAGAACAGCCCCAAAATGATCCCAGAACGGCCCCAAAATGGCTCTGGAATGGTCTGAAACGGCCCCAAATGCTCCCAGAACGGCCCAAAACTGCCCCAAAATGACCTGGAACAGCCCCAAAATGATCCCAGAATGGTCCAAAATGGCCCCAAAATGATCCCAGAACGGCCCAAAACTGCCCCAAAATGACCTGGAACAGCCCCAAAATGATCCCAGAATGGTCCAAAACAGCCCCAACATGACCTGGAATGGCCCAAAATGGCCCCAGAATGATCCCAGAACAGCCCAAAACGGCCCCGGAATGGCCCCAAAATGGTCCCAGAACGGCCCCAAAATGGGTCTGGAATGGTCTGGAACGGCCCCAAATGCTCCCAGAACGGCCCAAAACTGCCCCAAAATGACCTGGAACAGCCCCAAAATGATCCCAGAATGGTCCAAAATGGCCCCAACATGACCTGGAACGGCCCAAAATGGTCCTAAAATGACCTGGAACGTCCCAAAACGGCCCCAAATGGCCTCAGAATGGCCCAGAACAGCCCCAAAATGATCCCAGAACGGCCCCAAAATGGCTCTGGAATGGTCTGAAACGGCCCCAAATGCTCCCAGAACGGCCCAAAACTGCCCCAAAATGACCTGGAACAGCCCCAAAATGATCCCAGAATGGTCCAAAACAGCCCCAACATGACCTGGAATGGCCCAAAATGGCCCCAGAATGATCCCAGAACAGCCCAAAACGGCCCCGGAATGGCCCCAAAATGGTCCCAGAATGGCCCAAAACAGCCCCAAATGGCCCCAAAATGGGCCCAGGACAGCCCAAAACGGCCCCAGAACGGCCCTGGAACATTCCAGAACACCCCAGAACACCCCTGGAACAGCCTAAAACACCCCAGAACTATCCAGAACACCCCTGGAACACCCCAGAACATTCCAGAACACCCCAGAACACCCCAGGAACAGCCCCACAACACCCGTGGAACAGCCCAGAACAGCCCGGAACGTTCCAGAACAGCCCTAGAACAGCCCTGGAACATTCCGGAACAGCCTGGAACAGCCCTGGAACATTCCAGAAGAGCCCAGAACAGCCCAGAACGTTCCAGAACAGCCCTGGAATGTTCCAGAACAGCCCAGAACAGCCCTGGAACGTTCCAGAAGAGCCTGGAACAGCCCCAGAACCTTCCAGAAGAGCCCGGAACAGCCCTGGAACAGCCCTGGAACATTCCAGAAGAGCCCGGAACAGCCCCGGAACATTCTACAACAGCCCGGAACAGCCCACAACAGCCCTGGAACAGCCCCAGAACATTCCGGAACAGCCCCGGAACATTCCGGAACAGCCCCGGAACAGCCCGGAACAGCTCCCACCTTCGGATTTGAGGCGGGTGAGCACGAAGATCAGGTAATTGTTGAAATCCGGGAACTGGTTCAGCTGCTTCAGCTTCTGGAGGGGGGGGTTAAGGAGGGGATAGGGACACCGGGGGACACCGGGGGGGACACAGGGGGGGACACCAGGGGGGACACCAGGGGATACGGGGGGGACACAAGGGGGGATAATGAGGGGACACAGGGGGGACACGAGGGGACATAGGGGGACACCAGTGGACATAGAAGGGACACCGGGGGGACACCTGGGGACATAGAAGGGACAATGGGGATGACACAAGGGGGACACGAAGGGAAACGAGGGGGACAATGATGGGGACACAAGGGGACACCGGGGGCACACGAGGGGACACCAGGAGACACAGGGGGACAATGGGGGGGACAGGGGGGGACACAAGGGGACATGGGGGGGACACAGGGGGACATGGGGGGGACATGGGGGGGACATGAGGGGACGGGGGAGACACGAGGGGGACACCGGGGGGGACACGGCGGGGACATGAGGGAACACGAGAGGACACAAGGGGGACACCGGGGGGGACATGAGGGAACACGAGAGGACACAAGGGGGACATGGGGGGGACATGGGGGGGGACACCAGGGGACCGGGGCCAGGGGAGCCCATCCCGCATCCCCCACCCCAATTTTTTAACCCCCCCATGAGACCGAGACCCCTCCTCACCCCAGGGGTGTGAATCCCCCCCAGTCCCGCTGTTCTCATCCCAACCCCGGGGGTCCCTGCCCCAAACTGGGGGTCCCTGCCCCAAACTGGGGGTCCCAGTCCCATCCTG
Source organism: Cyanistes caeruleus (assembly GCF_971803275.1). NCBI lineage: Eukaryota > Metazoa > Chordata > Aves > Passeriformes > Paridae > Cyanistes > Cyanistes caeruleus. The sequence continues at coordinate 1,824,844 of NC_141736.1, forward strand.
GGGGTCCCAGTCCCATCCTGGGGGTCCCTGTCCCAAACTGGGGGTCCCTGCCCCAAACTGGGGGTCCCAGTCCCATACTGGGGGTCCCTGTCCCAAACTGGGGGTCCCTGCCCCAAACTGGGGGTCCCAGTCCCATACTGGGGGTCCCAGTCCCAACCCCCGGGGGTCCCACCCCCCTCCCAGTGATCCCACCCCTCTCCCGGTGATCCCACCCCCCCTCCCGGTGCTCCCAGCCCCTCTCCCGGTGATCCCACCCCCCTCCCGGTGATCCCAGCCCTCTCCCGGTGATCCCACCCCTCTCCCGGTGCCGTGCCCAGGATACATCCTGCACCACTCTCTGCGTGGCCGTGTTGGGTGACTGCGAGTCCTTGAGCAGCTGCAGCACCTGCTGCAGGCCCTGCTCGTCCGGCTGCCAGTCCATGGCCTGCCCGGGGGTCCGGGGGGGCCCGGGGGGGCTCCCGGAGGCGGCGGCCGGGGGGGTGCAGACCCCGGATGGCTGTGGGGAGAGTGAGATTGGGGAGGGGGGGTCCTGTCGGGATGGGCTTGGGGGGGTCCCCAGGGTCCTTTAGGGTTCCCCCTGGGTCCTTTGGGGTCCCCCCGGGTCCTTTGGGGTCCCCCCTTGGGTCATTTGGGGGTCCCTGCAGCTCCTTTGGGGTTCCCCCAGGTCCTCTGGGATCCCCCAGGCTCTTTGGGATCCCTCCCTGGGTCCCCTCGGGTCCTTTGGGATTCCCCGGGGTCCTTTGGAGTCCCTGCAGCTTCTTCGGGGTCCCCCTGGCTCACTTGGGATCCCCTCAGATCCTCTGAGGTCCCCCCGGGTCCTTTGGGATCCCCCTCGAGCTCTTTGGGGTCCCCCTCGAGCTCTTTGGAGTCCTCCCCGGATCCTTTGGGGTCCCCCCGGGCTCTGTGGGATCCCCCGGACTCTGTGGGGTCCCCCCGTGCTGGGCTCGGTGCCGGTTTTGGGGGTTCGGGGCGGGACCCGCGCTCCGCGCACGTGGGGCCGGGACCGGGAATGGCGGGAGAACCGGGACTGGGGGAGGGGAGGGGAAAGGATCTGGTGTTCCCTCCCCTCCCCCACCCCCCGCGACCCCTCCCCAGAATAACCCCCCCCAAAACCCCCCCGGTCTGAGCAACCCCCACCCTCACCCACCCCCACAGCCCCCCCAGGCCCCAAACACCCCCCGACCCCCAACAACACCCCAACAACCCCCCAACCCCCACCAAAACCCCCCCGGTCTGACCAACCCCCACCCCCCCCGGTCTGAGCCCCTCACCCCTCACCCACCCCCACGGCCCCCCCAGGCCCCAAACACCCCCCGACCCCCAACAACACCCCAACTCCCCCAAAACCCCCCCAAGTCTGAGCAACCCCCTCAAAGCCCCCCCAGCACCCCCTGGTCTAGGCCCCTCGCCTCTCACCCACCCCCACAGCCCCCCCAGGCCCCAAACACCCCCCGACCCCCAACAACACCCCAACCCCCCCAAAACCCCCCGGTCTGGGGGAACAACCCCCACCCCCCCCCAAACTGTGCCCCTCACCCCTCACCCACCCCCATAGCCCCCCCAGGCCCCAAACACCCCCCGACCCCCCCAACAACCCCCCCAACAACCCCCCAACAACCCCTCAACGACCCCCCCAACAGCCCCCCAACCACCCCCGTGCCTCGATTCTCCCCCGAGCCCCCATTCCGGCCCCTCAGGACCCCCCCCCCATTCTCCCCTCAGAGCCCCCTCAGCGCCCCCTCCCCCCCCCACCAGGCCCCGCGCGCCGCTCCCCCGCCCCCCGCGCTGCCGGTACCTGCCCGGTGTGTTGGGGGAGGGGCGTCCCGGTGCGGTTTTGGGGAGGGGGAGGGGGGATCCCGGTGTTTTGGGGAGGGGGAGGTGGGCTCGTCCCGGTGTTCGGGGAGGGGGGCGGGGGGGTCGGAGCGCGGCCGGGGGGGTTTCGCCGCTGCCCCCCGTGACCCCCGCCGGCCACCGTCCGCCCCGCGCGGCCGCGTCACGTGCGCAGGGGGCGGGGCCTCGCGGGGAAGAGGAGGAGCTGAGCCGGGGAAGAGGCGGGGCCACAGCGCGCATGCGCCGAGTACCCGGAACTGGGGTGGGGACTGCAAATCCCAGCGTGCACCGCGCGCAGGCGGAACCATTGTAGGGAAAGGGGGGGGAGACACCAACAAACCCCCCCCGGCGGGAGCGCCGAGTGGAGCGGGGGAACTGGGGGGAAACTGGGATGAACTGGGAGGAAACTGGGGGGAAACTAGGAGGAGTGGAAAGGGGTCCAGAGGGGACTGGGAGCAACTGGAGAGGGGAACTGGGACGGAAATGGGGGAAGTTGAGGGGAACTGGGGTGAACTGGTGGGGGTTCTGTGGGAACTGGGATGAACTGGGAGAGGTTTTGTGAGAACTGGGATGAACTGGGACAGGGTTCTGGGGGAACTGGGATGAACTGGGACGGGGTTCTGGGGGAACTGGGATGAACTGGGAGGGATTCTGAGGGAACTGGGATGAACTGGGGGGATTCTGTGGGAACTGGGATGAACTGGGGCGAGGTTCTGGGAACTGGGATGAACTGGGATGGGGTTCTGGGGGAACTGGGGTGAACTGGGAGGGGGTTCTGGGGGAACTGGGGTGAACTGGGAGGGGGTTCTGGGGGAACTGGGATGAACTGGGAGGGATTCTGAGGGAACTGGGATGAAATGGGATGGGTTTTGTGGAAACTAGGATGAACTGGGATGAACTGGGACGGGGTTCTGGGGGAACTGGGATGAACTGGGAGGGATTCTGAGGGAACTGGGATGAACTGGGGGGATTCTGTGGGAACTGGGATGAACTGGGGCGGAGGTTCTGGGAACTGGGATGAACTGGGATGGGGTTCTGGGGGAACTGGGGTGAACTGGGAGGGGGTTCTGGGGGAACTGGGATGAACTGGGAGGGTTCAGTGGGAACTGGGGGGAGTTCAATGGGAACTGGGATCAACTGGGAGGGGTTCAGTGGGAACTGGGATGAACTGGGATGAACTGGGAGGGTTCAGTGGGAACTGGGATGAAGTGGGGACTGCGCTTATCTGGGCATATCTTGGTTCTCGTGAGCTCATCTGGGTACACTTGGGCACACCTAGGTTCTCATGGGCACACCTGGGACCACCTTGGCACCCCTGACCACAGCTCAGCACATCTGCACACACATGGGCTCACCTGAGCACACCCAAACACACATGGGCATACCTGGGCTGCACCTCAGCCCAGGCCATATCTGGGCACACCTGGGCTCACATAAGCTCATCTGGGCCAATCTGGGCACATCTAGGCACTGCTGGGCACACCTGGGACCACCTTGACCCACCTGGGCATATCTGGGCACATCTTGGCTCACATGGGCTCATCTGGATACACTTGGGCATACCTGGGCACAGCTGGGCTCACATGGGCACTGCTGGGCACCACTGGGCACTGCTGGCCACAACTGGGACCTCCTTGGCACCCATGTGCCTATCTGGGCACATCTTGGCTCACATGGGCTCATCTGGATACACTTGGCCATACCTGGGCACAGCTGGGCTCACATGGGCATATGTGGGCATTCCTGGGCACACCTGGGCTCTCCTCAGCACTCCCGGGCACACCTGTGAAATCCTCGGCACACCTGGGACTCTTTCGGAAACCCTCGGCCTGTCTGGGCACTTCTTGGCTTACATGGGACCATCTGGGTATACCCAGGCACACCTGAGCACACCTCGACTCTCCTGGGCACACCTGGGCCACCCTGGGCACACCTAAGCACACCTGGGCAGACATGGGCACTCCTCAGACCACCTTGGCTCCCGTGGAAGCATCTGGGCACACTTGGGCTCACATGGGCCAATTTGGGCACATCTGGGCACTGCTGGGCACACCTGGGACCACCTTGGCACCCCTGGCCAAATCCCAGCACATCTAGGCCCACATGAGCTCCCCTGAGCACACCCAAACACACATGGGCATACCTGGGCACACATGGCTGCACCTCAGACCACCTTGGCACCCCTGGCCATATCTGGGAACATCTTGGCTTACATGGGCATATCTGGGCACTCCTGGACACACCTGGGCTCTCCTCGGCACTCCTTAGCACACCTGGGAATACCTCAGCACACTTGGGTCACCCTTGGCACCCCTCGGCCTGTCTGGGCACATCTTGGCTTACATGGGATCATCTGGGTATACCCAGGCACACCTGAGCACACCTAGGCTCTTCTGGGCACACCTGGGCCACCCTGGGCACACCTGGGCTCACATGGGCTCATCTGGGCACGCTTGGGCCCAGCTGGGCTCACCTGGTCTCCACTGGGCACTCCTAGCTATGCCTGGGCATACCAGGGCACACATGGGCACACCTCATACCACATTGACACACCAGGGCATATCTGGGCACATCTTGGCTCACATGGGCCCATCTGGATACACTTGGGCTCACCTGGGCACAGCTGGGCCAATCTGGGCACACCTGGGCACTGCTGGGCACAACTGGGACCGTCTTGGCACCCCTGCGCCTTTCTGGGCATAATATCTTGGCTCTCGTGAGCTCATCTGGGTACACTTGGGCACACCTAGGTTCTCATGGGCACACCTGGGACCACCTTGGCACCCTTGGCCACAGCTCAGAACATCTGGGCTCACATGGGCTCACCTGAGCACACCCAAACACACATGGGCATACCTGGGCACACGTGGGCGTGCACCTTAGACCACTTTGGCACCCCAGGGCATATCTGGGCACATCTTGGCTCACATGGGCTTATCTGGGCACTGCTGGGCAAACCTGGGCTTTCCTCGGCACTCCTGGGCACATCTGGGAATTCCTCAGCACACTTGGGTCTCCCTTGGCACCCCTCGGCCTCTCTAGGCACATCTTGGCTTACATGGGATCATCTGGGTACACCCAAGCACACCTGAGGACACCTGGTCTTTCCTGGGCACACCTGGGCCACCCTGGGCACACCTAGGCACACCTGGGAAGACATGGGCACTCCTCAGACCACCTTGGCTCCACTGGGAACATCTGGGCACACCTGGGTTCACATGGGCCAATCTGGGCACATCTGGGCACTGCTGGGCAAACCTGGGACCACCTTGGCACCCATGCGCCTATGTGGGCACATCTTGGCTCTCGTCAGCTCATCTGGATACACTTGGGCACACCTGGGCACAGCTCGGCTCTCCTGGGCACACCTGGGCACTTGTGGGCACAAATTGGACCGTCTTGGCACTCCTGGGCCTATCTGGGCATATCTTGGCTCTCGTCAGCTCATCTGGGTACACTTGGGCACACCTAGGTTCTCCTGGGCACACCTGGGACCACCTTGGCAACCCTGGCCACAGCTCAGCACATCTGGGCCCACATGGGCTCACCTGAACACACCCAAACACACAGGGGCATACCTGGTGTCACGATCCGCAAAGTGGGATTCGTGATGTTGTTCTTTTAGCCAGTCTTAGAGTACAAAAGATTATCAGCAAACCTAGGACTTAAACAAGAAAACACACTTTATTGAGTGGTCATCAGCACTAATATGCCATAGAGGGAAAGAAAAGAGAAAGCATCGCATAAGGAAAAGAGAGTAAGGGGATTATAGCTACCAACGTCGAAGTCCACTCAGCCGTCCAACGACGCAGAGACTTCTGTCCGCTGGGGACATCTCAAAGGAAGGTAAGTTTGGGGTATAATTTTATAGTCTTTTGCAAAGCGAGGGGCTCAGGGCCAAAACCAGAGGAGACTTATGATCATTGTGATGAATTCCATTGCGCATGGAGCAGGTGTAAGGTACAGAGTGATCCATGTCTTGCAAGTCTTTGCTCACCAGCAGGAACAAGGACAAGGTGTTGTGGAAAACCTATCACACAGGGTGTTATAAATACACTAGAAAAAGATATGTAAGAGAAGGTTTTTATTAATTATAGCAAGCCAACAATAAGCAAAGTTGGCGCCGGGCGGCAGGGAGGAGGAGGAGAAACCTCTTCCCACGGAGCTGCCGCGCTTCCCGCTTCCGTATTTGTCCTTTTATTCGTTTCGGCCTCCTGGTGATGTGGCTTTCTTCCGGCGTTTCTGAGCATGCGTCTCTGGTCATTAGATGATCCTTTTCTACTCTCTTGTGGTCGTAGAAGGGAGGCTTCAAGTCTTCCTCCCTCCTATTCCACTGACCTTTTCTCACTGTTTCTCTCTCAAAGTTTATCTTGTCCTAGTGTTCCAGGAATTTCTGCTAGGCTGTTATTAATTATGCCAGCTTCAGCAAGTTAGTGGCCTTCAACCCCTTTCTCACCTTTATATCTAAAGTACAATTTCGCAAAGCATTTTATCATATCTATATATTTAGGCGAACAAAAGAGTTTCTATCTATCACAAACCCCCCTTTTTCTATTTTTTTCTTTTGTTCGCTGAATCTTTGTAGTTATTTTTTACTTAATTCTAAATAATCTTCTGTTTCTTCTCCCTTTAAAGCTTCATATTTGGCATGTATTAACATAAGGTGTGCTGCTTCTAATCTGTTTTTTACGATATTAATAATTTTATTAAGAATGCAAGGGCCTAAAGCAAGTATTAAAATTAGTAAAATTAAGGGCTCCATTATGGTGGATAATAAAGTAGTTAACCAGGGGGAGTAATTAAACTAAGATTCATACCAGTTCTGTTGCATTTCTTGTTCTTTTTTTCTCTTTTCTAGTTTTTCCTGTAATTTGGCCACGGTTTCTCTTACTATTCCACTTTTATTTACATATACACAACATTCTTCTTTAAGGGCAGCACAAAGGCCTCCTTGTCGTAAAAATAATAGATTTAATCCCCTTCTATTTTGTAAGCCCACTTCAGCCAGTGAGTCTAGGGAGTCTGTGAGATCTTTTATAGATTTATCAATTCTTCTTAAATCTTCATCTACTGAAATTCTAAGCTCTCTGAGTCCCTGGTGTTGATTTACTAAGGATGCTACTCTTGTTCCTAATCCAGCCCCTCCTATGCCTAGCAATACGGCTACTGTTAGTGCTGTGAGGGGTTCTCGCTTCACTAAACGGTGTTCTGGGTTTTGATATTGTGTATACACATATTCTTCAGAATGATAAATAATTCTGGGAACTGTTATGACCTGTATGCAGAATTCATAAGTTTCATTAAAGGTTGTTATAGAAACACAGGGAGTTACTCTTAAAGTGTTACAAACCCATTTAGTATTAGGTGCTGGAATCAGCCACTGAGCTGGCTTGCGAGGGTCATTAATCAATATTTTTGTTTGGCATAAGTAATTCTTATCTAGGGGCACATTTCTCACATATTTCTCTTTTCTAGTGACTCGAGATAATGTTATTCTTGGAGTATTTTCCCTTCTCGATTTCCATAAGCAAGCAGCAGGATGGGTACCATCTCTTGGTTTTACCAACTCTTTTTGTTTTGCTATAGAGCCTATGGCCTCATAAATAGGTGGGTTAATGATATAACATAACCAACATTCTCTAGTTAAATTTGGATGTGTATCATTTAATACTCTAAAGGTAGCTTGCAGAATTTTCTAAAGAGCTTCATTTCCATATTCTTGGGGTGTTTCTACCGTGGTTAATACTTGGGTGTTATTTTCTAATTTTTCTGAATGGTTATTCTGATCTCTTACTTTAGGGTCTTCTACTCCCCACACCACTGGATTTGGTCCAACAGATCCCGAATCATGGGGAACCACCTCTTTCTTTATGAATATATGCACCCCCCGATCCCTTCCGGGTTCCCATACTCTAAGACCCCAGGTTCTTCCCAATAACCACCCAGGATCTTGGGATTCTGTAATATTTATATAGTGAAATTTACAAGTTCCAATATATGTTATCTCCCCTGAGGGGCCTATCCAGGGCTTTACACATCCGTGTGGACCCCGTTCAACCTTTAGATACTTATCTGGGTTCTGTACTTGCCATCCCATGGAAATTGTTTCGCAGCCCCAATATTTACAGTAAAATTCTCCGGGATAATTACAATATCCTCTGCCTGGGTTAGAAGCTGGGCACATGTATAATACCTTATGACCAGGTGGGAAATAATTAATACTCTTCCACTTAATGAGAGAGTCTAGTGTAACTTGAAAGCTAGGGGGTCCAGAGGTAATTTGTGATTGAATAATAACCTGGTCCTCCCATCGAATTAAGGACCAGTTAAAGGGTTCATGTGTCTTACTTGAACAAATGTTAAATATGCTAATTAAAATTATAAATATTACTGACCTTTTTAATGTGCATTAGTTTCTCTTGCTATAATAGAGGCTTTTCCTTTGTAAAATACTAATTTGGGCTTCCCATAAATTATTTTGCTGGGTTGTCTTATTCCCATTCTTGTGGCATTTCCAGGACCATGATCTTTTGGTCCCATGTATATTGGAGTGTTTCCCTCCACAGTTTATTACTCTTCTGCCTCTCCCGTCGTCGACCCGGTTGCCTCGGGCCACGGGGTGTACCATCTTCTCGGCAGCAAGAGTATTCTTCAAAAGGGAGATTACTCCTTCTTTATTCTTTCTTTGTATATATTTTTCCTAACTTCTATGTTTTACTAAAGGGGTACCACACCACAATTCCTGGAGCCTCCGTCTGCACAACCCAGCTACTATATTTACTATAAAAGGTGCAGGTTCGTTTGGATGGTAACAATAATACAAGGAATTGACTCCTTTTGAGCAAATGTCCCACCACTTTTCTGATCCTTTCTCAAATTCCCCTGCCTGTGTTTTGGTTCTTAAGGCCCAATCAGTGAGTCTCCTCTGGGCAATGTAGCAAAATCTACACACCCCTCTTTCTGGGTAGCCTCTATGACAGTGGGGCCACCAATGTTCTTCACATACTATACATTTAAAACAAAGAAAAGAGTAACAATTCTGGCATACAGCACAACCTATTTTAACATTACTATTATATATTTCCTCACTACTAGATGGGGGTATCTTATATTCTATATAAAAGCCTTTATGGAGTTTACTATTCATAAGTCTCTACGCAGATTATTAATTTTCAGATGTCACTTTTTCTTTTTTTTTTTCCGGGATATTTTAAGTCTCAGGTCCCCAGCCGGGCTAACCACTTTCCAGTTATTAGTTCGTTTTTTTGTGGCTCCACAGGTCTTTTAGTTCGACTTGCATGTGTCCATCCTTTCTCTGCGGTTCGGATTGCAGAATCAGTTGTTAGTAGGACATGATATGGTCCTTCCCGCTTCGGAGTTAGGATATTCTCTATCCAACTTCTTATCAACCCAATCTCAGGGTTGTACCTGTTATAAATTTGTATTGTGATATTGGCTTTCGCAGATGAATATTATATACTTTTTAGCTATGCTAACAAGTCTTAAGTTTAAAAGAATTTCCTAGGTACAAGGCAAGGAAACTCCAGAGGGCAAGGACAGTGGGGCCCAAGCTGTTATCAGGAGAACAATAGAGCCCAAACTGTTATCAGCGGAAGATATGAAGACCAGCTGCCCTCAGGGGAAGAATGAGGGGCCCAGGCTGTTATCAACAAGTGACCATCTGCAGCAAAAAGGAAACCAAACTCCAAAATAATGCTGACCAGCAGAAAATAACATGATCCAAGAAGGTGGAACCAGGGAGGGGACATGCTTGAATATGCATTAACCTCTCACAGCAAAGATGGGATAAAAAGGACACTCCTGAGATACCAGGTGTGTTCCTGGTAACCCACCAGGGCACCCGGCCGTTTTAACCCTTTGCTTTATTTCTTTTGTCTCCTAATTGTCTTTTGTTTATATTAAATCCTTTTTATAATTTATTAAGTGAATCTCGTTTTTAAGAATTTTTGGGGGCTCGTCCGGGATAAGCACCTCACCTCTAGGACCACCGGAGATCCAGAACGGGGAAACAGGCGCGCCCCTGCTGAGTTCAGCAGATCCCATTCTGTTTCTCCTAGCGTGGACCAAGCGGCTGCAGGTCAAAAACCCGAGGACAAGAAGGAGAGGAATAAAGCAAAGGAAAGGGGAAAAAAGGCTCCATAAAACCGCGGTATTTTTGCTCCATAATTCTTGTGCACGAAGACCCAAAGAAGAAGACGGATTGTAAGTAATCTTTGGGGGAGCGGGAAGCGGGGGTTGCAAGATACCCCCGGGTTACTGGGACTGGGTCTCAGGGGAGGGGTGAGCCCCTCGGGAAAGGGAGCCCAAGGTTTTCCTGGCACAATCCACTGGGAAAACAGAGTAAAATGTGGATTCTCTAAAACTTTGTCAAGTTGAGGATTAAATCCAAGAAATTTGGATTTAAAACTGCCAAATTGAGGAATAATCCAAGAAACTTGGGATATTTGACATATTACAGCGCCCATGGGCGGATATTAACAAGGGAAGTAAAGTGCACCTTATTGTCTTGATGTGACTGGCTGGAGTTGAATGAACAGATGTGAGAATGCGTAAATAGGTGTGAAGTTTGTGGGGTTTTTTTTTTGGAATTGTGTTGTTAAAGAGGAAAGGTTTTCGATGCTGTGCTGGAGTAACAGTGAACACGGGTCAGTGCTTCCACAGGGACTGGATCACGGTGGGGACACATGGAGTGATTCGCTTCCTCCCTGCGAGCTCCTGTCTTGGAGCCCCGGGAGGGGAGGCAAACCAGAACTGGGGCTTGTAGCCCAGGAGCCGCAGGGGTGTTGTATCAAATCTGTTCTCAGTGGGATAGCAGCTCTGCTCTCAGAGCAAAGCCAAGGTTATCTTTAGTGGTGATGGTCCCTCCGTGCCTTTTCTCCCCCCTGGGCAACAAGAGCTGCTTTGCGGGGGAGGGGTCGCTTTGGTGAGCTGGTATGTGATTCAGCGTTTGAAGTTGTTTGGGGTTTTTTTGGTTTTTTGGTTGCTTTTTTTTTTTTTTTAGAAGTTTTCTTTGCCCCACTGTAGCGGGCGGTGAAAGGTTTTACTGGGAGATGGTGCTCCCAGGGCTACTCCCTGCCGAGCTAGGAACTCTTGGAGCTCCGGCCGGCGGTGGGTCGGGCCGAACCCTGATAAGATCAGGGCACGGAGGGTGCCCTGAGGGGATGAGTTCAGCTCATCCCTTTTGAGTGAAGTGAGGGCAGGGGCCTTCTATGTCTTGGTGCCCCTGGATTGTTTAAACTTATTTTGGAGGTCTCAAGCCGCAGAGCTGTGTTTAGGCAGCTGCAGGCAGGCTGGATTGAACCACAGATGCTGGTTCGGGTTCCCTGCTCCAGGCACAGGGGGATCGGAGGAGCTCTCAGTGACTCCTGGAACCTCCTGAAGCTGTGAAACAGGCCGGGAACAGGCCCAGTGGTGAGACAGAACTGGGTGAGTCCCTCTGGGACCCAGGTTTTCTATGCCGGGGTCTTATGAGACCCCGCACATTAAGTTCTGTGATTTCAGGAGTAAGGACTGGTGTCAAAACTGTCTCAGAGAGCTTTTTCTTAGCCAGATGTGTGAGTGAGATATGGAGCAGTACTGGCGTATGGTATCAGCTCCAAACCAAGGGAGCTGCAAGTTGCAAGCCTTTGTTTTTATCGGGTTCTGAGAGAATTCCGTGTATGATGGTGCTGTGGGCTTCTGCAGCAGTAAGCTGTGTCGGTGCTTAAAATTTGAGATTACAGGAAGAGTATGCATCCTGGGAGAAAATGGAAAAGAAGTGAGCTCTGTTTGTTTTTTTCTTGAGTGACTGCAATATTTATTTTGTAGAGAAACAAACCCATTTCTTAGTATGCCTTCCAATTTCTTTACTTTAGTGAATATCGTAGAATTTTGTGGTTGATTATAATTTTAAAGGCAAGTTACAGTAATTTGCATAGTAGTCACTTCTTGAGGTGAAAACTTATCAGGTTGTCAATAAGTGTTAGAGCTGTTAACCCTAATGTTGTTTGTGTCCCGTGCTGATGGGCACAGCCCATGGTTCTTAACAGCAGAACCTGGTGTCAGCCTAAAAGCAAAATCCTGTGGATAGTTGTAAATCTTTTTACTGCTGCTGAAAATTATTTTGTCTCTTTTCACGATATGAAATGCTGATCATCTCTCTGGTGATTGCTAAGGAGTTATTGTGATAGTGTGTTTAGCTGAAGATCAGGCTCAGAACTGCCATGATTTCTTGTTCTTTTGAATTTGCCAAGAGAGTGCACATGTCTCTAGGAGTGCTTGTGTTGTTTTGCAGCTGTGCTTATTACAAAAGCAGAAGTGGACCCAGTTAAAAGATTAAAATTAAGATTGTTGGTGTTTCGAATTAAGAAGAGGATTGTGGAAACTCTAAACTTGGTCTATTTTAATAAGTACATGTGTTAATTTAGAGAGTCTTATTTTGTGAAAGAAGAGTTCGAAAAATAATTGTAAGACTGGTTCTTGCTATAGATTGTTCATAGTATATAAGCTGCAAGTACTGTTGAAACATAAAGGTATTGTCAGAAACTTGTCAATGTATCTAAATGCCTGTAAGAATAAAAGACCTGACCTATCTTGTCATGAGAAAAGTTACACTAGAGATTATTCACATTAAGCAGCTGTGTGAGGATAGACTCCTTTGTACCTGTAGAAGAAAACTTAGAGAAGAATGATGTCTGTGTCTTCATTTCTAGCTTGACTGAAGATCTGTTCAAGGCAGAAGAAATAGAAATTGCAAGTTTGTTTTAGTTGGTAAAAGTAGCTAGATAGCTGACTGATCTCTGTGTCTAGTGCCTTTGATGGCTTTGGGGAGCGTCCCCAAAAGGAGGTGTTGGAATTTGTTGTTGATTCTGAAGCAAAGTAATTTGTGTAGTGGAGATTCTGGAGGGATGTGGTGTAAAGAGTGGCGAGATAATAGTGGCAAAGAGAAAGAGAGAGGTTTGCGTCTCTTTTCATTAAAGTTGTAAAGATTTTTAGAAAGAAAGCGAGAAGTGTCTTGTTGGCTCCGAAGAGTGAGCACTGGCTTGTGGGGAGAAAAACTTTCAAGCGCGATTAGAGATGAGAATTGTGCCCGAAATAGGGGATGTTAGGAGCATCTGGAGCGCTGGGTTAAGAGTTGCTAGGTTTAGGTGTTGTTTTATTGCTTTTATGTAAAGCGGCTGCAGCAGGACCCGGTCCCTGTGAGTGGTGAACAGCAGGGCCCGGTGTGGTGGCTCCCGGTCCTCTCCCACCCGATGTGAAGGGTGCAGAGCGCGGTTCGTGAGTGGCGCTGCTGGAGCGGGACCCGCCGTGTCTGTGCCGGGGTCTCCAGCGGTGCTGGGTGAGGTTTGCTGCTGAAGAGCAAGCTGGCCCAGCAGAGGAGCCCCAGACCAGAGCACTGTGGACTGCGGGCTCTGCCCCTCGGCTGTGGCGGGAGCTGAGTGTGTTTGAACATGCCAGTCCTGTGTGTGTGAAGGGACGGCACAGCAAGGAGAGAGGGGACACGGGCTTTGCCCCAGGGTCAGCACGCAAGTGACAGCCTATGTGTCCCTGCAGAGCGAGCGGCTGAAACAGCCTGCTCAGCCCAGAGCTGCGGCAGCAGGGGTGCGGGAGAGAGATAGCCTGAAAAAAAAAATGCTGTGAATGGGAAAGGAATGGAACAAAGGCCGAGAAACAGACCGGTGGATGATGAGACCAAAGCAAAAGTAATCTTGCTCGTTAGGTTCTGAAAACCTCATCAAGGTGTTTAATTTCTTGAAATAGGATTTTTTTTTTTTTTCTCTCTTATTTTTTTCTTTTCTTTCTTTTACTCTTGTTGTTAAAAGGAAGGGGTTTGTTCTAAGAAACCGATAAAAGAAGTTTGTGAAGCTAAACAAATAAATAGTACCCAAAAGGTAAAAAGGTAATGAATGTAATTTATTTGAAGTCAAAACTAACCTAGCCTTTCTTGTTTAACTAATTTGAACACGCAGAAAGAGATTGGCTCCTATGTTAACTGATAAATTTCGCTGATGGAAAATTTTGATGTGACGTTTTCATTCTCCCTGTGTTATTAAGAAATTGTTTTCAGGTACTACTGATAATTAAGGCAGAGAAGCTGCAATCTGGACCAAAGAGTGAAGTTGGATTCACACCAATAAGATCAAAAGACCTGAGGACTGGACTGTAACACCCAAACCCAGTGATACCAAATGTACTCCTGAGCAGAGACCGGCGGTAATGAACTGAAACAATCCAAATGATCCAAGGAATGAGCTAAGAATCACACCTAACTGGGAAGTAAGACCAAGCCTGTATCAGTAGTTTCAAGTCCTGCCTGGATAAGTTCTGGGACACTTTGATATCCACCTTGGGGAGGAAAACTCCCACTCCAAACAGGAGGACTGGGGCTGTTTTAGTTGGGAAATCCTCGTATATTTTTACTTTTGCCTGTGATTTGTATAAAGGAGGGGGGAGAACCACAACTTCCATCAGTGCCACATCATATATATTGTCTAAATCATCCCAATACGGGGCATGCTATCTGGATTAAATATAAGTGTTTAAATTAGAGAGTAATAGGTATTGTAGTCCAAAGTTAAGCCTCTCATTGCAGGAAGTGTGAGGTGTCAAATCTATTAAGAATAACTTAAATGATAACTTTTTTTACAGATGGGAAATTACTAGTGCGTGTTGAGTGGGAAGTACCTGAGGAACGGTGGGAAACTGTTGTTAAAAGGTGTCAAAAGAAATTTGCTTGGAAATTACAAAAGAGGAAGTGACAAGGAAATAGGGGGCAAGACCAGACTGACCACTACAACTCGCCACCGAGAAGAATATAAACACCTGCTGTGAGCTGCAACCTCATAGGCAGGATTGGTGGGGGTGTAAGCCATACTGGACCCCTATTATTCCTTCTTCTGTCACTTATCCTTTTCCCTTTTGGGACACCAGTAAAGCCATGTTACAAATGCTATCAAAAGCTTTACATGGAATGACACCGGGGTTTCTTTCTTATTACCCACACCAGTATCGATAATCACTGCTATAACCCATCCAAATTAAGTACCTGTATGCATAAAGGGAAAATATTAGACTACAGAAAATCTAGGAACAAGTAGTAACAGATTAGAAAACAACTGCCCAAAAAGGAGAAAAAGATGGATTTTCTTCACAGTTGTTGCCAGGAGAAATAACCAAGATTTGGTAAGAGAGCAAATGGTAAGTGAAAAGATAAAGCCAACACAGTAACCTAGACCTGTATTAACCTCACGTCAGGACATGTAAGCAAAGCTCAAACAGCAATTAAATGGAGAAAACTTCTTCATGAAGTGAGAAATACTCCTAGTAAAAAGTATAAAGCTGGTAATAAAACTTGTACATAGTAAGTTCCAGAGAAACCAACTCGGTATTAGACCCCAAGGAAAGTAAAAGAAAAAATTGTGTACATAGTAATAGAACCAGATTCTTCCAGTGTAATAGTACAGAGAAAAATCCTTACTCTGGAAATAGCCAAATTTTGAGGAAATATAAATCAACAGAAAAATGACTATTAGAAAGCACCAGAGGTCTTATTTTGGGATATGTAAGAAAAGGGCATACCCAAAGCTCCCTTCGCAATGGAAGGGGAATTGTACTCTGAGAATGATTCAGCTAGGATTTTTTCTTTTTGTCAGGACAAGACAGAAATTAGTTGGGGGTGTTGGTTTTTGAGGTCCTAAAAAGAAATAAAAGGGAATAGTTTGAGTACCTCAAAAATGGGGAGATGAGAAATAGCCCCTGAACACATATTAGAAACATTCTTGGGCACAAGATGGAAGTTGGAGATATCGAACCTCAATTTTTGCATTATGAAACTCCAAGTTGTTGTAGAAATCATAACCAGTGAAACAGCTGGAGCTATAGAATTAATAGCCAGTCAGTGATGAAAGCCAGTGGCAATATATCAAAATAAGCTGGCTTTAGACTATTTATTGGCTAAAAGAAGGGGTGTTCTGTGAGAAAATTAATACATAAGATTGTTGTTTTCAATGACAATAAAAATGCCGTTCTAGATATCGCCAAAGAAATCAGAAAAATGGCCCATGTGCCAGTCCAAAAATGAAAACCAGTAATGACCACTAACTGGTGGGATAATATATTGGGGATAGAGTAGTAGAAGAAGCTAAGTTTCTTCTCCTTGTAGCAGTGCTACAGCTGGTTTAATATTTCTTCCTTGTTTAATCCCCTGTTTAATTTGGCTAATCACCAAAGTAGTGCAAGGCATGCAAATAGTAGTAATGCCTACAGACTCAAAATTGGCTACATCTAGAATGGCACAAAAATCATGGTATTAGGAAAACAAAATAATGTGAAAGATCTATTGGAAAAAGCTAAACTGATTTGTGAGAAAAATGAACGAGTGCTAGAAGCTAGAATACAAGAATTATTGCTCAAGCCAAATGATTTATAAAAAAAGAAGAGGAGGGGTTTGTTATAAATTTGTATTGTGATATTGGCTTTCGCAGATGAATATTATATACTTTTTAGCTATGCTAACAAGTCTTAAGTTTAAAAGAATTTCCTAGGTACAAGGCAAGGAAACTCCAGAGGGCAAGGACAGTGGGGCCCAAGCTGTTATCAGGAGAACAATAGAGCCCAAACTGTTATCAGCGGAAGATATGAAGACCAGCTGCCCTCAGGGGAAGAATGAGGGGCCCAGGCTGTTATCAACAAGTGACCATCTGCAGCAAAAAGGAAACCAAACTCCAAAATAATGCTGACCAGCAGAAAATAACATGATCCAAGAAGGTGGAACCAGGGAGGGGACATGCTTGAATATGCATTAACCTCTCACAGCAAAGATGGGATAAAAAGGACACTCCTGAGATACCAGGTGTGTTCCTGGTAACCCACCAGGGCACCCGGCCGTTTTAACCCTTTGCTTTATTTCTTTTGTCTCCTAATTGTCTTTTGTTTATATTAAATCCTTTTTATAATTTATTAAGTGAATCTCGTTTTTAAGATACCTGTTATAAATACACTAGAAAAAGATATATAAGAAAATGTTTTTATTAATTATAGGAAGCCAGCAATAAGCAAAGTTGGCGCCGGGCGGCAGGGAGGAGGAGGAGAAACCTCTTCCCACGGAGCTGCCGCGATTCCCGCTTCCGTATTTGTCCTTTTATTCGTTTCGGCCTCATGGTGGTGTGGCTTTCTTCCGGCGTTTCTGAGCATGCGTCTCTGGTCATTAGATGATCCTTTTCTACTCTCTTGTGGTCGTAGAAGGGAGGCTTCAAGTCTTCCTCCCTCCTATTCCACTGACCTTTTCTCACTGTTTCTCTCTCCAAGTTTATCTTGTCCTAGTGTTCCAGGAATTTCTGCTAGGCTGTTATTAATTATACCAGCTTCAGCAAGTTAGTGGCCTTCAACCCCTTTCTCACCTTTATATCTAAAGTACAATTTCGCAAAGCATTTTATCATATCTATATATTTAGGCGAACAAAAGAGTTTCTATCTCTCACTCAGGGTACCACGCACAAGCCTCTGCTCACCAGCAGGAATGAAAGCCATGAGTCGTGGAACACCCGTTGTGCAGGTTACCAAGCCTCTGCTCACCAGCAGGAACGAGAGCAGTGTACCGTGCAACCACCTGCAAACAATCACTGAGCAAACATCCATCTCATCTTGGCCGAAACCCCCAAACCATGTCCCTTGTGATATTCAGGCTCTCAGTCTCTGTCTTTGAGACGCTTGTGAGACAGATGAGGGAATCTTCGGAACGTCTCTTACACCACCCCGTGGCTCACAGTCGTCGAGGTCTTTCTGCACGATGTTTTAGCGCTTCTGCAGAATTCTTCTCTGAAATCTTCAGGACTCGTTCCTGTTGGTAGTCTATCCCAGAAAAAAAAAGGACAGGTAGTACGGAAAAGATAAGGGACAGAAAAAGGAAAAAGAGAAAACAAAAACAATAAGAAAATCAATATATTGATTTCAAAGAAAAATTATTTTATATAATTTCAACTGAGACTTACATATAGGTTTCTTATCTTAAATTATATTCTAAAATACACCATGATAAAGCGATTATCCTCATAGTCACAATGTCAAATTATTTATTGTAGTGCCTGCAAAATTCATCGAATATCGATAACCTTAGGGGTATCAGCAACATGTAAAGCACTAATCACGTTGTGTGCATCCATTATGGAAATCAATTTTGTCAACAGCTTCATCATTCTCCAATACGATGATGGGATGACACAATTTGATCAAAACACCTGTAGCAGTTGGTGACCACCCAAAAAGAGTGTCGCAGCACTTGTGTTCAGCATCTTTCCTTACTCTATCTAGAACACGATGTACTCCTTTCACATTGTGGTGAACCGTAAATAAGGTCCTTTGTCCATCCTTTTTGATCTTTTCCAAAATTTCTATTAAATCCTGGGGAAACAACAATTGCCTCACCAGAGTAAAGTTCATTCCAATTGGGGCGGGCACTAAATGATGAATCAAAGTGTAATTTTACTGCAAAAGATAATATGAAGTTACTGGAGATAAATAAGAAAAGTCACATCCTATAATCTCTGTAAACTGCATACACAAAAATTTGAATGATTCTTAGTATCTACTACTATGTTTTCTACAAGCATACTATCACAAGCAGTTCTCAAGCATTCACATCCATTGCCTATATACACAAGAACTGTTTCAGAAGTGTCATTAGGATGGATTTCAAAAAGACAGATATTCTCTTCTGTGTCTAAACAAATGTCTTGAGCTTTGATTACATTACTTTCACAGATAAACCCTTGTTGTTCCCAGACAATACAATTTTCTAAACCAACAGTTTGCCATTTCCCACTAATCTGACGGGCCCATTCCCTATGCTCTAAAGGACAGAGAACAGCTCCGTCATGATTCAGCCCCAATGCAATGATAGGAAAAGATTAAATGTACTGAATCATTACGTACTGTCAACACAAAAGCTGTGGCTGTGTTTGTAGTGGGATCGTAGGTAAAATTCACCAAATTCCACCAAGACTGAAATGCCTTTTCAAAATCATGGGCATTGTCCCAGACTATTTTCCGAATCTCAATGGGAAAGGTGCCTTATTCACCCCCTCTGGTCACTGATGCAGCAACTGACTGCATGCACAACTGCGTTTGACTAGAGCTAAGAGCTAGAGAAACATTGTTTTGGGTAGCACTGAGTGCATCAATTATTAATTTGTGATCATCTACATTTACCGTTTCCCAATTTGGTAATATGTTCGATAAGCAACAACTGTTTCTTCCCAAAGCAGTTAAAGAGGACCTCAGTAGTTGTTGTATTTTGGTCAAATTTTTAGTTGCAACAGCCAATATATTCATCAATGCTTCTGAATCAATACTATTCAAAATTCCTAGTCCTGATACCACGACAACGGTTATATCTCTTTTCATCCATTTGTGAAAAAAATTTCGGTTTCGTAACCAGGTTGTCCACCCCTCAAAGGAAGTTCGCAAAAAAGATGAGCAGGCTGGCTGAATCTCTGAGACATTGTTTTGCATTTGTAATTTGACTTGTTTGATAGACCATGCTGGATTAAATAGCATTTGTTTGTGGCCAGTTTTCCTGATTACGTAGGGTCCAATTTCGGAAATTTTTAGAGTCAATCTAATTGGTGGCTGTGTGGTAGGTAACATTAAGCTCTCCACAATATTTGGTACTGTTTTTACCACACATGCCTTTGGAGGACAATAGTACAGCCGTTAAATTCAGCCAAACATCTTAATTTCGAGTGTCACAAGATATAATCTGGCCACGAGATCCGGTGACTTGACTGTGTACAGGCTCAGTGTGAGATCCGGTACTCAGTCTGCAGCGTATTGAAACATCATGACCTTGAGTTAACAAAAAAGAAGGGAAAACATTAGCTTTGTCATTTAGCACAAAAAGGGGTATTCACACCATGATATGTGACTATTACACTAAATATAGGCTTTGTTACAACATTTATTTTAAACCTATAAGTTCATGGTTTATCTGATCTTCATATCCCTCCGTTTCTTCTGTAGAAAATAAAGAAAACAGAGTCTGCCACATAGCGGCAGGAGATTAAAATGATGGAATTATCTAGTGGGTGTTTATCCAATGCTCTATCCACATGCATATCCTCCCGTAGTACTTTTGAAGATATAAGATATAAACATCTAATCCCCACTCTTACCAGCAGAAAGCGTAGAATTTCTTGCCACTTTTCCTTTTGCCATACTGGAAGTCTGTTTACTTCCCAGTCCTTTTGTTGCCAAAAAGGAAGCCACTCAGTATATCTTTTGAAAGTAGCATAGGAGTTAGTGTAGATACAGCCAGGAGATGTATTCTGTACCTCATGTTGGAAAACATTACCAAACAGCTATCAGCTCTGCAGCCTGAGCGCTGCTTTCTTCCTCAGTAACAATTCTTTTGGCAGAGGAAAGGTGGAGGGCTACTGCCCCGCACCTCCACACCTCTCTTTCTCGTTTCGTAGAGGAATCAGTGAACCAAGAGTTTGCTGAATGTTTTTGCTCATTGTCCAGAAACTGTGAGAGGTGCTGATTTGACCCACTGCCCAGAATCAGTTGAGGCGAGGTGGAGTGTTTGGTACAATGGGGCTGGAATCCTGCCACTGAGACACAAATTTACCTCATTTTTTAAGCGGCAGGTTAACCATTAAACCCTTCGGTACTCCTTTCTTCACCCCCAAGTTCCACCAATACTGTAAGCTAGAAATCAGCCTACCCTTTTTCTTTTTATGTTAAGAGGGGTTTCTTTAATTATCAGGTCAAGTTTGTCATGGCTGCTACTTAAGCTCTTTGTTTTTTGTATCACCAAATCTTTTACAGCTTCTTCTGTTATTGAGAAGATGTTAGAGTCATGTTCAATCTGGGAATACCACTTTCTCTGACCTGTGTACACCCAAACTAACATGGGTATACCAGGGCACACATGGGCGCACCTCAAACCACCTTGGCAACCCTGGTCATATCTGGGAACATCTTGGCTCACATGGGCATATCTGGGCACTCCTAGACACATCTGGGCTCTCCTCGACACTCCTTAGCACACCTGGGAATTCCGCAGCACACTTGGGTCTCCCTTGGCAACGCTCGGCCTCTCTGGGCACATCTTGGTTTACATGGGATCATCTGGGTATACCCAGGCACACCTGAGCACACCTAGGCTTTCCTGGGCACACCTGGGCCACCCTGAGCACACCTGGGCTGACCTGCGCTCATCTGGGCACGCTTGTGCCCAGCTGAACTCACGTGGTCTCTACTGGGCACTCCGAGCTATGCCTGAGCGTACCAGGACACACATGGGCACACCTCATACCACATTGACACACCAGGGTATATCAGGGGACATCTTGACACACATGGGCATATTTCGAATAAAGATGGTGTTTAGCCGTAACCTGGCGCGGCAAATTTTCAGTCTGCAAGTGGAACATAGCTGCCACTCGCCCTCTTGCTGATTAGTGTGAAAGAAGTTCGGACATGTCTTCCTTTCTCTGCTCCCTCCTTCTGATGTTACTCTCTGCGATAAAAATTGTGCTTTCCCTTGGACTCCCAGATGTAGAGAAATGCCCCTCGCAGCACAGAAACCAATTACACCATGGGTGAAATAGGAGCTGCAAATCCGTGTTTGCGTTACTGGCAGGGGTAAGCTGCACAAGCATGTGCTGTCCTGTCACACGTTCTCCTCGCCAGACGCAGTGCAAAAGCTTTTCCCTTGCATTAAGAGCAAGAAAAGCAGATGCCGCGATTCCGAAGTTCCGAGAAGGTAACCGCAGGAGGCTAGCCTCCTACGTCAGAAGCTGCTTTCCGGAGTTCTTGTCAACCGGCCAAAGTACCATGTGTGTCTGAGGGAGAGTAGCGGTCGGCACGCGGGCGGTGGAATGCACGAACGCTGCGGGCAGGCGAATAAGGAAGGTGTTGAACAGGCGTCTGGCGCGTGAAACTTTCAGAGTGCCAGTGGAAATTAGCTGCCACTCGCACGCTTGCTTAATAGTCGCTAGTTGTCATGTAAAGGATGTACGGCCACGACTTCCTTCTGCTGCTCCCTACTGCTGTTGCTGATCTCTGCGACAACAATTGCTCTTTCCCTTGGACTCCCAGATGCAGAGAAATGCCCCTCGCGGCACATTAAGCTGTCACACCATGGGTGGAATAGGGAGCTGCAAATCCTTGCTTGCGTTAGTGGCAGAGGTAAGCTGCACAAACATGTGATGTTCTGTCACACGTTCTCCTCGCCAGACGCAGTGCAAAAGCTTTCTGCTTACATTACGAGCAAGAAAGGCATAAGCCGCGACTCGGCAGTTCGGAGAAGGTAACCGCAGGAGGCGAGCGTCCTCAGGCAAAAGCTGCTTTTCGGATTTCTTAACAACCGGCCAAAGTACCATGTGTGTCTGTGGTACTCTGCCGGTCAGCGCCCGGGAGGTGCAAAGCGCGATCGCGGCGGGCAGGCGAATAAGGAAGGTGCTGAACAGGCATCTGGCACGCGAAACTTTCAGACTGCAAGTGGAAATTAGCTGCCACTCGCACGCTTGCTTAATAGTCGCTAGTTGTATTGTGGAGGAAGTACGACCCGACTTATTTCTGCTGCTCTCTATTGCTGTTGCTGATCTCTGCGACAACAATTGCGTTTACCGTTGGACTCCCAGATGCAGAGAAATGCCCTGCGCAGCACAGAAACCTGTCACACCATGGGTGGAATAGGGAGATACAAATTCGTGTTTGCGTCAGTGGCAAGGGTAAGCTGCACAAACATGTGGTGTTCTGTCACACGTTCTTCTCGCCAGACGCAGTGCAAAATCTTTCCGCTTACATTAAGAGCAAGAAAGAAATAAGCCGCCACTCCGCAGTTCGGAGATGGTAACCGCAGGAGGCGAGCGTCCTCAGGCAAAAGCAGCTTTTCGGATTTCTAAACAACCGGCCAAAGTACCATGTGTGTGTGAGGGAGAGTGCCGGTCAGCGCGCGGGTGGTGGAAGGCGCGAACGCTGCGGGCAGGCGAATAAGGAAGGTGTTGAACAGGCATCTGGCGCGTGAAACTTTCAGAGTGCAAGTGGAAACTACCTGCCACTCGCACGCTTGCTTAATAGTCGCTAGTTGTCGTGTAAAGGATGTACGGCCACGACTTCCTTCTGCTGCTCCCTACTGCTGTTGCTGATCTCTGCGACAACAATTGCTCTTTCCCTTGGACTCCCAGATGCAGAGAAATGCTCCTCGCGGCACAGAAAGCTGTCACAACATGGGTGGCATAGGGAGCTGTAAATCCGTACTTGCGTTAATAGCAGGTGTAAGCTGCACAAGCATGTGCTGTCCTGTCACACGTTCTCCTCGCCAGACGCAGTGCAAAAGCTTTCCGCTTGCATTAAGCGCAAGAAAAGCAGAAGCCGCGATTCCGTAGTTCCGAGAAGGTAACCGCAGGAGGCGAACCTCTTTCGTCAGAAGCTGCTTTCCGGAGTTCTTGTCAACCGGCCAAAGTACAATGTGTGTCTGAGGGAGAGTAGCGGTCATATCGCAGTAAGTGCAAAGCGCGAGCGCGGCGGGTAGGCGAATAAGGAAGGTGTTGAACAGTCATCTGGCGCGTGAAACATTCAGAGTGCCAGTGGAAATTAGCTGCCACTTGCACGCTTGCTTAATAGTCGCTAGTTGTCATGTAAAGGATGTACGGCCACGACTTCCTTCTGCTGCTCTCTATTGCTGTTGCTGATCTCTGCGACAACAATTGCGCTTTCCCTTGGACTCCCAGATGTAGAGAAATGCCCTGCGCAGCACAGAAACCTGTCACACCATGGGTGGAATAGGGAGATACAAATTCGTGTTTGCGTTAGTGGCAGGGGTAAGCTGCACAAGCATGTGCTGTCCTGTCACACGTTCTCCTCGTCAGACGCAGTGCAAAAGCTTTCCGCTTGCATTAAGAGCAAAGAAAGGCATAAGCCGCGACTCCGCAGTTCGGAGAAGGTAACCGCAGGAGGCTAGCGTCCTCAGGCAGAAGCTGCTTTTCGGATTTCTTAACAACCGGCCAAAGTACAAAGTGTGTGTGATGGAGAGTGCCGGTCAGCGCCCGGGAGGTGCAAAGCGCGAACCCTGCTTGCAGGCTAATAAAGAAGGTGTTGAATAGTCATCTGGCGCGTGAAACTTTCAGAGTGCCAGTGGAAATTAGCTGCCACTTGCACGTTTGCTTAATAGTCGCTAGTTGTCATGTAAAGGATGTACGGCCACGACTTCCTTCTGCTGCTCCCTACTGCTGTTGCTGATCTCTGCGACAACAATTGCGCTTTTCCTTGGATTCCCAGATGCAGAGAAATGCCCCTCGCGGCACATTAAGCTGTCACACCATGGGTGGAATAGGGAGCTGCAAATCCTTGCTTGCGTTAGTGGCAAAAGTAAGCTGCACAAACATGTGCTGTTCTGTCACACGTTCTTCTCGCCAGACGCAGTGCAAAATCTTTCCGCTTTCATTAAGAGCAAGAAAGAAATAAGCAGCCACTCCGCAGTTCGGAGATGGTAACCGCAGGAGGCGAGCGTCCTCAGGCAGAAGCTGCTTTCCGGAGTTCTTAACAACCGGCCAAAGTACCATGTGTGTGTGAGGGAGAGTGCCGGTCAGCGCGGGGGGTGCAAAGCGCGAACGCTGCGGGCAGGCGAATAAGGAAGGTGTTAAACAGGCATCTGGCGCGTGAAACTTTCAGACTGCAAGTGGAAACTACCTGCCACTCGCACGCTTGCTTAATAGTCGCTAGTTGTCGTGTAAAGGATGTACGGCCACGACTTCCTTCTGCTGCTCCCTACTGCTGTTGCTGATCTCTGCGACAACAATTGCTCTTTCCCTTGGACTCCCAGATGCAGAGAATTGCTCCTCGCGGCACAGAAAGCTGTCACACCATGGGTGGCATAGGGAGCTGTAAATCCGTACTTGCGTTAATAGCAGGAGTAAGCTGCCCAAGCATGTGCTGTCCTGTCACACGTTCTCCTCGCCAGACGCAGTGCAAAAGCTTTCCGCTTACATTAAGAGCAAGAAAGAAATAAGCCGCCACTCCGCGGTTCGGAGATGGTAACCGCAGGAGGCGAGCGTCCTCAGGCAGAAGCTGCTTTTCGGATTTCTAAACAACCGGCCAAAGTACCATGTGTGTGAGGGAGAGTGCCGGTCAGCGCGCGGGTGGTGGAAAGCGCGAACGCTGCGGGCAGGCGAATAAGGAAGGTGTTGAACAGGCATCTGGCGCGTGAAACTTTCAGAGTGCCAGTGGAAACTACCTGCCACTCGCACGCTTGCTTAATAGTCGCTAGTTGTCGTGTAAAGGATGTACGGCCACGACTTCCTTCTGCTGCTCCCTACTGCTGTTGCTGATCTCTGCGACAACAATTGCGCTTTTCCTTGGACTCCCAGATGCAGAGAAAAGCACTGCGCAGCACAGAAAAGTGTCACAGCCCAGGTGGAATAGGGAGCTGCAAATCCGTGTTTGCGTTAATAGCAGGTGTAAGCTGCACAAACATGTGCTGTCCTGTCACACGTTCTCCTCGCCAGACGCAGTGCAAAAGCTTTCCGCTTGCATTAAGCGCAAGAAAAGCAGAAGCCGCGATTCCGTAGTTCCGAGAAGGTAACCGCAGGAGGCGAACCTTTTTCGTCAGAAGCTGCTTTCCGGAGTTCTTGTCAACCGGCCAAAGTACCATGTGTGTCTGTGGTACTCTGCCGGTCAGCGCCCGGGAGCTGCAAAGGGCGATCGCGGCGGGCAGGCGAATAAGGAAGGTGCTGAACAGGCATCTGGCACGCGAAACTTTCAGACTGCATTTGGAAATTAGCTGCCACTCGCACGCATGCTTAATAGTCGCTAGTTGTCGTGTAAAGGATGTACGGCCACGACTTCCTTCTGCTGCTCCCTACTGCTGTTGCTGATCTCTGCGACAACAATTGCTCTTTCCCTTGGACTCCCAGATGCAGAGAAATGCTCCTCGCGGCACAGAAAGCTGTCACAACATGGGTGGCATAGGGAGCTGTAAATCCGTGCTTGCGTTAGTGGCAGAGGTAAGCTGCACAAGCATGTGCTGTCCTGTCACACGTTCTCCTCGTCAGACGCAGTGCAAAAGCTTTCCGCTTGCATTAAGAGCAAAGAAAGGCATAAGCCGCGACTCCGCAGTTCGGAGAAGGTAACCGCAGGAGGCTAGCGTCCTCAGGCAGAAGCTGCTTTTCGGATTTCTTAACAACCGGCCAAAGTACCATGTGTGTGTGATGGAGAGTGACGGTCAGCGCCCGGGAGGTGCAAAGCGCGATCGCGGCGGGCAGGCGAATAAGGAAGGTGCTGAACAGGCATCTGGCACGCGAAAATTTCAGACTGCAATTGGAAATTAGCTGCCACTCGCACGCTTGCTTAATAGTCCTTCGTTGTCTTGTGGAGGAAGTACGACCCGACTTATTTCTGCTGCTCTCTATTGCTGTTGCTGATCTCTGCGACAACAATTGCGCTTACCGTTGGACTCCCAGATGCAGAGAAATGCCCTGCGCAGCACAGAAACCTGTCACACCATGGGTGGAATAGGGAGATACAAATTCGTGTTTGCGTTAGTGGCAGGAGTAAGCTGCACAAACATGTGCTGTCCTGTCACACGTTCTTCTCGCCAGACGCAGTGCAAAAGCTTTCCGCTTACATTAAGATCAAGAAAGAAATAAGCCGCCACTCCGCAGTTCGGAGATGGTAACCGCAGGAGGCGAGCGTCCTCAGGCAAAAGCAGCTTTTCGGATTTCTAAACAACCGGCCAAAGTACCATGTGTGTGTGAGGGAGAGTGCCGGTCAGCGCGCGGGGGGTGGAAGGCTCGAACGCTGCGGGCAGGCGAATAAGGAAGGTATTGAACAGGCATCTGGCGCGTGAAACTTTCAGAGTGCAAGTGGAAACTACCTGCCACTCGCACGCTTGCTTAATAGTCGCTAGTTGTCGTGTAAAGGATGTACGGCCACGACTTCCTTCTGCTGATCCCTACTGCTGTTGCTGATCTCTGCGACAACAATTGCGCTTTCCCTTGGACTCCCAGATGCAGAGAAAAGCACTGCGCAGCACAGAAAAGTGTCACAGCCTAGGTGGAATAGGGAGCTGCAAATCCGTGTTTGCGTTAATAGCAGGTGTAAGCTGCACAAACATGTGCTGTCCTGTCACACGTTCTCCTCGCCAGACGCAGTGCAAAAGCTTTCCGCTTGCATTAAGCGCAAGAAAAGCAGAAGCCGCGATTCCGTAGTTCCGAGAAGGTAACCGCAGGAGGCGAGCCTCCTTCGTCAGAAGCTGCTTTCCGGAGTTCTTGTCAACCGGCCAAAGTACCATGTGTTTCTGAGGGAGAGTAGCGGTCATATCGCGGGAGGTGCAAAGGGCGAGCGCGGGGGGCAGGCGAATAAGGAAGGTGCTGAAGAGTCATCTGGCGCGTGAAACTTTCAGACTGCAAGTGGAAACTACCTGCCACTCGCACGCTTGCTTAATAGTCGCTAGTTGTCGTGTAAAGGATGTACGGCCACGACTTCCTTCTGCTGCTCCCTACTGCTGTTGCTGATCTCTGCGACAACAATTGCGCTTTCCCTTGGACTCCCAGATGCAGAGAAATGCCCCTCGCGGCACAGAAAGCTGTCACACCATGGGTGGAATAGGGAGCTGCAAATCCGTGTTTGCGTTAGAGGCAGGGGTAAGCTGCACAAGCATGTGCTGTCCTGTCACACGTTCTCCTCGCCAGACGCAGTGCAAAAGCTTCCCGCTTGCATTAAGAGCAAAGAAAGGCATAAGCCGCGACTCCGCAGTTCGGAGAAGGTAACCGCAGGAGGCGAGCGTCCTCAGGCAAAAGCTGCTTTTAGGATTTCTTAACAACCGGCCAAAGTACCATGTGTGTCTGTGGTACTCTGCCGTTCAGCCCGCGGGAGTTGCAAAGTGCGAGCCCTGCGGGCAGGCGAATAAGGAAGGTGCTGAACTGGCATCTGGCACGCGAAACTTTCAGACTGCAAGTGGAAATTAGCTGCCACTCGCACGCTTGCTTATAAGTCTCTAGTTGTCTTGTGGAGGAAGTACGACCCCGACTTCTTTCTTGCTGCTCTCTATTGCTGTTGCTGATCTCTGCGACAACAATTGCGCTTTCCCTTGGACTCCCAGATGTAGAGAAATGCCCTGCGCAGCACAGAAACCTGTCACACCATGGGTGGAATAGGGAGATACAAATTCGTGTTTGCGTTAGTGGCAGGGGTAAGCTGCACAAGCATGTGCTGTCCTGTCACACGTTCTCCTCGCCAAACGCAGTGCAATAGCTTTCCGCTTGCATTAAGAGCAAAGAAAGGCATAAGCCGCGACTCCGCAGTTCGGATAAGGTAACCGCAGGAGGCGAGCGTCCTCAGGCAGAAGCTGCTTTTCGGATTTCTTAACAACCGGCCAAAGTACCATGTGTGTGTGAGGGAGAGTGCCGGTCAGCGCGCGGGGGGTGGAGGGCGCGAACGCTGCGGGCAGGCGAATAAGGAAGGTGTTGAAGAGTCATCTGGCGCGTGAAACTTTCAGAGTGCAAGTGGAAACTACCTGCCACTCGCACGCTTGCTTAATAGTCGCTAGTTGTCGTGTAAAGGATGTACGGCCACGACTTCCTTCTGCTGATCCCTACTGCTGTTGCTGATCTCTGCGACAACAATTGCGCTTTCCCTTGGACTCCCAGATGCAGAGAAAAGCACTGCGCAGCACAGAAAAGTGTCACAGCCTAGGTGGAATAGGGAGCTGCAAATCCGTGTTTGCGTTAATAGCAGGTGTAAGCTGCACAAACATGTGCTGTCCTGTCACACGTTCTCCTCGCCAGACGCAGTGCAAAAGCTTTCCGCTTGCATTAAGCGCAAGAAAAGCAGAAGCCGCGATTCCGTAGTTCCGAGAAGGTAACCGCAGGA
This sequence comes from Cyanistes caeruleus, assembly GCF_971803275.1. Classification (NCBI taxonomy): domain Eukaryota; kingdom Metazoa; phylum Chordata; class Aves; order Passeriformes; family Paridae; genus Cyanistes; species Cyanistes caeruleus. Next base: position 1,853,545 of record NC_141736.1, read on the forward strand.
GGCGAGCCTCCTTCGTCAGAAGCTGCTTTCCGGAGTTCTTGTCAACCGGCCAAAGTACCATGTGTTTCTGAGGGAGAGTAGCGGTCATATCGCGGGAGGTGCAAAGGGCGAGCGCGGGGGGCAGGCGAATAAGGAAGGTGCTGAAGAGTCATCTGGCGCGTGAAACTTTCAGACTGCAAGTGGAAACTACCTGCCACTCGCACGCTTGCTTAATAGTCGCTAGTTGTCGTGTAAAGGATGTACGGCCACGACTTCCTTCTGCTGCTCCCTACTGCTGTTGCTGATCTCTGCGACAACAATTGCGCTTTCCCTTGGACTCCCAGATGCAGAGAAATGCCCCTCGCGGCACAGAAAGCTGTCACACCATGGGTGGAATAGGGAGCTGCAAATCCGTGTTTGCGTTAGAGGCAGGGGTAAGCTGCACAAGCATGTGCTGTCCTGTCACACGTTCTCCTCGCCAGACGCAGTGCAAAAGCTTCCCGCTTGCATTAAGAGCAAAGAAAGGCATAAGCCGCGACTCCGCAGTTCGGAGAAGGTAACCGCAGGAGGCGAGCGTCCTCAGGCAAAAGCTGCTTTTAGGATTTCTTAACAACCGGCCAAAGTACCATGTGTGTCTGTGGTACTCTGCCGTTCAGCCCGCGGGAGTTGCAAAGTGCGAGCCCTGCGGGCAGGCGAATAAGGAAGGTGCTGAACTGGCATCTGGCACGCGAAACTTTCAGACTGCAAGTGGAAATTAGCTGCCACTCGCACGCTTGCTTATAAGTCTCTAGTTGTCTTGTGGAGGAAGTACGACCCCGACTTCTTTCTTGCTGCTCTCTATTGCTGTTGCTGATCTCTGCGACAACAATTGCGCTTTCCCTTGGACTCCCAGATGTAGAGAAATGCCCTGCGCAGCACAGAAACCTGTCACACCATGGGTGGAATAGGGAGATACAAATTCGTGTTTGCGTTAGTGGCAGGGGTAAGCTGCACAAGCATGTGCTGTCCTGTCACACGTTCTCCTCGCCAAACGCAGTGCAATAGCTTTCCGCTTGCATTAAGAGCAAAGAAAGGCATAAGCCGCGACTCCGCAGTTCGGATAAGGTAACCGCAGGAGGCGAGCGTCCTCAGGCAGAAGCTGCTTTTCGGATTTCTTAACAACCGGCCAAAGTACCATGTGTGTGTGAGGGAGAGTGCCGGTCAGCGCGCGGGGGGTGGAGGGCGCGAACGCTGCGGGCAGGCGAATAAGGAAGGTGTTGAACAGGCATCTGGCGCGTGAAACTTCCAGAGTGCAAGTGGAAACTACCTGCCACTCGCACGCTTGCTTAATAGTCGCTAGTTGTCGTGTAAATGATGTACGGCCACGACTTCCTTCTGCTGCTCCCTACTGCTGTTGCTGATCTCTGCGACAACAATTGCGCTTTCCCTTGGACTCCCAGATGCAGAGAAAAGCACTGCGCAGCACAGAAAAGTGTCACAGCCTAGGTGGAATAGGGAGCTGCAAATCCGTGTTTGCGTTAATAGCAGGTGTAAGCTGCACAAACATGTGCTGTCCTGTCACACGTTCTCCTCGCCAGACGCAGTGCAAAAGCTCTCCGCTTGCATTAAGCGCAAGAAAAGCAGAAGCCGCGATTCCGTAGTTCCGAGAAGGTAACCGCAGGAGGCGAACCTCTTTCGTCAGAAGCTGCTTTCCGGAGTTCTTGTCAACCGGCCAAAGTACCATGTGTGTCTGAGGGAGAGTAGCGGTCATATCGCAGTAGGTGCAAAGCGCGAGCGCGGCGGGTAGGCGAATAAGGAAGGTGTTGAACAGTCATCTGGCGCGTGAAACTTTCAGAGTGCCAGTGGAAATTAGCTGCCACTTGCACGCTTGCTTAATAGTCGCTAGTTGTCGTGTAAAGGATGTACGGCCACGACTTCCTTCTGCTGCTCCCTACTGCTGTTGCTGATCTCTGCGACAACAATTGCTCTTTCCCTTGGACTCCCAGATGCAGAGAATTGCTCCTCGCGGCACAGAAAGCTGTCACACCATGGGTGGCATAGGGAGCTGTAAATCCGTACTTGCGTTAATAGCAGGAGTAAGCTGCCCAAGCATGTGCTGTCCTGTCACACGTTCTCCTCGCCAGACGCAGTGCAAAAGCTTTCCGCTTACATTAAGAGCAAGAAAGAAATAAGCCGCCACTCCGCGGTTCGGAGATGGTAACCGCAGGAGGCGAGCGTCCTCAGGCAGAAGCTGCTTTTCGGATTTCTAAACAACCGGCCAAAGTACCATGTGTGTGAGGGAGAGTGCCGGTCAGCGCGCGGGTGGTGGAAAGCGCGAACGCTGCGGGCAGGCGAATAAGGAAGGTGTTGAACAGGCATCTGGCGCGTGAAACTTTCAGAGTGCCAGTGGAAACTACCTGCCACTCGCACGCTTGCTTAATAGTCGCTAGTTGTCGTGTAAAGGATGTACGGCCACGACTTCCTTCTGCTGCTCCCTACTGCTGTTGCTGATCTCTGCGACAACAATTGCGCTTTTCCTTGGACTCCCAGATGCAGAGAAAAGCACTGCGCAGCACAGAAAAGTGTCACAGCCCAGGTGGAATAGGGAGCTGCAAATCCGTGTTTGCGTTAATAGCAGGTGTAAGCTGCACAAACATGTGCTGTCCTGTCACACGTTCTCCTCGCCAGACGCAGTGCAAAAGCTTTCCGCTTGCATTAAGCGCAAGAAAAGCAGAAGCCGCGATTCCGTAGTTCCGAGAAGGTAACCGCAGGAGGCGAACCTTTTTCGTCAGAAGCTGCTTTCCGGAGTTCTTGTCAACCGGCCAAAGTACCATGTGTGTCTGTGGTACTCTGCCGGTCAGCGCCCGGGAGGTGCAAAGGGCGATCGCGGCGGGCAGGCGAATAAGGAAGGTGCTGAACAGGCATCTGGCACGCGAAACTTTCAGACTGCATTTGGAAATTAGCTGCCACTCGCACGCATGCTTAATAGTCGCTAGTTGTCGTGTAAAGGATGTTCGGCCACGACTTCCTTCTGCTGCTCCCTACTGCTGTTGCTGATCTCTGCGACAACAATTGCTCTTTCCCTTGGACTCCCAGATGCAGAGAAATGCTCCTCGCGGCACAGAAAGCTGTCACAACATGGGTGGCATAGGGAGCTGTAAATCCGTGCTTGCGTTAGTGGCAGAGGTAAGCTGCACAAGCATGTGCTGTCCTGTCACACGTTCTCCTCGTCAGACGCAGTGCAAAAGCTTTCCGCTTGCATTAAGAGCAAAGAAAGGCATAAGCCGCGACTCCGCAGTTCGGAGAAGGTAACCGCAGGAGGCTAGCGTCCTCAGGCAGAAGCTGCTTTTCGGATTTCTTAACAACCGGCCAAAGTACCATGTGTGTGTGATGGAGAGTGACGGTCAGCGCCCGGGAGGTGCAAAGCGCGATCGCGGCGGGCAGGCGAATAAGGAAGGTGCTGAACAGGCATCTGGCACGCGAAAATTTCAGACTGCAATTGGAAATTAGCTGCCACTCGCACGCTTGCTTAATAGTCCTTCGTTGTCTTGTGGAGGAAGTACGACCCGACTTATTTCTGCTGCTCTCTATTGCTGTTGCTGATCTCTGCGACAACAATTGCGCTTACCGTTGGACTCCCAGATGCAGAGAAATGCCCTGCGCAGCACAGAAACCTGTCACACCATGGGTGGAATAGGGAGATACAAATTCGTGTTTGCGTTAGTGGCAGGAGTAAGCTGCACAAACATGTGCTGTTCTGTCACACGTTCTTCTCGCCAGACGCAGTGCAAAAGCTTTCCGCTTACATTAAGATCAAGAAAGAAATAAGCCGCCACTCCGCAGTTCGGAGATGGTAACCGCAGGAGGCGAGCGTCCTCAGGCAAAAGCAGCTTTTCGGATTTCTAAACAACCGGCCAAAGTACCATGTGTGTGTGAGGGAGAGTGCCGGTCAGCGCGCGGGGGGTGGAAGGCTCGAACGCTGCGGGCAGGCGAATAAGGAAGGTATTGAACAGGCATCTGGCGCGTGAAACTTTCAGAGTGCAAGTGGAAACTACCTGCCACTCGCACGCTTGCTTAATAGTCGCTAGTTGTCGTGTAAAGGATGTACGGCCACGACTTCCTTCTGCTGATCCCTACTGCTGTTGCTGATCTCTGCGACAACAATTGCGCTTTCCCTTGGACTCCCAGATGCAGAGAAAAGCACTGCGCAGCACAGAAAAGTGTCACAGCCTAGGTGGAATAGGGAGCTGCAAATCCGTGTTTGCGTTAATAGCAGGTGTAAGCTGCACAAACATGTGCTGTCCTGTCACACGTTCTCCTCGCCAGACGCAGTGCAAAAGCTTTCCGCTTGCATTAAGCGCAAGAAAAGCAGAAGCCGCGATTCCGTAGTTCCGAGAAGGTAACCGCAGGAGGCGAGCCTCCTTCGTCAGAAGCTGCTTTCCGGAGTTCTTGTCAACCGGCCAAAGTACCATGTGTTTCTGAGGGAGAGTAGCGGTCATATCGCGGGAGGTGCAAAGGGCGAGCGCGGGGGGCAGGCGAATAAGGAAGGTGCTGAAGAGTCATCTGGCGCGTGAAACTTTCAGACTGCAAGTGGAAACTACCTGCCACTCGCACGCTTGCTTAATAGTCGCTAGTTGTCGTGTAAAGGATGTACGGCCACGACTTCCTTCTGCTGCTCCCTACTGCTGTTGCTGATCTCTGCGACAACAATTGCGCTTTCCCTTGGACTCCCAGATGCAGAGAAATGCCCCTCGCGGCACAGAAAGCTGTCACACCATGGGTGGAATAGGGAGCTGCAAATCCGTGTTTGCGTTAGAGGCAGGGGTAAGCTGCACAAGCATGTGCTGTCCTGTCACACGTTCTCCTCGCCAGACGCAGTGCAAAAGCTTCCCGCTTGCATTAAGAGCAAAGAAAGGCATAAGCCGCGACTCCGCAGTTCGGAGAAGGTAACCGCAGGAGGCGAGCGTCCTCAGGCAAAAGCTGCTTTTAGGATTTCTTAACAACCGGCCAAAGTACCATGTGTGTCTGTGGTACTCTGCCGTTCAGCCCGCGGGAGTTGCAAAGTGCGAGCCCTGCGGGCAGGCGAATAAGGAAGGTGCTGAACTGGCATCTGGCACGCGAAACTTTCAGACTGCAAGTGGAAATTAGCTGCCACTCGCACGCTTGCTTATAAGTCTCTAGTTGTCTTGTGGAGGAAGTACGACCCCGACTTCTTTCTTGCTGCTCTCTATTGCTGTTGCTGATCTCTGCGACAACAATTGCGCTTTCCCTTGGACTCCCAGATGTAGAGAAATGCCCTGCGCAGCACAGAAACCTGTCACACCATGGGTGGAATAGGGAGATACAAATTCGTGTTTGCGTTAGTGGCAGGGGTAAGCTGCACAAGCATGTGCTGTCCTGTCACACGTTCTCCTCGCCAAACGCAGTGCAATAGCTTTCCGCTTGCATTAAGAGCAAAGAAAGGCATAAGCCGCGACTCCGCAGTTCGGATAAGGTAACCGCAGGAGGCGAGCGTCCTCAGGCAGAAGCTGCTTTTCGGATTTCTTAACAACCGGCCAAAGTACCATGTGTGTGTGAGGGAGAGTGCCGGTCAGCGCGCGGGGGGTGGAGGGCGCGAACGCTGCGGGCAGGCGAATAAGGAAGGTGTTGAACAGGCATCTGGCGCGTGAAACTTTCAGAGTGCAAGTGGAAACTACCTGCCACTCGCACGCTTGCTTAATAGTCGCTAGTTGTCGTGTAAAGGATGTACGGCCACGACTTCCTTCTGCTGCTCCCTACTGCTGTTGCTGATCTCTGCGACAACAATTGCGCTTTCCCTTGGACTCCCAGATGCAGAGAAAAGCACTGCGCAGCACAGAAAAGTGTCACAGCCTAGGTGGAATAGGGAGCTGCAAATCCGTGTTTGCGTTAATAGCAGGTGTAAGCTGCACAAACATGTGCTGTCCTGTCACACGTTCTCCTCGCCAGACGCAGTGCAAAAGCTCTCCGCTTGCATTAAGCGCAAGAAAAGCAGAAGCCGCGATTCCGTAGTTCCGAGAAGGTAACCGCAGGAGGCGAACCTCTTTCGTCAGAAGCTGCTTTCCGGAGTTCTTGTCAACCGGCCAAAGTACCATGTGTGTCTGAGGGAGAGTAGCGGTCATATCGCAGTAGGTGCAAAGCGCGAGCGCGGCGGGTAGGCGAATAAGGAAGGTGTTGAACAGTCATCTGGCGCGTGAAACTTTCAGAGTGCCAGTGGAAATTAGCTGCCACTTGCACGCTTGCTTAATAGTCGCTAGTTGTCGTGTAAAGGATGTACGGCCACGACTTCCTTCTGCTGCTCCCTACTGCTGTTGCTGATCTCTGCGACAACAATTGCTCTTTCCCTTGGACTCCCAGATGCAGAGAATTGCTCCTCGCGGCACAGAAAGCTGTCACACCATGGGTGGCATAGGGAGCTGTAAATCCGTACTTGCGTTAATAGCAGGAGTAAGCTGCCCAAGCATGTGCTGTCCTGTCACACGTTCTCCTCGCCAGACGCAGTGCAAAAGCTTTCCGCTTACATTAAGAGCAAGAAAGAAATAAGCCGCCACTCCGCGGTTCGGAGATGGTAACCGCAGGAGGCGAGCGTCCTCAGGCAGAAGCTGCTTTTCGGATTTCTAAACAACCGGCCAAAGTACCATGTGTGTGAGGGAGAGTGCCGGTCAGCGCGCGGGTGGTGGAAAGCGCGAACGCTGCGGGCAGGCGAATAAGGAAGGTGTTGAACAGGCATCTGGCGCGTGAAACTTTCAGAGTGCCAGTGGAAACTACCTGCCACTCGCACGCTTGCTTAATAGTCGCTAGTTGTCGTGTAAAGGATGTACGGCCACGACTTCCTTCTGCTGCTCCCTACTGCTGTTGCTGATCTCTGCGACAACAATTGCGCTTTTCCTTGGACTCCCAGATGCAGAGAAAAGCACTGCGCAGCACAGAAAAGTGTCACAGCCCAGGTGGAATAGGGAGCTGCAAATCCGTGTTTGCGTTAATAGCAGGTGTAAGCTGCACAAACATGTGCTGTCCTGTCACACGTTCTCCTCGCCAGACGCAGTGCAAAAGCTTTCCGCTTGCATTAAGCGCAAGAAAAGCAGAAGCCGCGATTCCGTAGTTCCGAGAAGGTAACCGCAGGAGGCGAACCTTTTTCGTCAGAAGCTGCTTTCCGGAGTTCTTGTCAACCGGCCAAAGTACCATGTGTGTCTGTGGTACTCTGCCGGTCAGCGCCCGGGAGGTGCAAAGGGCGATCGCGGCGGGCAGGCGAATAAGGAAGGTGCTGAACAGGCATCTGGCACGCGAAACTTTCAGACTGCATTTGGAAATTAGCTGCCACTCGCACGCATGCTTAATAGTCGCTAGTTGTCGTGTAAAGGATGTTCGGCCACGACTTCCTTCTGCTGCTCCCTACTGCTGTTGCTGATCTCTGCGACAACAATTGCTCTTTCCCTTGGACTCCCAGATGCAGAGAAATGCTCCTCGCGGCACAGAAAGCTGTCACAACATGGGTGGCATAGGGAGCTGTAAATCCGTGCTTGCGTTAGTGGCAGAGGTAAGCTGCACAAGCATGTGCTGTCCTGTCACACGTTCTCCTCGTCAGACGCAGTGCAAAAGCTTTCCGCTTGCATTAAGAGCAAAGAAAGGCATAAGCCGCGACTCCGCAGTTCGGAGAAGGTAACCGCAGGAGGCTAGCGTCCTCAGGCAGAAGCTGCTTTTCGGATTTCTTAACAACCGGCCAAAGTACCATGTGTGTGTGATGGAGAGTGACGGTCAGCGCCCGGGAGGTGCAAAGCGCGATCGCGGCGGGCAGGCGAATAAGGAAGGTGCTGAACAGGCATCTGGCACGCGAAAATTTCAGACTGCAATTGGAAATTAGCTGCCACTCGCACGCTTGCTTAATAGTCCTTCGTTGTCTTGTGGAGGAAGTACGACCCGACTTATTTCTGCTGCTCTCTATTGCTGTTGCTGATCTCTGCGACAACAATTGCGCTTACCGTTGGACTCCCAGATGCAGAGAAATGCCCTGCGCAGCACAGAAACCTGTCACACCATGGGTGGAATAGGGAGATACAAATTCGTGTTTGCGTTAGTGGCAGGAGTAAGCTGCACAAACATGTGCTGTTCTGTCACACGTTCTTCTCGCCAGACGCAGTGCAAAAGCTTTCCGCTTACATTAAGATCAAGAAAGAAATAAGCCGCCACTCCGCAGTTCGGAGATGGTAACCGCAGGAGGCGAGCGTCCTCAGGCAGAAGCTGCTTTTCGGATTTCTAAACAACCGGCCAAAGTACCATGTGTGTGAGGGAGAGTGCCGGTCAGCGCGCGGGTGGTGGAAAGCGCGAACGCTGCGGGCAGGCGAATAAGGAAGGTGTTGAACAGGCATCTGGCGCGTGAAACTTTCAGAGTGCCAGTGGAAACTACCTGCCACTCGCACGCTTGCTTAATAGTCGCTAGTTGTCGTGTAAAGGATGTACGGCCACGACTTCCTTCTGCTGCTCCCTACTGCTGTTGCTGATCTCTGCGACAACAATTGCGCTTTTCCTTGGACTCCCAGATGCAGAGAAAAGCACTGCGCAGCACAGAAAAGTGTCACAGCCCAGGTGGAATAGGGAGCTGCAAATCCGTGTTTGCGTTAATAGCAGGTGTAAGCTGCACAAACATGTGCTGTCCTGTCACACGTTCTCCTCGCCAGACGCAGTGCAAAAGCTTTCCGCTTGCATTAAGCGCAAGAAAAGCAGAAGCCGCGATTCCGTAGTTCCGAGAAGGTAACCGCAGGAGGCGAACCTTTTTCGTCAGAAGCTGCTTTCCGGAGTTCTTGTCAACCGGCCAAAGTACCATGTGTGTCTGTGGTACTCTGCCGGTCAGCGCCCGGGAGGTGCAAAGGGCGATCGCGGCGGGCAGGCGAATAAGGAAGGTGCTGAACAGGCATCTGGCACGCGAAACTTTCAGACTGCATTTGGAAATTAGCTGCCACTCGCACGCATGCTTAATAGTCGCTAGTTGTCGTGTAAAGGATGTTCGGCCACGACTTCCTTCTGCTGCTCCCTACTGCTGTTGCTGATCTCTGCGACAACAATTGCTCTTTCCCTTGGACTCCCAGATGCAGAGAAATGCTCCTCGCGGCACAGAAAGCTGTCACAACATGGGTGGCATAGGGAGCTGTAAATCCGTGCTTGCGTTAGTGGCAGAGGTAAGCTGCACAAGCATGTGCTGTCCTGTCACACGTTCTCCTCGTCAGACGCAGTGCAAAAGCTTTCCGCTTGCATTAAGAGCAAAGAAAGGCATAAGCCGCGACTCCGCAGTTCGGAGACGGTAACCGCAGGAGGCTAGCGTCCTCAGGCAGAAGCTGCTTTTCGGATTTCTTAACAACCGGCCAAAGTACCATGTGTGTGTGATGGAGAGTGACGGTCAGCGCCCGGGAGGTGCAAAGCGCGATCGCGGCGGGCAGGCGAATAAGGAAGGTGCTGAACAGGCATCTGGCACGCGAAAATTTCAGACTGCAATTGGAAATTAGCTGCCACTCGCACGCTTGCTTAATAGTCCTTCGTTGTCTTGTGGAGGAAGTACGACCCGACTTATTTCTGCTGCTCTCTATTGCTGTTGCTGATCTCTGCGACAACAATTGCGCTTACCGTTGGACTCCCAGATGCAGAGAAATGCCCTGCGCAGCACAGAAACCTGTCACACCATGGGTGGAATAGGGAGATACAAATTCGTGTTTGCGTTAGTGGCAGGAGTAAGCTGCACAAACATGTGCTGTTCTGTCACACGTTCTTCTCGCCAGACGCAGTGCAAAAGCTTTCCGCTTACATTAAGATCAAGAAAGAAATAAGCCGCCACTCCGCAGTTCGGAGATGGTAACCGCAGGAGGCGAGCGTCCTCAGGCAAAAGCAGCTTTTCGGATTTCTAAACAACCGGCCAAAGTACCATGTGTGTGTGAGGGAGAGTGCCGGTCAGCGCGCGGGGGGTGGAAGGCTCGAACGCTGCGGGCAGGCGAATAAGGAAGGTATTGAACAGGCATCTGGCGCGTGAAACTTTCAGAGTGCAAGTGGAAACTACCTGCCACTCGCACGCTTGCTTAATAGTCGCTAGTTGTCGTGTAAAGGATGTACGGCCACGACTTCCTTCTGCTGATCCCTACTGCTGTTGCTGATCTCTGCGACAACAATTGCGCTTTCCCTTGGACTCCCAGATGCAGAGAAAAGCACTGCGCAGCACAGAAAAGTGTCACAGCCTAGGTGGAATAGGGAGCTGCAAATCCGTGTTTGCGTTAATAGCAGGTGTAAGCTGCACAAACATGTGCTGTCCTGTCACACGTTCTCCTCGCCAGACGCAGTGCAAAAGCTTTCCGCTTGCATTAAGCGCAAGAAAAGCAGAAGCCGCGATTCCGTAGTTCCGAGAAGGTAACCGCAGGAGGCGAGCCTCCTTCGTCAGAAGCTGCTTTCCGGAGTTCTTGTCAACCGGCCAAAGTACCATGTGTTTCTGAGGGAAAGTAGCGGTCATATCGCGGGAGGTGCAAAGGGCGAGCGCGGGGGGCAGGCGAATAAGGAAGGTGCTGAAGAGTCATCTGGCGCGTGAAACTTTCAGACTGCAAGTGGAAACTACCTGCCACTCGCACGCTTGCTTAATAGTCGCTAGTTGTCGTGTAAAGGATGTACGGCCACGACTTCCTTCTGCTGCTCCCTACTGCTGTTGCTGATCTCTGCGACAACAATTGCGCTTTCCCTTGGACTCCCAGATGCAGAGAAATGCCCCTCGCGGCACAGAAAGCTGTCACACCATGGGTGGAATAGGGAGCTGCAAATCCGTGTTTGCGTTAGAGGCAGGGGTAAGCTGCACAAGCATGTGCTGTCCTGTCACACGTTCTCCTCGCCAGACGCAGTGCAAAAGCTTCCCGCTTGCATTAAGAGCAAAGAAAGGCATAAGCCGCGACTCCGCAGTTCGGAGAAGGTAACCGCAGGAGGCGAGCGTCCTCAGGCAAAAGCTGCTTTTAGGATTTCTTAACAACCGGCCAAAGTACCATGTGTGTCTGTGGTACTCTGCCGTTCAGCCCGCGGGAGTTGCAAAGTGCGAGCCCTGCGGGCAGGCGAATAAGGAAGGTGCTGAACTGGCATCTGGCACGCGAAACTTTCAGACTGCAAGTGGAAATTAGCTGCCACTCGCACGCTTGCTTATAAGTCTCTAGTTGTCTTGTGGAGGAAGTACGACCCCGACTTCTTTCTTGCTGCTCTCTATTGCTGTTGCTGATCTCTGCGACAACAATTGCGCTTTCCCTTGGACTCCCAGATGTAGAGAAATGCCCTGCGCAGCACAGAAACCTGTCACACCATGGGTGGAATAGGGAGATACAAATTCGTGTTTGCGTTAGTGGCAGGGGTAAGCTGCACAAGCATGTGCTGTCCTGTCACACGTTCTCCTCGCCAAACGCAGTGCAATAGCTTTCCGCTTGCATTAAGAGCAAAGAAAGGCATAAGCCGCGACTCCGCAGTTCGGATAAGGTAACCGCAGGAGGCGAGCGTCCTCAGGCAGAAGCTGCTTTTCGGATTTCTTAACAACCGGCCAAAGTACCATGTGTGTGTGAGGGAGAGTGCCGGTCAGCGCGCGGGGGGTGGAGGGCGCGAACGCTGCGGGCAGGCGAATAAGGAAGGTGTTGAACAGGCATCTGGCGCGTGAAACTTTCAGAGTGCAAGTGGAAACTACCTGCCACTCGCACGCTTGCTTAATAGTCGCTAGTTGTCGTGTAAAGGATGTACGGCCACGACTTCCTTCTGCTGCTCCCTACTGCTGTTGCTGATCTCTGCGACAACAATTGCGCTTTCCCTTGGACTCCCAGATGCAGAGAAAAGCACTGCGCAGCACAGAAAAGTGTCACAGCCTAGGTGGAATAGGGAGCTGCAAATCCGTGTTTGCGTTAATAGCAGGTGTAAGCTGCACAAACATGTGCTGTCCTGTCACACGTTCTCCTCGCCAGACGCAGTGCAAAAGCTCTCCGCTTGCATTAAGCGCAAGAAAAGCAGAAGCCGCGATTCCGTAGTTCCGAGAAGGTAACCGCAGGAGGCGAACCTCTTTCGTCAGAAGCTGCTTTCCGGAGTTCTTGTCAACCGGCCAAAGTACCATGTGTGTCTGAGGGAGAGTAGCGGTCATATCGCAGTAGGTGCAAAGCGCGAGCGCGGCGGGTAGGCGAATAAGGAAGGTGTTGAACAGTCATCTGGCGCGTGAAACTTTCAGAGTGCCAGTGGAAATTAGCTGCCACTTGCACGCTTGCTTAATAGTCGCTAGTTGTCGTGTAAAGGATGTACGGCCACGACTTCCTTCTGCTGCTCCCTACTGCTGTTGCTGATCTCTGCGACAACAATTGCTCTTTCCCTTGGACTCCCAGATGCAGAGAATTGCTCCTCGCGGCACAGAAAGCTGTCACACCATGGGTGGCATAGGGAGCTGCAAATCCGTGTTTGCGTTAGTGGCAGGGGTAAGCTGCACAAGCATGTGCTGTCCTGTCACACGTTCTCCTCGTCAGACGCAGTGCAAAACCTTTCCGCTTGCATTAAGAGCAAAGAAAGGCATAAGCCGCGACTCCGCAGTTCCGAGAAGGTAACCGCAGGAGGCTAGCGTCCTCAGGCAGAAGCTGCTTTTCGGATTTCTTAACAACCGGCCAAAGTATCAAGTGTGTGTGATGGAGAGTGCCGGTCAGCGCCCGGGAGGTGCAAAGCGCGAACCCTGCGGGCAGGCGAATAAGGAAGGTGTTGAATAGTCATCTGGCGCGTGAAACTTTCAGAGTGCCAGTGGAAATTAGCTGCCACTTGCACGTTTGCTTAATAGTCGCTAGTTTTCATGTAAAGGATGTACGGCCACGACTTCCTTCTGCTGCTCCCTACTGCTGTTGCTGATCTCTGCGACAACAATTGCTCTTTCCCTTGGACTCCCAGATGCAGAGAAATGCCCCTCGCGGCACATTAAGCTGTCACACCATGGGTGGAATAGGGATACAAATTCGTGTTTGCGTTAGTGGCAGGGGTAAGCTGCACAAACATGTGCTGTCCTGTCACACGTTTTCCTCGTAAGACGCAGTGCAAAAGCTTTCTGCTTACATTACGAGCAAGAAAGGCATAAGCCGCGACTCGACAGTTCGGAGAAGGTAACCGCAGGAGGCTAGCGTCCTCAGGCAGAAGCTGCTTTTCGGATTTCTTAACAACCGGCCAAAGTACCATGTGTGTCTGTGGTACTCTGCCGGTCAGCCCGCGGGAGGTGCAATGTGCGAGCCCTGCGGGCAGGCGAATAAGGAAGGTGCTGAACTGGCATCTGGCACGCGAAACTTTCAGACTGCAAGTGGAAATTAGCTGCCACTCGCACGCTTGCTTATAAGTCTCTAGTTGTCTTGTGGAGGAAGTACGACCCCGACTTCTTTCTGCTGCTCTCTATTGCTGTTGCTGATCTCTGCGACAACAATTGCGCTTTCCCTTGGACTCCCAGATGCAGAGAAAAGCACTGCGCAGCACAGAAACCTGTCACACCATGGGTGGAATAGGGAGATACAAATTCGTGTTTGCGTTAGTGGCAGGGGTAAGCTGCACAAGCATGTGCTGTCCTGTCACACGTTCTCCTCGCCAGACGCAGTGCAATAGCTTTCCGCTTGCATTAAGAGCAAAGAAAGGCATAAGCCGCGACTCCGCAGTTCGGATAAGGTAACCGCAGGAGGCGAGCGTCCTCAGGCAGAAGCTGCTTTTCGGATTTCTTAACAACCGGCCAAAGTACCATGTGTGTGTGAGGGAGAGTGCCGGTCAGCGCGCGGGGGGTGGAAGGCGCGAACGCTGCGGGCAGGCGAATAAGGAAGGTGTTGAACAGGCATCTGGCGCGTGAAACTTTCAGAGTGCAAGTGGAAACTACCTGCCACTCGCACGCTTGCTTAATAGTCGCTAGTTGTCGTGTAAAGGATGTACGGCCACGACTTCCTTCTGCTGCTCCCTACTGCTGTTGCTGATCTCTGCGACAACAATTGCGCTTTCCCTTGGACTCCCAGATGCAGAGAAAAGCACTGCGCAGCACAGAAAAGTGTCACAGCCTAGGTGGAATAGGGAGCTGCAAATCCGTGTTTGCGTTAATAGCAGGTGTAAGCTGCACAAACATGTGCTATCCTGTCACACGTTCTCCTCGCCAGACGCAGTGCAAAAGCTCTCCGCTTGCATTAAGCGCAAGAAAAGCAGAAGCCGCGATTCCGTAGTTCCGAGAAGGTAACCGCAGGAGGCGAACCTCTTTCGTCAGAAGCTGCTTTCCGGAGTTCTTGTCAACCGGCCAAAGTACCATGTGTGTCTGAGGGAGAGTAGCGGTCATATCGCAGTAGGTGCAAAGCGCGAGCGCGGCGGGTAGGCGAATAAGGAAGGTGTTGAACAGTCATCTGGCGCGTGAAACTTTCAGAGTGCCAGTGGAAATTAGCTGCCACTTGCACGCTTGCTTAATAGTCGCTAGTTGTCGTGTAAAGGATGTACGGCCACGACTTCCTTCTGCTGCTCCCTACTGCTGTTGCTGATCTCTGCGACAACAATTGCTCTTTCCCTTGGACTCCTAGATGCAGAGAAATGCCCCTCGCGGCACAGAAAGCTGTCACACCATGGGTGGAATAGGGAGCTGCAAATCCGTGTTTGCGTTAGTGGCAGGGGTAAGCTGCACAAGCATGTGCTGTCCTGTCACACGCTCTCCTCGTCAGACGCAGTGCAAAATCTTTCCGCTTGCATTAAGAGCAAAGAAAGGCATAAGCCGCGACTCCGCAGTTCGGAGAAGGTAACCGCAGGAGGCTAGCGTCCTCAGGCAGAAGCTGCTTTTCGGATTTCTTAACAACCGGCCAAAGTATCAAGTGTGTGTGATGGAGAGTGCCGGTCAGCGCCCGGGAGGTGCAAAGCGCGAACCCTGCGGGCAGGCGAATAAGGAAGGTGTTGAATAGTCATCTGGCGCGTGAAACTTTCAGAGTGCCAGTGGAAATTAGCTGCCACTTGCACGTTTGCTTAATTGTCGCTAGTTGTCATGTAAAGGATGTACGGCCACGACTTCCTTCTGCTGCTCCCTACTGCTGTTGCTGATCTCTGCGACAACAATTGCTCTTTCCCTTGGACTCCCAGATGCAGAGAAATGCCCCTCGCGGCACATTAAGCTGTCACACCATGGGTGGAATAGGGAGCTGCAAATCCTTGCTTGCGTTAGTGGCAGGGGTAAGCTGCACCAACATGTGATGTTCTGTCACACGTTCTCCTCGCCAGACGCAGTGCAAAAGCTTTCTGCTTACATTACGAGCAAGAAAGGCATAAGCCGCGACTCGGCAGTTCGGAGAAGGTAACCGCAGGAGGCTAGCGTCCTCAGGCAAAAGCTGCTTTTCGGATTTCTTAACAACCGGCCAAAGTACCATGTGTGTCTGTGGTACTCTGCCGGTCAGCGCCCGGGAGGTGCAATGTGCGAGCGCGGCGGGCAGGCGAATAAGGAAGGTGCTGAACTGGCATCTGGCACGCGAAACTTTCAGACTGCAAGTGGAAATTAGCTGCCACTCGCACGCTTGCTTATAAGTCTCTAGTTGTCTTGTGGAGGAAGTACGACCCCGACTTCTTTCTTGCTGCTCTCTATTGCTGTTGCTGATCTCTGCGACAACAATTGCGCTTTCCCTTGGACTCCCAGATGTAGAGAAATGCCCTGCGCAGCACAGAAACCTGTCACACCATGGGTGGAATAGGGAGATACAAATTCGTGTTTGCGTTAGTGGCAGGGGTAAGCTGCACAAGCATGTGCTGTCCTGTCACACGTTTTCCCCGTCAGACGCAGTGCAAAAGCTTTCCGCTTGCATTAAGAGCAAAGAAAGTCATAAGCCGCGACTCCGCAGTTCGGAGAAGGTAACCGCAGGAGGCGAGCGTCCTCAGGCAGAAGCTGCTTTTCGGATTTCTTAACAATCGGCCAAAGTACCATGTGTGTCTGAGGGAGAGTAGCGGTCAGCGCGCGGGGGGTGGAAGGCGCGATCGCTGCGGGCAGGCGAATAAGGAAGGTGTTAAACAGGCATCTGGCGCGTGAAACTTTCAGACTGCAAGTGGAAACTAGCTGCCACTCGCACGCTTGCTTAATAGTCGCTAGTTGTCGTGTAAAGGATGTACGGCCACGACTTCCTTCTGCTGCTCCCTACTGCTGTTGGTGATATCTGCGACAACAATTGCTCTTTCCCTTGGACTCCCAGATGCAGACAAATGCCCCTCGCGGCACATTAAGCTGTCACACCATGGGTGGAATAGGGAGCTGCAAATCCGTGCTTGCGTTAGTGGCAGAGGTAAGCTGCACAAACATGTGATGTTCTGTCACACGTTCTCCTCGCCAGACGCAGTGCAAAAGCTTTCCGCTTGCATTAAGCGCAAGAAAGGCATAAGCCGCGACTCGGCAGTTCGGAGAAGGTAACCGCAGGAGGCGAGCGTCCTCAGGCAAAAGCTGCTTTTCGGATTTCTTAACAACCGGCCAAAGTACCATGTGTGTCTGTGGTACTCTGCCGTTCAGCCCGCGGGAGGTGCAATGTGCGAGCCCTGCGGGCAGGCGAATAAGGAAGGTGCTGAACTGGCATCTGGCACGCGAAACTTTCAGACTGCAAGTGGAAATTAGCTGCCACTCGCACGCTTGCTTATAAGTCTCTAGTTGTCTTGTGGAGGAAGTACGACCCCGACTTCTTTCTGCTGCTCTCTATTGCTGTTGCTGATCTCTGCGACAACAATTGCGCTTACCGTTGGACTCCCAGATGCAGAGAAAAGCACTGCGCAGCACAGAAAAGTGTCACAGCCTAGGTGGAATAGGGAGCTGCAAATCCGTGTTTGCGTTAATAGCAGGTGTAAGCTGCACAAACATGTGCTGTCCTGTCACACGTTCTCCTCGCCAGACGCAGTGAAAAAGCTTTCCGCTTGCATTAAGCGCAAGAAAAGCAGAAGCCGCGATTCCGTAGTTCCGAGAAGGTAACCGCAGGAGGCGAACCTCTTTCGTCAGAAGCTGCTTTCCGGAGTTCTTGTCAACCGGCCAAAGTACCATGTGTGTCTGAGGGAGAGTAGCGGTCATATCGCAGTAGGTGCAAAGCGCGAGGGCGGCGGGTAGGCGAATAAGGAAGGTGTTGAACAGTCATCTGGCGCGTGAAACATTCAGAGTGCCAGTGGAAATTAGCTGCCACTTGCACGCTTGCTTAATAGTCGCTAGTTGTCATGTAAAGGATGTACGGCCACGACTTCCTTCTGCTGCTCCCTACTGCTGTTGCTGATCTCTGCGACAACAATTGCGCTTTCCCTTGGACTCCCAGATGCAGAGAAATGCCCCTCGCGGCACAGAAAGCTGTCACACCATGGGTGGAATAGGGAGCTGCAAATCCGAGTTTGCGTTAGTGGCAGGGGTAAGCTGCACAAGCATGTGCTGTCCTGTCACACGTTCTCCTCGCCAGACGCAGTGCAAAACCTTTCCGCTTGCATTAAGAGCAAAGAAAGGCATAAGCCGCGACTCCGCAGTTCGGAGAAGGCAACCGCAGGAGGCTAGCGTCCTCAGGCAGAAGCTGCTTTTAGGATTTCTTAACAACCGGCCAAAGTACCATGTGTGTCTGTGGTACTCTGCCGTTCAGCCCGCGGGAGGTGCAATGTGCGAGCCCTGCGGGCAGGCGAATAAGGAAGGTGCTGAACTGGCATCTGGCACGCGAAACTTTCAGACTGCAAGTGGAAATTAGCTGCCACTCGCACGCTTGCTTATAAGTCTCTAGTTGTCTTGTGGAGGAAGTACGACCCCGACTTCTTTCTGCTGCTCTCTATTGCTGTTGCTGATCTCTGCGACAACAATTGCGCTTTCCCTTGGACTCCCAGATCTAGAGAAATGCCCTGCGCAGCACAGAAACCTGTCACACCATGGGTGGAATAGGGAGATACAAATTCGTGTTTGCGTTAGTGGCAGGGGTAAGCTGCACAAGCATGTGCTGTCCTGTCACACGTTCTCCTCGCCAGAAGCAGTGCAATAGCTTTCCGCTTGCATTAAGCGCAAGAAAAGCAGAAGCCGCGATTCCGTAGTTCCGAGAAGGTAACCGCAGGAGGCGAACCTCTTTCGTCAGAAGCTGCTTTTCGGATTTCTTAACAATCGGCCAAAGTACCATGTGTGTCTGAGGGAGAGTAGCGGTCATATCGCAGTAGGTGCAAAGCGCGAGCGCGGCGGGTAGGCGAATAAGGAAGGTGTTGAACAGTCATCTGGCGCGTGAAACTTTCAGAGTGCCAGTGGAAATTAGCTGCCACTCGCACGCTTGCTTAATAGTCGCTAGTTGTCATGTAAAGGATGTACGGCCACGACTTCCTTCTGCTGCTCCCTACTGCTGTTGCTGATCTGTGCGACAACAATTGCTCTTTCCCTTGGACTCCCAGATGCAGAGAAATGCCCCTCGCCGCACATTAAGCTGTCACACCATGGGTGGAATAGGGAGCTGCAAATCCGTGCTTGCGTTAGTGGCAGAAGTAAGCTGCACAAACATGTGATGTTCTGTCACACGTTCTCCTCGCCAGACGCAGTGCAAAACCTTTCCGCTTACATTAAGAGCAAGAAAGAAATAAGCCGCCACTCCGCAGTTCGGAGATGGTAACCGCAGGAGGCGAGCGTCCTCAGGCAGAAGCTGCTTTTCGGATTTTTAACAACCGGCCAAAGTACCATGTGTGTGTGAGGGAGAGTGCCGGTCACCGCGCGGGGGGTGCAAAGCGCGAACGCTGCGGGCAGGCGAATAAGGAAGGTGTTAAACAGGCATCTGGCGCGTGAAACTTTCAGTGTGCAAGTGGAAACTTCCTGCCACTCGCACGCTTGCTTAATAGTCGCTAGTTGTCGTGTAAAGGATGTACGGCCACGACTTCCTTCTGCTGCTCCCTACTGCTGTTGCTGATCTCTGCGAAAACAATTGCTCTTTCCCTTGGACTCCTAGATGCAGAGAAATGCCCCTCGCGGCACAGAAAGCTGTCACACCATGGGTGGAATAGGGAGCTGCAAATCCGTGTTTGCGTTAGTGGCAGGGGTAAGCTGCACTAGCATGTGCTGTCCTGTCACACGTTCTCCTCGTCAGACGCAGTGCAAAAGCTTTCCGCTTGCATTAAGAGCAAAGAAAGGCATAAGCCGCGACTCCGCAGTTCGGAGAAGGTAACCGCAGGAGGCGAGCGTCCTCAGGCAGAAGCTGCTTTTCGGATTTCTTAACAACCGGCCAAAGTACCAAGTGTGTGTGATGGAGAGTGCCGGTCAGCGCCCGGGATGTGCAAAGCGCGAACCCTGCGGGCAGGCGAATAAGGAAGGTGTTGAATAGTCATCTGGCGCGTGAAACTTTCAGAGTGCCAGTGGAAATTAGCTGCCACTTGCACGCTTGCTTAATAGTCGCTAGTTGTCGTGTAAAGGATGTACGGCCACGACTTCCTTCTGCTGCTCCCTACTGCTGTTGCTGATCTCTGCGACAACAATTGCGCTTTCCCTTGGACTCCCAGATGCAGAGAAAAGCACTGCGCAGCACAGAAAAGTGTCACAGCCTAGGTGGAATAGGGAGCTGCAAACCCGCACTTGCGTTAATAGCAGGTGTAAGCTGCACAAACATGTGCTGTCCTGTCACACGTTCTCCTCGCCAGACGCAGTGCAAAAGCTTTCCGCTTGCATTAAGCGCAAGAAAAGCAGAAGCCACGATTCCGTAGTTCCGAGAAGGTAACCGCAGGAGGCGAGCCTCCTTCGTCAGAAGCAGCTTCCCGGAGTTCTTGTCAACCGGCCAAAGTACCATGTGTGTCTGAGGGAGAGTAGCGGTCATATCGCGGGATGTGCAAAGCGCGAGCGCGGCGGGCAGGCGAATAAGGAAGGTGTTGAACAGTCATCTGGCGCGTGAAACTTTCAGACTGCAAGTGGAAACTACCTGCCACTCGCACGCTTGCTTAATAGTCGCTAGTTGTCGTGTAAAGGATGTACGGCCACGACTTCCTTCTGCTGCTCCCTACTGCTGTTGCTGATCTCTGCGACAACAATTGCTCTTTCCCTTGGACTCCCAGATGCAGAGAAATGCCCCTCGCGGCACATTAAGCTGTCACACCATGGGTGGAATAGGGAGCTGCAAATCCGTGCTTGCGTTAGTGGCAGAAGTAAGCTGCACAAACATGTGCTGTCCTGTCACACGTTCTCCTCGTCAGACGCAGTGCAAAAGCTTTCCGCTTGCATTAAGAGCAAAGAAAGGCATAAGCCGCGACTCCGCAGTTCGGAGAAGGTAACCGCAGGAGGCTAGCGTCCTCAGGCAGAAGCTGCTTTTCGGATTTCTTAACAACCGGCCAAAGTACCATGTGTGTGTGATGGAGAGTGCCGGTCAGCGCCCGGGAGGTGCAAAGCGCGAACGCTGCGGGCAGGCGAATAAGGAAGGTGTTGAACAAGCATCTGGCGCGTGAAACTTTCAGACTGCAAGTGAAAACTACTTGCCTCTCGCACGCTTGCTTAATAGTCGCTAGTTGTCGTGTAAAGGATGTACGACCCTGACTTCTTTCTGCTGCTCTCTATTGCTGTTGCTGATCTCTGCGACAACAATTGCGCTTTCCCTTGGACTCCCAGATCTAGAGAAATGCCCTGCGCAGCACAGAAAGCTGTCACACCATGGGTGGAATAGGGAGCTGCAAATCCGTGTTTGCGTTAGTGGCAGGGGTAAGCTGCACAAGCATGTGCTGTCCTGTCACACGTTCTCCTCGTCAGACGCAGTGCAAAACCTTTCCGCTTGCATTGAGAGCAAAGAAAGGCATAAGCCGCGACTCCGCAGTTCCGAGAAGGTAACCGCAGGAGGCTAGCGTCCTCAGGCAGAAGCTGCTTTTCGGATTTCTTAACAACCGGCCAAAGTATCAAGTGTGTGTGATGGAGAGTGCCGGTCAGCGCCCGGGAGGTGCAAAGCGCGAACCCTGCGGGCAGGCGAATAAGGAAGGTGTTGAATAGTCATCTGGCGCGTGAAACTTTCAGAGTGCCAGTGGAAATTAGCTGCCACTTGCACGTTTGCTTAATAGTCGCTAGTTGTCATGTAAAGGATGTACGGCCACGACTTCCTTCTGCTGCTCCCTACTGCTGTTGCTGATCTCTGCGACAACAATTGCTCTTTCCCTTGGACTCCCAGATGCAGAGAAATGCCCCTCGCCGCACATTAAGCTGTCACACCATGGGTGGAATAGGGAGCTGCAAATCCTTGCTTGCGTTAGTGGCAGGGGTAAGCTTCACAAACATGTGATGTTCTGTCACACGTTCTCCTCGCCAGACGCAGTGCAAAAGCTTTCTGCTTACATTACGAGCAAGAAAGGCATAAGCCGCGACTCGGCAGTTCGGAGATGGTAACCGCAGGAGGCGAGCGTCCTCAGGCAAAAGCTGCTTTTCGGATTTCTTAACAACCGGCCAAAGTACCATGTGTGTCTGTGGTACTCTGCCGGTCAGACCGCGGGGGGTGCAAGGTGCGAGCGCGGCGGGCAGGCGAATAAGGAAGGTGCTGAACTGGCATCTGGCACGCGAGACTTTCAGACTGCAAGTGGAAATTAGCTGCCACTCGCACGCTTGCTTATAAGTCTCTAGTTGTCTTGTGGAGGAAGTACGACCCTGACTTCTTTCTGCTGCTCTCTATTGCTGTTGCTGATCTCTGCGACAACAATTGCGCTTTCCCTTGGACTCCCAGATGCAGAGAAATGCCCTGCGCAGCACAGAAACCTGTCACACCATGGGTGGAATAGGGAGATACAAATTCGTGTTTGCGTTAGTGGCAGGGGTAAGCTGCACAAGCATGTGCTGTCCTGTCACACGTTTTCCTCGTCAGACGCAGTGCAAAAGCTTTCCGCTTGCATTAAGAGCAAAGAAAGTCATAAGCCGCGACTCCGGAGTTCGGAGAAGGTAACCGCAGGAGGCTAGCGTCCTCAGGCAGAAGCTGCTTTTCGGATTTCTTAACAATCGGCCAAAGTACCATGTGTGTCTGAGGGAGAGTTGCGGTCAGCGCGCGGGGGGTGGAAGGCGCGATCGATGCGGGCAGGCGAATAAGGAAGGTGTTAAACAGGCATCTGGCGCGTGAAACTTTCAGAGTGCAAGTGGAAACTACCTGCCACTCGCACGCTTGCTTAATAGTCGCTAGTTGTCGTGTAAAGGATGTACGGCCACGACTTCCTTCTGCTGCTCCCTACTGCTGTTGCTGATCTCTGCGACAACAATTGCTCTTCCCCTTGGACTCCCAGATGCAGAGAAATACCCCTCGCGGCACATTAAGCTGTCACACCATGGGTGGAATAGGGAGCTGCAAATCCGTGCTTGCGTTAGTGGCAGAGGTAAGCTGCACAAACATGTGATGTTCTGTCACACGTTCTCCTCGCCAGACGCAGTGCAAAAGCTTTCCGCTTGCATTAAGAGCAAAGAAAGGCATAAGCCGCGACTCGGCAGTTCGGAGAAGGTAACCGCAGGAGGCGAGCGTCCTCAGGCAAAAGCTGCTTTTAGGATTTCTTAACAACCGGCCAAAGTACCATGTGTGTCTGTGGTACTCTGCCGTTCAGCCCGCGGGAGTTGCAAAGTGCGAGCCCTGCGGGCAGGCGAATAAGGAAGGTGCTGAACTGGCATCTGGCACGCGAAACTTTCAGACTGCAAGTGGAAATTAGCTGCCACTCGCACGCTTGCTTATAAGTCTCTAGTTGTCTTGTGGAGGAAGTACGACCCCGACTTCTTTCTGCTGCTCTCTATTGCTGTTGCTGATCTCTGCGACAACAATTGCGCTTTCCCTTGGACTCCCAGATGTAGAGAAATGCCCTGCGCAGCAGAGAAACCAGTCACACCATGGGTGGAATAGGGAGATACAAATTCGTGTTTGCGTTAGTGGCAGGGGTAAGCTGCACAAGCATGTGCTGTCCTGTCACACGTTCTCCTCGCCAGACGCAGTGCAATAGCTTTCCGCTTGCATTAAGAGCAAAGAAAGGCATAAGCCGCGACTCCGCAGTTCGGATAAGGTAACCGCAGGAGGCGAGCGTCCTCAGGCAGAAGCTGCTTTTCGGATTTCTTAACAACCGGCCAAAGTACCATGTGTGTGTGAGGGAGAGTGCCGGTCAGCGCGCGGGGGGTGGAAGGCGCGAACGCTGCGGGCAGGCGAATAAGGAAGGTGTTGAACAGGCATCTGGCGCGTGAAACTTTCAGAGTGCAAGTGGAAACTACCTGCCACTCGCACCCTTGCTTAATAGTCGCTAGTTGTCGTGTAAAGGATGTACGGCCACGACTTCCTTCTGCTGCTCCCTACTGCTGTTGCTGATCTCTGCGACAACAATTGCGCTTTCCCTTGGACTCCCAGATGCAGAGAAAAGCACTGCGCAGCACAGAAAAGTGTCACAGCCTAGGTGGAATAGGGAGCTGCAAATCCGTGTTTGCGTTAATAGCAGGTGTAAGCTGCACAAACATGTGCTGTCCTGTCACACGTTCTCCTCGCCAGACGCAGTGCAAAAGCTCTCCGCTTGCATTAAGCGCAAGAAAAGCAGAAGCCGCGATTCCGTAGTTCCGAGAAGGTAACCGCAGGAGGCGAACCTCCTTCGTCAGAAGCTGCTTTCCGGAGTTCTTGTCAACCGGCCAAAGTACCATGTGTGTGTGAGGGAGAGTAGCGGTCATATCGCAGTAGGTGCAAAGCGCGAGCGCGGCGGGTAGGCGAATAAGGAAGGTGTTGAACAGTCATCTGGCGCGTGAAACTTTCAGAGGGCCAGTGGAAATTAGCTGCCACTTGCACGCTTGCTTAATAGTCGCTAGTTGTCGTGTAAAGGATGTACGGCCACGACTTCCTTCTGCTGCTCCCTACTGCTGTTGCTGATCTCTGCGACAACAATTGCTCTTTCCCTTGGACTCCCAGATGCAGAGAAATGCTCCTCGCGGCACAGAAAGCTGTCACACCATGGGTGGCATAGGGAGCTGTAAATCCGTGCTTGCGCTAGTGGCAGAGGTAAGCTGCACAAGCATGTGCTGTCCTGTCACACGTTCTCCTCGTCAGACGCAGTGCAAAAGCTTTCCGCTTGCATTAAGAGCAAAGAAAGGCATAAGCCGCGACTCCGCAGTTCCGAGAAGGTAACCGCAGGAGGCTAGCGTCCTCAGGCAGAAGCTGCTTTTCGGATTTCTTAACAACCGGCCAAAGTACCATGTGTGTGTGATGGAGAGTGCCGGTCAGCGCCCGGGAGGTGCAAAGCGCGAACGCTGCGGGCAGGCGAATAAGGAAGGTGTTGAACAAGCATCTGGCGCGTGAAACTTTCAGACTGCAAGTGAAAACTACTTGCCTCTCGCACGCTTGCTTAATAGTCGCTAGTTGTCGTGTAAAGGATGTACGGCCACGACTTCCTTCTGCTGCTCCCTACTGCTGTTGCTGATCTCTGCGACAACAATTGCGCTTTCCCTTGGACTCCCAGATGCAGAGAAATGCCCCTCGCGGCACAGAAAGCTGTCACACCATGGGTGGAATAGGGAGCTGCAAATCCGTGTTTGCGTTAGTGGCAGAGGTAAGCTGCACAAACATGTGATGTTCTGTCACACGTTCTCCTCGTCAGACGCAGTGCAAAATCTTTCTGCTTACATTACGAGCAAGAAAGGCATAAGCCGCGACTCGGCAGTTCGGAGAAGGTAACCGCAGGAGGCGAGCGTCCTCAGGCAAAAGCTGCTTTTCGGATTTCTTAACAACCGGCCAAAGTACCATGTGTGTCTGTGGTACTCTGCCGGTCAGGGCCCGGGAGGTGCAAAGCGCGATCGCGGCGGGCAGGCGAATAAGGAAGGTGCTGAACAGGCATCTGGCACGCGAAACTTTCAGACTGCAAGTGGAAATTAGCTGCCACTCGCACGCTTGCTTATAAGTCTCTAGTTGTCTTGTGGAGGAAGTACGACCCCGACTTCTTTCTGCTGCTCTCTATTGCTGTTGCTGATCTCTGCGACAACAATTGCGCTTTCCCTTGGACTCCCAGATCTAGAGAAATGCCCTGCGCAGCACAGAAAGCTGTCACACCATGGGTGGAATAGGGAGCTGCAAATCCGTGTTTGCGTTAGTGGCAGGGGTAAGCTGCACAAGCATGTGCTGTCCTGTCACACGTTTTCCTCGTCAGACGCAGTGCAAAAGCTTTCCGCTTGCATTAAGAGCAAAGAAAGTCATAAGCCGCGACTACGCAGTTCGGAGAAGGTAACCGCAGGAGGCTAGCGTCCTCAGGCAGAAGCTGCTTTTCGGGTTTCTTAACAATCGGCCAAAGTATCAAGTGTGTGTGATGGAGAGTGCCGGTCAGCGCCCGGGAGGTGCAAAGCGCGAACCCTGCGGGCAGGCGAATAAGGAAGGTGTTGAATAGTCATCTGGCGCGTGAAACTTTCAGAGTGCCAGTGGAAATTAGCTGCCACTTGCACGTTTGCTTAATAGTCGCTAGTTGTCATGTAAAGGATGTACGGCCACGACTTCCTTCTGCTGCTCCCTACTGCTGTTGCTGATCTCTGCGACAACAATTGCTCTTTCCCTTGGACTCCCAGATGCAGAGAAATGCCCCTCGCCGCACATTAAGCTGTCACACCATGGGTGGAATAGGGAGCTGCAAATCCTTGCTTGCGTTAGTGGCAGGGGTAAGCTTCACAAACATGTGATGTTCTGTCACACGTTCTCCTCGCCAGACGCAGTGCAAAAGCTTTCTGCTTACATTACGAGCAAGAAAGGCATAAGCCGCGACTCGGCAGTTCGGAGAAGGTAACCGCAGGAGGCGAGCGTCCTCAGGCAAAAGCTGCTTTTCGGATTTCTTAACAACCGGCCAAAGTACCATGTGTGTCTGTGGTACTCTGCCGGTCAGCCCGCGGGGGGTGCAAGGTGCGAGCGCGGCGGGCAGGCGAATAAGGAAGGTGCTGAACTGGCATCTGGCACGCGAAACTTTCAGACTGCAAGTGGAAATTAGCTGCCACTCGCACGCTTGCTTATAAGTCTCTAGTTGTCTTGTGGAGGAAGTACGACCCTGACTTCTTTCTGCTGCTCTCTATTGCTGTTGCTGATCTCTGCGACAACAATTGCGCTTTCCCTTGGATTCCCAGATGCAGAGAAATGCCCTGCGCAGCACAGAAACCTGTCACACCATGGGTGGAATAGGGAGATACAAATTCGTGTTTGCGTTAGTGGCAGGGGTAAGCTGCACAAGCATGTGCTGTCCTGTCACACGTTTTCCTCGTCAGACGCAGTGCAAAAGCTTTCCGCTTGCATTAAGAGCAAAGAAAGTCATAAGCCGCGACTACGCAGTTCGGAGAAGGTAACCGCAGGAGGCTAGCGTCCTCAGGCAGAAGCTGCTTTTCGGATTTCTTAACAATCGGCCAAAGTACCATGTGTGTCTGAGGGAGAGTAGCGGTCAGCGCGCGGGGGGTGGAAGGCGCGATCGCTGCGGGCAGGCGAATAAGGAAGGTGTTAAACAGGCATCTGGCGCGTGAAACTTTCAGAGTGCAAGTGGAAACTACCTGCCACTCGCACGCTTGCTTAATAGTCGCTAGTTGTCGTGTAAAGGATGTACGGCCACGACTTCCTTCTGCTGCTCCCTACTGCTGTTGCTGATCTCTGCGACAACAATTGCTCTTTCCCTTGGACTCCCAGATGCAGAAAAATGCCCCTCGCGGCACAGAAAGCTGTCACACCATGGGTGGAATAGGGAGCTGCAAATCCGAGTTTGCGTTAGTGGCAGGGGTAAGCTGCACAAGCATGTGCTGTCCTGTCACACGTTCTCCTCGCCAGACGCAGTGCAAAACCTTTCCGCTTGCATTAAGAGCAAAGAAAGGCATAAGCCGCGACTCCGCAGTTCGGAGAAGGTAACCGCAGGAGGCTAGCGTCCTCAGGCAGAAGCTGCTTTTAGGATTTCTTAACAACCGGCCAAAGTACCATGTGTGTCTGTGGTACTCTGCCGTTCAGCCCGCGGGAGGTGCAATGTGCGAGCCCTGCGGGCAGGCGAATAAGGAAGGTGCTGAACTGGCATCTGGCACGCGAAACTTTCAGACTGCAAGTGGAAATTAGCTGCCACTCGCACGCTTGCTTATAAGTCTCTAGTTGTCTTGTGGAGGAAGTACGACCCCGACTTCTTTCTGCTGCTCTCTATTGCTGTTGCTGATCTCTGCGACAACAATTGCTCTTTCCCTTGGACTCCCAGATCTAGAGAAATGCCCTGCGCAGCACAGAAACCTGTCACACCATGGGTGGAAAAGGGAGATACAAATTCGTGTTTGCGTTAGTGGCAGGGGTAAGCTGCACAAGCATGTGCTGTCCTGTCACACGTTCTCCTCGCCAGAAGCAGTGCAATAGCTTTCCGCTTGCATTAAGCGCAAGAAAAGCAGAAGCCGCGATTCCGTAGTTCGGAGAAGGTAACCGCAGGAGGCGAACCTCTTTCGTCAGAAGCTGCTTTTCGGATTTCTTAACAATCGGCCAAAGTACCATGTGTGTCTGAGGGAGAGTAGCGGTCATATCGCAGTAGGTGCAAAGCGCGAGCGCGGCGGGTAGGCGAATAAGGAAGGTGTTGAACAGTCATCTGGCGCGTGAAACTTTCAGAGTGCCAGTGGAAATTAGCTGCCACTCGCACGCTTGCTTAATAGTCGCTAGTTGTCATGTAAAGGATGTACGGCCACGACTTCCTTCTGCTGCTCCCTACTGCTGTTGCTGATCTGTGCGACAACAATTGCTCTTTCCCTTGGACTCCCAGATGCAGAGAAATGCCCCTCGCCGCACATTAAGCTGTCACACCATGGGTGGAATAGGGAGCTGCAAATCCGTGCTTGCGTTAGTGGCAGAAGTAAGCTGCACAAACATGTGATGTTCTGTCACACGTTCTCCTCGCCAGACACAGTGCAAAACCTTTCCGCTTACATTAAGAGCAAGAAAGAAATAAGCCGCCACTCCGCAGTTCGGAGATGGTAACCGCAGGAGGCGAGCGTCCTCAGGCAGAAGCTGCTTTTCGGATTTTTAACAACCGGCCAAA
This sequence comes from Cyanistes caeruleus, assembly GCF_971803275.1. NCBI lineage: Eukaryota > Metazoa > Chordata > Aves > Passeriformes > Paridae > Cyanistes > Cyanistes caeruleus. Next base: position 1,881,460 of record NC_141736.1, read on the forward strand.
GTACCATGTGTGTGTGAGGGAGAGTGCCGGTCACCGCGCGGGGGGTGCAAAGCGCGAACGCTGCGGGCAGGCGAATAAGGAAGGTGTTAAACAGGCATCTGGCGCGTGAAACTTTCAGTGTGCAAGTGGAAACTACCTGCCACTCGCACGCTTGCTTAATAGTCGCTAGTTGTCGTGTAAAGGATGTACGGCCACGACTTCCTTCTGCTGCTCCCTACTGCTGTTGCTGATCTCTGCGACAACAATTGCGCTTTCCCTTGGACTCCCAGATGCAGAGAAAAGCACTGCGCAGCACAGAAAAGTGTCACAGCCTAGGTGGAATAGGGAGCTGCAAATCCGCACTTGCGTTAATAGCAGGTGTAAGCTGCACAAACATGTGCTGTCCTGTCACACGTTCTCCTCGCCAGACGCAGTGCAAAAACTTTCCGCTTGCATTAAGAGCAAAGAAAGGCATAAGCCGCGACTCCGCAGTTCGGAGAAGGTAACCGCAGGAGGCGAGCGTCCTCAGGCAGAAGCTGCTTTTCGGATTTCTTAACAACCGGCCAAAGTACCAAGTGTGTGTGATGGAGAGTGCCGGTCAGCGCCCGGGATGTGCAAAGCGCGAACGCTGCGGGCAGGCGAATAAGGAAGGTGTTGAATAGTCATCTGGCGCGTGAAACTTTCAGAGTGCCAGTGGAAATTAGCTGCCACTTGCACGCTTGCTTAATAGTCGCTAGTTGTCGTGTAAAGGATGTACGGCCACGACTTCCTTCTGCTGCTCCCTACTGCTGTTGCTGATCTCTGCGACAACAATTGCGCTTTCCCTTGGACTCCCAGATGCAGAGAAAAGCACTGCGCAGCACAGAAAAGTGTCACAGCCTAGGTGGAATAGGGAGCTGCAAATCCGCACTTGCGTTAATAGCAGGTGTAAGCTGCACAAACATGTGCTATCCTGTCACACGTTCTCCTCGCCAGACGCAGTGCAAAAGCTCTCCGCTTGCATTAAGCGCAAGAAAAGCAGAAGCCGCGATTCCGTAGTTCCGAGAAGGTAACCGCAGGAGGCGAACCTCTTTCGTCAGAAGCTGCTTTCCGGAGTTCTTGTCAACCGGCCAAAGTACCATGTGTGTCTGAGGGAGAGTAGCGGTCATATCGCAGTAGGTGCAAAGCGCGAGCGCGGCGGGTAGGCGAATAAGGAAGGTGTTGAACAGTCATCTGGCGCGTGAAACTTTCAGAGTGCCAGTGGAAATTAGCTGCCACTTGCACGCTTGCTTAATAGTCGCTAGTTGTCGTGTAAAGGATGTACGGCCACGACTTCCTTCTGCTGCTCCCTACTGCTGTTGCTGATCTCTGCGACAACAATTGCTCTTTCCCTTGGACTCCTAGATGCAGAGAAATGCCCCTCGCGGCACAGAAAGCTGTCACACCATGGGTGGAATAGGGAGCTGCAAATCCGTGTTTGCGTTAGTGGCAGGGGTAAGCTGCACAAGCATGTGCTGTCCTGTCACACGCTCTCCTCGTCAGACGCAGTGCAAAATCTTTCCGCTTGCATTAAGAGCAAAGAAAGGCATAAGCCGCGACTCCGCAGTTCGGAGAAGGTAACCGCAGGAGGCTAGCGTCCTCAGGCAGAAGCTGCTTTTCGGATTTCTTAACAACCGGCCAAAGTATCAAGTGTGTGTGATGGAGAGTGCCGGTCAGCGCCCGGGAGGTGCAAAGCGCGAACCCTGCGGGCAGGCGAATAAGGAAGGTGTTGAATAGTCATCTGGCGCGTGAAACTTTCAGAGTGCCAGTGGAAATTAGCTGCCACTTGCACGTTTGCTTAATTGTCGCTAGTTGTCATGTAAAGGATGTACGGCCACGACTTCCTTCTGCTGCTCCCTACTGCTGTTGCTGATCTCTGCGACAACAATTGCTCTTTCCCTTGGACTCCCAGATGCAGAGAAATGCCCCTCGCGGCACATTAAGCTGTCACACCATGGGTGGAATAGGGAGCTGCAAATCCTTGCTTGCGTTAGTGGCAGGGGTAAGCTGCACCAACATGTGATGTTCTGTCACACGTTCTCCTCGCCAGACGCAGTGCAAAAGCTTTCTGCTTACATTACGAGCAAGAAAGGCATAAGCCGCGACTCGGCAGTTCGGAGAAGGTAACCGCAGGAGGCTAGCGTCCTCAGGCAAAAGCTGCTTTTCGGATTTCTTAACAACCGGCCAAAGTACCATGTGTGTCTGTGGTACTCTGCCGGTCAGCGCCCGGGAGGTGCAATGTGCGAGCGCGGCGGGCAGGCGAATAAGGAAGGTGCTGAACTGGCATCTGGCACGCGAAACTTTCAGACTGCAAGTGGAAATTAGCTGCCACTCGCACGCTTGCTTATAAGTCTCTAGTTGTCTTGTGGAGGAAGTACGACCCCGACTTCTTTCTTGCTGCTCTCTATTGCTGTTGCTGATCTCTGCGACAACAATTGCGCTTTCCCTTGGACTCCCAGATGTAGAGAAATGCCCTGCGCAGCACAGAAACCTGTCACACCATGGGTGGAATAGGGAGATACAAATTCGTGTTTGCGTTAGTGGCAGGGGTAAGCTGCACAAGCATGTGCTGTCCTGTCACACGTTTTCCCCGTCAGACGCAGTGCAAAAGCTTTCCGCTTGCATTAAGAGCAAAGAAAGTCATAAGCCGCGACTCCGCAGTTCGGAGAAGGTAACCGCAGGAGGCGAGCGTCCTCAGGCAGAAGCTGCTTTTCGGATTTCTTAACAATCGGCCAAAGTACCATGTGTGTCTGAGGGAGAGTAGCGGTCAGCGCGCGGGGGGTGGAAGGCGCGATCGCTGCGGGCAGGCGAATAAGGAAGGTGTTAAACAGGCATCTGGCGCGTGAAACTTTCAGACTGCAAGTGGAAACTAGCTGCCACTCGCACGCTTGCTTAATAGTCGCTAGTTGTCGTGTAAAGGATGTACGGCCACGACTTCCTTCTGCTGCTCCCTACTGCTGTTGGTGATATCTGCGACAACAATTGCTCTTTCCCTTGGACTCCCAGATGCAGACAAATGCCCCTCGCGGCACATTAAGCTGTCACACCATGGGTGGAATAGGGAGCTGCAAATCCGTGCTTGCGTTAGTGGCAGAGGTAAGCTGCACAAACATGTGATGTTCTGTCACACGTTCTCCTCGCCAGACGCAGTGCAAAAGCTTTCCGCTTGCATTAAGCGCAAGAAAGGCATAAGCCGCGACTCGGCAGTTCGGAGAAGGTAACCGCAGGAGGCGAGCGTCCTCAGGCAAAAGCTGCTTTTCGGATTTCTTAACAACCGGCCAAAGTACCATGTGTGTCTGTGGTACTCTGCCGTTCAGCCCGCGGGAGGTGCAATGTGCGAGCCCTGCGGGCAGGCGAATAAGGAAGGTGCTGAACTGGCATCTGGCACGCGAAACTTTCAGACTGCAAGTGGAAATTAGCTGCCACTCGCACGCTTGCTTATAAGTCTCTAGTTGTCTTGTGGAGGAAGTACGACCCCGACTTCTTTCTGCTGCTCTCTATTGCTGTTGCTGATCTCTGCGACAACAATTGCGCTTACCGTTGGACTCCCAGATGCAGAGAAAAGCACTGCGCAGCACAGAAAAGTGTCACAGCCTAGGTGGAATAGGGAGCTGCAAATCCGTGTTTGCGTTAATAGCAGGTGTAAGCTGCACAAACATGTGCTGTCCTGTCACACGTTCTCCTCGCCAGACGCAGTGAAAAAGCTTTCCGCTTGCATTAAGCGCAAGAAAAGCAGAAGCCGCGATTCCGTAGTTCCGAGAAGGTAACCGCAGGAGGCGAACCTCTTTCGTCAGAAGCTGCTTTCCGGAGTTCTTGTCAACCGGCCAAAGTACCATGTGTGTCTGAGGGAGAGTAGCGGTCATATCGCAGTAGGTGCAAAGCGCGAGGGCGGCGGGTAGGCGAATAAGGAAGGTGTTGAACAGTCATCTGGCGCGTGAAACATTCAGAGTGCCAGTGGAAATTAGCTGCCACTTGCACGCTTGCTTAATAGTCGCTAGTTGTCATGTAAAGGATGTACGGCCACGACTTCCTTCTGCTGCTCCCTACTGCTGTTGCTGATCTCTGCGACAACAATTGCGCTTTCCCTTGGACTCCCAGATGCAGAGAAATGCCCCTCGCGGCACAGAAAGCTGTCACACCATGGGTGGAATAGGGAGCTGCAAATCCGAGTTTGCGTTAGTGGCAGGGGTAAGCTGCACAAGCATGTGCTGTCCTGTCACACGTTCTCCTCGCCAGACGCAGTGCAAAACCTTTCCGCTTGCATTAAGAGCAAAGAAAGGCATAAGCCGCGACTCCGCAGTTCGGAGAAGGCAACCGCAGGAGGCTAGCGTCCTCAGGCAGAAGCTGCTTTTAGGATTTCTTAACAACCGGCCAAAGTACCATGTGTGTCTGTGGTACTCTGCCGTTCAGCCCGCGGGAGGTGCAATGTGCGAGCCCTGCGGGCAGGCGAATAAGGAAGGTGCTGAACTGGCATCTGGCACGCGAAACTTTCAGACTGCAAGTGGAAATTAGCTGCCACTCGCACGCTTGCTTATAAGTCTCTAGTTGTCTTGTGGAGGAAGTACGACCCCGACTTCTTTCTGCTGCTCTCTATTGCTGTTGCTGATCTCTGCGACAACAATTGCGCTTTCCCTTGGACTCCCAGATCTAGAGAAATGCCCTGCGCAGCACAGAAACCTGTCACACCATGGGTGGAATAGGGAGATACAAATTCGTGTTTGCGTTAGTGGCAGGGGTAAGCTGCACAAGCATGTGCTGTCCTGTCACACGTTCTCCTCGCCAGAAGCAGTGCAATAGCTTTCCGCTTGCATTAAGCGCAAGAAAAGCAGAAGCCGCGATTCCGTAGTTCCGAGAAGGTAACCGCAGGAGGCGAACCTCTTTCGTCAGAAGCTGCTTTTCGGATTTCTTAACAATCGGCCAAAGTACCATGTGTGTCTGAGGGAGAGTAGCGGTCATATCGCAGTAGGTGCAAAGCGCGAGCGCGGCGGGTAGGCGAATAAGGAAGGTGTTGAACAGTCATCTGGCGCGTGAAACTTTCAGAGTGCCAGTGGAAATTAGCTGCCACTCGCACGCTTGCTTAATAGTCGCTAGTTGTCATGTAAAGGATGTACGGCCACGACTTCCTTCTGCTGCTCCCTACTGCTGTTGCTGATCTGTGCGACAACAATTGCTCTTTCCCTTGGACTCCCAGATGCAGAGAAATGCCCCTCGCCGCACATTAAGCTGTCACACCATGGGTGGAATAGGGAGCTGCAAATCCGTGCTTGCGTTAGTGGCAGAAGTAAGCTGCACAAACATGTGATGTTCTGTCACACGTTCTCCTCGCCAGACGCAGTGCAAAACCTTTCCGCTTACATTAAGAGCAAGAAAGAAATAAGCCGCCACTCCGCAGTTCGGAGATGGTAACCGCAGGAGGCGAGCGTCCTCAGGCAGAAGCTGCTTTTCGGATTTTTAACAACCGGCCAAAGTACCATGTGTGTGTGAGGGAGAGTGCCGGTCACCGCGCGGGGGGTGCAAAGCGCGAACGCTGCGGGCAGGCGAATAAGGAAGGTGTTAAACAGGCATCTGGCGCGTGAAACTTTCAGTGTGCAAGTGGAAACTTCCTGCCACTCGCACGCTTGCTTAATAGTCGCTAGTTGTCGTGTAAAGGATGTACGGCCACGACTTCCTTCTGCTGCTCCCTACTGCTGTTGCTGATCTCTGCGAAAACAATTGCTCTTTCCCTTGGACTCCTAGATGCAGAGAAATGCCCCTCGCGGCACAGAAAGCTGTCACACCATGGGTGGAATAGGGAGCTGCAAATCCGTGTTTGCGTTAGTGGCAGGGGTAAGCTGCACTAGCATGTGCTGTCCTGTCACACGTTCTCCTCGTCAGACGCAGTGCAAAAGCTTTCCGCTTGCATTAAGAGCAAAGAAAGGCATAAGCCGCGACTCCGCAGTTCGGAGAAGGTAACCGCAGGAGGCGAGCGTCCTCAGGCAGAAGCTGCTTTTCGGATTTCTTAACAACCGGCCAAAGTACCAAGTGTGTGTGATGGAGAGTGCCGGTCAGCGCCCGGGATGTGCAAAGCGCGAACCCTGCGGGCAGGCGAATAAGGAAGGTGTTGAATAGTCATCTGGCGCGTGAAACTTTCAGAGTGCCAGTGGAAATTAGCTGCCACTTGCACGCTTGCTTAATAGTCGCTAGTTGTCGTGTAAAGGATGTACGGCCACGACTTCCTTCTGCTGCTCCCTACTGCTGTTGCTGATCTCTGCGACAACAATTGCGCTTTCCCTTGGACTCCCAGATGCAGAGAAAAGCACTGCGCAGCACAGAAAAGTGTCACAGCCTAGGTGGAATAGGGAGCTGCAAACCCGCACTTGCGTTAATAGCAGGTGTAAGCTGCACAAACATGTGCTGTCCTGTCACACGTTCTCCTCGCCAGACGCAGTGCAAAAGCTTTCCGCTTGCATTAAGCGCAAGAAAAGCAGAAGCCACGATTCCGTAGTTCCGAGAAGGTAACCGCAGGAGGCGAGCCTCCTTCGTCAGAAGCAGCTTCCCGGAGTTCTTGTCAACCGGCCAAAGTACCATGTGTGTCTGAGGGAGAGTAGCGGTCATATCGCGGGATGTGCAAAGCGCGAGCGCGGCGGGCAGGCGAATAAGGAAGGTGTTGAACAGTCATCTGGCGCGTGAAACTTTCAGACTGCAAGTGGAAACTACCTGCCACTCGCACGCTTGCTTAATAGTCGCTAGTTGTCGTGTAAAGGATGTACGGCCACGACTTCCTTCTGCTGCTCCCTACTGCTGTTGCTGATCTCTGCGACAACAATTGCTCTTTCCCTTGGACTCCCAGATGCAGAGAAATGCCCCTCGCGGCACATTAAGCTGTCACACCATGGGTGGAATAGGGAGCTGCAAATCCGTGCTTGCGTTAGTGGCAGAAGTAAGCTGCACAAACATGTGCTGTCCTGTCACACGTTCTCCTCGTCAGACGCAGTGCAAAAGCTTTCCGCTTGCATTAAGAGCAAAGAAAGGCATAAGCCGCGACTCCGCAGTTCGGAGAAGGTAACCGCAGGAGGCTAGCGTCCTCAGGCAGAAGCTGCTTTTCGGATTTCTTAACAACCGGCCAAAGTACCATGTGTGTGTGATGGAGAGTGCCGGTCAGCGCCCGGGAGGTGCAAAGCGCGAACGCTGCGGGCAGGCGAATAAGGAAGGTGTTGAACAAGCATCTGGCGCGTGAAACTTTCAGACTGCAAGTGAAAACTACTTGCCTCTCGCACGCTTGCTTAATAGTCGCTAGTTGTCGTGTAAAGGATGTACGACCCTGACTTCTTTCTGCTGCTCTCTATTGCTGTTGCTGATCTCTGCGACAACAATTGCGCTTTCCCTTGGACTCCCAGATCTAGAGAAATGCCCTGCGCAGCACAGAAAGCTGTCACACCATGGGTGGAATAGGGAGCTGCAAATCCGTGTTTGCGTTAGTGGCAGGGGTAAGCTGCACAAGCATGTGCTGTCCTGTCACACGTTCTCCTCGTCAGACGCAGTGCAAAACCTTTCCGCTTGCATTGAGAGCAAAGAAAGGCATAAGCCGCGACTCCGCAGTTCCGAGAAGGTAACCGCAGGAGGCTAGCGTCCTCAGGCAGAAGCTGCTTTTCGGATTTCTTAACAACCGGCCAAAGTATCAAGTGTGTGTGATGGAGAGTGCCGGTCAGCGCCCGGGAGGTGCAAAGCGCGAACCCTGCGGGCAGGCGAATAAGGAAGGTGTTGAATAGTCATCTGGCGCGTGAAACTTTCAGAGTGCCAGTGGAAATTAGCTGCCACTTGCACGTTTGCTTAATAGTCGCTAGTTGTCATGTAAAGGATGTACGGCCACGACTTCCTTCTGCTGCTCCCTACTGCTGTTGCTGATCTCTGCGACAACAATTGCTCTTTCCCTTGGACTCCCAGATGCAGAGAAATGCCCCTCGCCGCACATTAAGCTGTCACACCATGGGTGGAATAGGGAGCTGCAAATCCTTGCTTGCGTTAGTGGCAGGGGTAAGCTTCACAAACATGTGATGTTCTGTCACACGTTCTCCTCGCCAGACGCAGTGCAAAAGCTTTCTGCTTACATTACGAGCAAGAAAGGCATAAGCCGCGACTCGGCAGTTCGGAGATGGTAACCGCAGGAGGCGAGCGTCCTCAGGCAAAAGCTGCTTTTCGGATTTCTTAACAACCGGCCAAAGTACCATGTGTGTCTGTGGTACTCTGCCGGTCAGACCGCGGGGGGTGCAAGGTGCGAGCGCGGCGGGCAGGCGAATAAGGAAGGTGCTGAACTGGCATCTGGCACGCGAGACTTTCAGACTGCAAGTGGAAATTAGCTGCCACTCGCACGCTTGCTTATAAGTCTCTAGTTGTCTTGTGGAGGAAGTACGACCCTGACTTCTTTCTGCTGCTCTCTATTGCTGTTGCTGATCTCTGCGACAACAATTGCGCTTTCCCTTGGACTCCCAGATGCAGAGAAATGCCCTGCGCAGCACAGAAACCTGTCACACCATGGGTGGAATAGGGAGATACAAATTCGTGTTTGCGTTAGTGGCAGGGGTAAGCTGCACAAGCATGTGCTGTCCTGTCACACGTTTTCCTCGTCAGACGCAGTGCAAAAGCTTTCCGCTTGCATTAAGAGCAAAGAAAGTCATAAGCCGCGACTCCGCAGTTCGGAGAAGGTAACCGCAGGAGGCTAGCGTCCTCAGGCAGAAGCTGCTTTTCGGATTTCTTAACAATCGGCCAAAGTACCATGTGTGTCTGAGGGAGAGTTGCGGTCAGCGCGCGGGGGGTGGAAGGCGCGATCGATGCGGGCAGGCGAATAAGGAAGGTGTTAAACAGGCATCTGGCGCGTGAAACTTTCAGAGTGCAAGTGGAAACTACCTGCCACTCGCACGCTTGCTTAATAGTCGCTAGTTGTCGTGTAAAGGATGTACGGCCACGACTTCCTTCTGCTGCTCCCTACTGCTGTTGCTGATCTCTGCGACAACAATTGCTCTTCCCCTTGGACTCCCAGATGCAGAGAAATACCCCTCGCGGCACATTAAGCTGTCACACCATGGGTGGAATAGGGAGCTGCAAATCCGTGCTTGCGTTAGTGGCAGAGGTAAGCTGCACAAACATGTGATGTTCTGTCACACGTTCTCCTCGCCAGACGCAGTGCAAAAGCTTTCCGCTTGCATTAAGAGCAAAGAAAGGCATAAGCCGCGACTCGGCAGTTCGGAGAAGGTAACCGCAGGAGGCGAGCGTCCTCAGGCAAAAGCTGCTTTTAGGATTTCTTAACAACCGGCCAAAGTACCATGTGTGTCTGTGGTACTCTGCCGTTCAGCCCGCGGGAGTTGCAAAGTGCGAGCCCTGCGGGCAGGCGAATAAGGAAGGTGCTGAACTGGCATCTGGCACGCGAAACTTTCAGACTGCAAGTGGAAATTAGCTGCCACTCGCACGCTTGCTTATAAGTCTCTAGTTGTCTTGTGGAGGAAGTACGACCCCGACTTCTTTCTGCTGCTCTCTATTGCTGTTGCTGATCTCTGCGACAACAATTGCGCTTTCCCTTGGACTCCCAGATGTAGAGAAATGCCCTGCGCAGCAGAGAAACCAGTCACACCATGGGTGGAATAGGGAGATACAAATTCGTGTTTGCGTTAGTGGCAGGGGTAAGCTGCACAAGCATGTGCTGTCCTGTCACACGTTCTCCTCGCCAGACGCAGTGCAATAGCTTTCCGCTTGCATTAAGAGCAAAGAAAGGCATAAGCCGCGACTCCGCAGTTCGGATAAGGTAACCGCAGGAGGCGAGCGTCCTCAGGCAGAAGCTGCTTTTCGGATTTCTTAACAACCGGCCAAAGTACCATGTGTGTGTGAGGGAGAGTGCCGGTCAGCGCGCGGGGGGTGGAAGGCGCGAACGCTGCGGGCAGGCGAATAAGGAAGGTGTTGAACAGGCATCTGGCGCGTGAAACTTTCAGAGTGCAAGTGGAAACTACCTGCCACTCGCACCCTTGCTTAATAGTCGCTAGTTGTCGTGTAAAGGATGTACGGCCACGACTTCCTTCTGCTGCTCCCTACTGCTGTTGCTGATCTCTGCGACAACAATTGCGCTTTCCCTTGGACTCCCAGATGCAGAGAAAAGCACTGCGCAGCACAGAAAAGTGTCACAGCCTAGGTGGAATAGGGAGCTGCAAATCCGTGTTTGCGTTAATAGCAGGTGTAAGCTGCACAAACATGTGCTGTCCTGTCACACGTTCTCCTCGCCAGACGCAGTGCAAAAGCTCTCCGCTTGCATTAAGCGCAAGAAAAGCAGAAGCCGCGATTCCGTAGTTCCGAGAAGGTAACCGCAGGAGGCGAACCTCCTTCGTCAGAAGCTGCTTTCCGGAGTTCTTGTCAACCGGCCAAAGTACCATGTGTGTGTGAGGGAGAGTAGCGGTCATATCGCAGTAGGTGCAAAGCGCGAGCGCGGCGGGTAGGCGAATAAGGAAGGTGTTGAACAGTCATCTGGCGCGTGAAACTTTCAGAGGGCCAGTGGAAATTAGCTGCCACTTGCACGCTTGCTTAATAGTCGCTAGTTGTCGTGTAAAGGATGTACGGCCACGACTTCCTTCTGCTGCTCCCTACTGCTGTTGCTGATCTCTGCGACAACAATTGCTCTTTCCCTTGGACTCCCAGATGCAGAGAAATGCTCCTCGCGGCACAGAAAGCTGTCACACCATGGGTGGCATAGGGAGCTGTAAATCCGTGCTTGCGCTAGTGGCAGAGGTAAGCTGCACAAGCATGTGCTGTCCTGTCACACGTTCTCCTCGTCAGACGCAGTGCAAAAGCTTTCCGCTTGCATTAAGAGCAAAGAAAGGCATAAGCCGCGACTCCGCAGTTCCGAGAAGGTAACCGCAGGAGGCTAGCGTCCTCAGGCAGAAGCTGCTTTTCGGATTTCTTAACAACCGGCCAAAGTACCATGTGTGTGTGATGGAGAGTGCCGGTCAGCGCCCGGGAGGTGCAAAGCGCGAACGCTGCGGGCAGGCGAATAAGGAAGGTGTTGAACAAGCATCTGGCGCGTGAAACTTTCAGACTGCAAGTGAAAACTACTTGCCTCTCGCACGCTTGCTTAATAGTCGCTAGTTGTCGTGTAAAGGATGTACGGCCACGACTTCCTTCTGCTGCTCCCTACTGCTGTTGCTGATCTCTGCGACAACAATTGCGCTTTCCCTTGGACTCCCAGATGCAGAGAAATGCCCCTCGCGGCACAGAAAGCTGTCACACCATGGGTGGAATAGGGAGCTGCAAATCCGTGTTTGCGTTAGTGGCAGAGGTAAGCTGCACAAACATGTGATGTTCTGTCACACGTTCTCCTCGTCAGACGCAGTGCAAAATCTTTCTGCTTACATTACGAGCAAGAAAGGCATAAGCCGCGACTCGGCAGTTCGGAGAAGGTAACCGCAGGAGGCGAGCGTCCTCAGGCAAAAGCTGCTTTTCGGATTTCTTAACAACCGGCCAAAGTACCATGTGTGTCTGTGGTACTCTGCCGGTCAGGGCCCGGGAGGTGCAAAGCGCGATCGCGGCGGGCAGGCGAATAAGGAAGGTGCTGAACAGGCATCTGGCACGCGAAACTTTCAGACTGCAAGTGGAAATTAGCTGCCACTCGCACGCTTGCTTATAAGTCTCTAGTTGTCTTGTGGAGGAAGTACGACCCCGACTTCTTTCTGCTGCTCTCTATTGCTGTTGCTGATCTCTGCGACAACAATTGCGCTTTCCCTTGGACTCCCAGATCTAGAGAAATGCCCTGCGCAGCACAGAAAGCTGTCACACCATGGGTGGAATAGGGAGCTGCAAATCCGTGTTTGCGTTAGTGGCAGGGGTAAGCTGCACAAGCATGTGCTGTCCTGTCACACGTTTTCCTCGTCAGACGCAGTGCAAAAGCTTTCCGCTTGCATTAAGAGCAAAGAAAGTCATAAGCCGCGACTACGCAGTTCGGAGAAGGTAACCGCAGGAGGCTAGCGTCCTCAGGCAGAAGCTGCTTTTCGGGTTTCTTAACAATCGGCCAAAGTATCAAGTGTGTGTGATGGAGAGTGCCGGTCAGCGCCCGGGAGGTGCAAAGCGCGAACCCTGCGGGCAGGCGAATAAGGAAGGTGTTGAATAGTCATCTGGCGCGTGAAACTTTCAGAGTGCCAGTGGAAATTAGCTGCCACTTGCACGTTTGCTTAATAGTCGCTAGTTGTCATGTAAAGGATGTACGGCCACGACTTCCTTCTGCTGCTCCCTACTGCTGTTGCTGATCTCTGCGACAACAATTGCTCTTTCCCTTGGACTCCCAGATGCAGAGAAATGCCCCTCGCCGCACATTAAGCTGTCACACCATGGGTGGAATAGGGAGCTGCAAATCCTTGCTTGCGTTAGTGGCAGGGGTAAGCTTCACAAACATGTGATGTTCTGTCACACGTTCTCCTCGCCAGACGCAGTGCAAAAGCTTTCTGCTTACATTACGAGCAAGAAAGGCATAAGCCGCGACTCGGCAGTTCGGAGAAGGTAACCGCAGGAGGCGAGCGTCCTCAGGCAAAAGCTGCTTTTCGGATTTCTTAACAACCGGCCAAAGTACCATGTGTGTCTGTGGTACTCTGCCGGTCAGCCCGCGGGGGGTGCAAGGTGCGAGCGCGGCGGGCAGGCGAATAAGGAAGGTGCTGAACTGGCATCTGGCACGCGAAACTTTCAGACTGCAAGTGGAAATTAGCTGCCACTCGCACGCTTGCTTATAAGTCTCTAGTTGTCTTGTGGAGGAAGTACGACCCTGACTTCTTTCTGCTGCTCTCTATTGCTGTTGCTGATCTCTGCGACAACAATTGCGCTTTCCCTTGGATTCCCAGATGCAGAGAAATGCCCTGCGCAGCACAGAAACCTGTCACACCATGGGTGGAATAGGGAGATACAAATTCGTGTTTGCGTTAGTGGCAGGGGTAAGCTGCACAAGCATGTGCTGTCCTGTCACACGTTTTCCTCGTCAGACGCAGTGCAAAAGCTTTCCGCTTGCATTAAGAGCAAAGAAAGTCATAAGCCGCGACTACGCAGTTCGGAGAAGGTAACCGCAGGAGGCTAGCGTCCTCAGGCAGAAGCTGCTTTTCGGATTTCTTAACAATCGGCCAAAGTACCATGTGTGTCTGAGGGAGAGTAGCGGTCAGCGCGCGGGGGGTGGAAGGCGCGATCGCTGCGGGCAGGCGAATAAGGAAGGTGTTAAACAGGCATCTGGCGCGTGAAACTTTCAGAGTGCAAGTGGAAACTACCTGCCACTCGCACGCTTGCTTAATAGTCGCTAGTTGTCGTGTAAAGGATGTACGGCCACGACTTCCTTCTGCTGCTCCCTACTGCTGTTGCTGATCTCTGCGACAACAATTGCTCTTTCCCTTGGACTCCCAGATGCAGAAAAATGCCCCTCGCGGCACAGAAAGCTGTCACACCATGGGTGGAATAGGGAGCTGCAAATCCGAGTTTGCGTTAGTGGCAGGGGTAAGCTGCACAAGCATGTGCTGTCCTGTCACACGTTCTCCTCGCCAGACGCAGTGCAAAACCTTTCCGCTTGCATTAAGAGCAAAGAAAGGCATAAGCCGCGACTCCGCAGTTCGGAGAAGGTAACCGCAGGAGGCTAGCGTCCTCAGGCAGAAGCTGCTTTTAGGATTTCTTAACAACCGGCCAAAGTACCATGTGTGTCTGTGGTACTCTGCCGTTCAGCCCGCGGGAGGTGCAATGTGCGAGCCCTGCGGGCAGGCGAATAAGGAAGGTGCTGAACTGGCATCTGGCACGCGAAACTTTCAGACTGCAAGTGGAAATTAGCTGCCACTCGCACGCTTGCTTATAAGTCTCTAGTTGTCTTGTGGAGGAAGTACGACCCCGACTTCTTTCTGCTGCTCTCTATTGCTGTTGCTGATCTCTGCGACAACAATTGCTCTTTCCCTTGGACTCCCAGATCTAGAGAAATGCCCTGCGCAGCACAGAAACCTGTCACACCATGGGTGGAAAAGGGAGATACAAATTCGTGTTTGCGTTAGTGGCAGGGGTAAGCTGCACAAGCATGTGCTGTCCTGTCACACGTTCTCCTCGCCAGAAGCAGTGCAATAGCTTTCCGCTTGCATTAAGCGCAAGAAAAGCAGAAGCCGCGATTCCGTAGTTCGGAGAAGGTAACCGCAGGAGGCGAACCTCTTTCGTCAGAAGCTGCTTTTCGGATTTCTTAACAATCGGCCAAAGTACCATGTGTGTCTGAGGGAGAGTAGCGGTCATATCGCAGTAGGTGCAAAGCGCGAGCGCGGCGGGTAGGCGAATAAGGAAGGTGTTGAACAGTCATCTGGCGCGTGAAACTTTCAGAGTGCCAGTGGAAATTAGCTGCCACTCGCACGCTTGCTTAATAGTCGCTAGTTGTCATGTAAAGGATGTACGGCCACGACTTCCTTCTGCTGCTCCCTACTGCTGTTGCTGATCTGTGCGACAACAATTGCTCTTTCCCTTGGACTCCCAGATGCAGAGAAATGCCCCTCGCCGCACATTAAGCTGTCACACCATGGGTGGAATAGGGAGCTGCAAATCCGTGCTTGCGTTAGTGGCAGAAGTAAGCTGCACAAACATGTGATGTTCTGTCACACGTTCTCCTCGCCAGACACAGTGCAAAACCTTTCCGCTTACATTAAGAGCAAGAAAGAAATAAGCCGCCACTCCGCAGTTCGGAGATGGTAACCGCAGGAGGCGAGCGTCCTCAGGCAGAAGCTGCTTTTCGGATTTTTAACAACCGGCCAAAGTACCATGTGTGTGTGAGGGAGAGTGCCGGTCACCGCGCGGGGGGTGCAAAGCGCGAACGCTGCGGGCAGGCGAATAAGGAAGGTGTTAAACAGGCATCTGGCGCGTGAAACTTTCAGTGTGCAAGTGGAAACTACCTGCCACTCGCACGCTTGCTTAATAGTCGCTAGTTGTCGTGTAAAGGATGTACGGCCACGACTTCCTTCTGCTGCTCCCTACTGCTGTTGCTGATCTCTGCGACAACAATTGCGCTTTCCCTTGGACTCCCAGATGCAGAGAAAAGCACTGCGCAGCACAGAAAAGTGTCACAGCCTAGGTGGAATAGGGAGCTGCAAATCCGCACTTGCGTTAATAGCAGGTGTAAGCTGCACAAACATGTGCTGTCCTGTCACACGTTCTCCTCGCCAGACGCAGTGCAAAAACTTTCCGCTTGCATTAAGAGCAAAGAAAGGCATAAGCCGCGACTCCGCAGTTCGGAGAAGGTAACCGCAGGAGGCGAGCGTCCTCAGGCAGAAGCTGCTTTTCGGATTTCTTAACAACCGGCCAAAGTACCAAGTGTGTGTGATGGAGAGTGCCGGTCAGCGCCCGGGATGTGCAAAGCGCGAACGCTGCGGGCAGGCGAATAAGGAAGGTGTTGAATAGTCATCTGGCGCGTGAAACTTTCAGAGTGCCAGTGGAAATTAGCTGCCACTTGCACGCTTGCTTAATAGTCGCTAGTTGTCGTGTAAAGGATGTACGGCCACGACTTCCTTCTGCTGCTCCCTACTGCTGTTGCTGATCTCTGCGACAACAATTGCGCTTTCCCTTGGACTCCCAGATGCAGAGAAAAGCACTGCGCAGCACAGAAAAGTGTCACAGCCTAGGTGGAATAGGGAGCTGCAAATCCGCACTTGCGTTAATAGCAGGTGTAAGCTGCACAAACATGTGCTGTCCTGTCACACGTTCTCCTCGCCAGACGCAGTGCAAAAGCTTTCCGCTTGCATTAAGCGCAAGAAAAGGAGAAGCCACGATTCCGTAGTTCCGAGAAGGTAACCGCAGGAGGCGAGCCTCCTTCGTCAGAAGCAGCTTTCCGGAGTTCTTGTCAACCGGCCAAAGTACCATGTGTGTCTGAGGGAGAGTAGCGGTCATATCGCGGGATGTGCAAAGCGCGAGCGCGGCGGGCAGGCTAATAAGGAAGGTGTTGAACAAGCATCTGGCGCGTGAAACTTTCAGACTGCAAGTGGAAACTACCTGCCACTCGCACGCTTGCTTAATAGTCGCTAGTTGTCGTGTAAAGGATGTACGGCCACGACTTCCTTCTGCTGCTCCCTACTGCTGTTGCTGATCTCTGCGACAACAATTGCTCTTTCCCTTGGACTCCCAGATGCAGAGAAATGCCCCTCGCGGCACATTAAGCTGTCACACCATGGGTGGAATAGGGAGCTGCAAATCCGTGCTTGCGTTAGTGGCAGAAGTAAGCTGCACAAACATGTGCTGTCCTGTCACACGTTCTCCTCGTCAGACGCAGTGCAAAAGCTTTCCGCTTGCATTAAGAGCAAAGAAAGGCATAAGCCGCGACTCCGCAGTTCGGAGAAGGTAACCGCAGGAGGCTAGCGTCCTCAGGCAAAAGCTGCTTTTCGGATTTCTTAACAACCGGCCAAAGTACCATGTGTGTCTGTGGTACTCTGCCGGTCAGCCCGCGGGGGGTGCAATGTGCGAGCGCGGCGGGCAGGCGAATAAGGAAGGTGCTGAACAGGCATCTGGCACGCGAAACTTTCAGACTGCAAGTGAAAACTACTTGCCTCTCGCACGCTTGCTTAATAGTCGCTAGTTGTCATGTAAAGGATGTACGGCCACGACTTCTTTCTACTGCTCTCTATTGCTGTTGCTGATCTCTGCGACAACAATTGCGCTTTCCCTTGGACTCCCAGATGCAGAGAAATGCCCTGCGCAGCACAGAAACCTGTCACACCATGGGTGGAATAGGGAGATACAAATTCGTGTTTGCGTTAGTGGCAGGGGCAAGCTGCACAAGCATGTGCTGTCCTGTCACACGTTTTCCTCGTCAGACGCAGTGCAAAAGCTTTCCGCTTGCATTAAGAGCAAAGAAAGTCATAAGCCGCGACTCCGCAGTTCGGAGAAGGTAACCGCAGGAGGCTAGCGTCCTCAGGCAGAAGCTGCTTTTCGGATTTCTTAACAATCGGCCAAAGTACCATGTGTGTCTGAGGGAGAGTTGCGGTCAGCGCGCGGGGTTGGAAGGCGCGATCGATGCGGGCAGGCGAATAAGGAAGGTGTTAAACAGGCATCTGGCGCGTGAAACTTTCAGAGTGCAAGTGGAAACTACCTGCCACTCGCACGCTTGCTTAATAGTCGCTAGTTGTCGTGTAAAGGATGTACGGCCACGACTTCCTTCTGCTGCTCCCTACTGCTGTTGCTGATCTCTGCGACAACAATTGCTCTTTCCCTTGGACTCCCAGATGCAGAGAAATGCCCCTCGCGGCACATTAAGCTGTCACACCATGGGTGGAATAGGGAGCTGCAAATCCGTGCTTGCGTTAGTGGCAGAGGTAAGCTGCACAAACATGTGATGTTCTGTCACACGTTCTCCTCGCCAGACGAAGTGCAAAAGCTTTCCGCTTGCATTAAGAGCAAAGAAAGGCATAAGCCGCGACTCCGCAGTTCGGAGAAGGTAACCGCAGGAGGCGAGCGTCCTCAGGCAAAAGCTGCTTTTAGGATTTCTTAACAACCGGCCAAAGTACCATGTGTGTCTGTGGTACTCTGCCGTTCAGCCCGCGGGAGTTGCAAAGTGCGAGCCCTGCGGGCAGGCGAATAAGGAAGGTGCTGAACAGGCATCTGGCACGCGAAACTTTCAGACTGCAAGTGGAAATTAGCTGCCACTCGCACGCTTGCTTATAAGTCTCTAGTTGTCTTGTGGAGGAAGTACGACCCCGACTTCTTTCTGCTGCTCTCTATTGCTGTTGCTGATCTCTGCGACAACAATTGCGCTTTCCCTTGGACTCCCAGATGTAGAGAAATGCCCTGCGCAGCACAGAAACCAGTCACACCATGGGTGGAATAGGGAGATACAAATTCGTGTTTGCGTTAGTGGCAGGGGTAAGCTGCACAAGCATGTGCTGTCCTGTCACACGTTCTCCTCGCCAGACGCAGTGCAATAGCTTTCCGCTTGCATTAAGAGCAAAGAAAGGCATAAGCCGCGACTCCGCAGTTCGGATAAGGTAACCGCAGGAGGCGAGCGTCCTCAGGCAGAAGCTGCTTTTCGGATTTCTTAACAACCGGCCAAAGTACCATGTGTGTGTGAGGGAGAGTGCCGGTCAGCGCGCGGGGGGTGGAAGGCGCGAACGCTGCGGGCAGGCGAATAAGGAAGGTGTTGAACAGGCATCTGGCGCGTGAAACTTTCAGAGTGCAAATGGAAACTACCTGCCACTCGCACCCTTGCTTAATAGTCGCTAGTTGTCGTGTAAAGGATGTACGGCCACGACTTCCTTCTGCTGCTCCCTACTGCTGTTGCTGATCTCTGCGACAACAATTGCGCTTTCCCTTGGACTCCCAGATGCAGAGAAAAGCACTGCGCAGCACAGAAAAGTGTCACAGCCTAGGTGGAATAGGGAGCTGCAAATCCGTGTTTGCGTTAATAGCAGGTGTAAGCTGCACAAACATGTGCTGTCCTGTCACACGTTCTCCTCGCCAGACGCAGTGCAAAAGCTCTCCGCTTGCATTAAGCGCAAGAAAAGCAGAAGCCGCGATTCCGTAGTTCCGAGAAGGTAACCGCAGGAGGCGAACCTCCTTCGTCAGAAGCTGCTTTCCGGAGTTCTTGTCAACCGGCCAAAGTACCATGTGTGTGTGAGGGAGAGTAGCGGTCATATCGCAGTAGGTGCAAAGCGCGAGCGCGGCGGGTAGGCGAATAAGGAAGGTGTTGAACAGTCATCTGGCGCGTGAAACTTTCAGAGTGCCAGTGGAAATTAGCTGCCACTTGCACGCTTGCTTAATAGTCGCTAGTTGTCGTGTAAATGATGTACGGCCACGACTTCCTTCTGCTGCTCCCTACTGCTGTTGCTGATCTCTGCGACAACAATTGCTCTTTCCCTTGGACTCCCAGATGCAGAGAAATGCTCCTCGCGGCACAGAAAGCTGTCACACCATGGGTGGCATAGGGAGCTGTAAATCCGTACTTGCGTTAATAGCAGGTGTAAGCTGCACAAGCATGTGCTGTCCTGTCACACGTTCTTCTCGCCAGACGCAGTGCAAAAGCTTTCCGCTTACATTAAGAGCAAGAAAGAAATAAGCAGCCACTCCGCGGTTCGGAGATGGTAACCGCAGGAGGCGAGCGTCCTCAGGCAGAAGCTGCTTTTCGGATTTCTAAACAACCGGCCAAAGTACCATGTGTGTGAGGGAGAGTGCCGGTCAGCGCGCGGGTGGTGGAAAGCGCGAAAGCGGCGGGCAGGCGAATAAGGAAGGTGCTGAACAGGCATCTGGCACGCGAAACTTTCAGACTGCTTTTGGAAATTAGCTGCCACTCGCATGCTTGCTTAATAGTCGCTAGTTGTCGTGTAAAGGATGTTCGGCCACGACTTCCTTCTGCTGCTCCCTACTGCTGTTGCTGATCTCTGCGACAACAATTGCTCTTTCCCTTGGACTCCCAGATGCAGAGAAATGCTCCTCGCGGCACAGAAAGCTGTCACACCATGGGTGGCATAGGGAGCTGTAAATCCGTGCTTGCGCTAGTGGCAGAGGTAAGCTGCACAAGCATGTGCTGTCCTGTCACACGTTCTCCTCGTCAGACGCAGTGCAAAAGCTTTCCGCTTGCATTAAGAGCAAAGAAAGGCATAAGCCGCGACTCCGCAGTTCGGAGAAGGTAACCGCAGGAGGCTAGCGTCCTCAGGCAGAAGCTGCTTTTCGGATTTCTTAACAACTGGCCAAAGTACCATGTGTGTGTGATGGAGAGTGCCGGTCAGCGCCCGGGAGGTGCAAAGCGCGAACGCTGCGGGCAGGCGAATAAGGAAGGTGTTGAACAAGCATCTGGCGCGTGAAACTTTCAGACTGCAAGTGAAAACTACTTGCCTCTCGCACGCTTGCTTAATAGTCGCTAGTTGTCGTGTAAAGGATGTACGGCCACGACTTCCTTCTGCTGCTCCCTACTGCTGTTGCTGATCTCTGCGACAACAATTGCGCTTTCCCTTGGACTCCCAGATGCAGAGAAATGCCCCTCGCGGCACAGAAAGCTGTCACACCATGGGTGGAATAGGGAGCTGCAAATCCGTGTTTGCGTTAGTGGCAGAGGTAAGCTGCACAAACATGTGATGTTCTGTCACACGTTCTCCTCGTCAGACGCAGTGCAAAATCTTTCTGCTTACATTACGAGCAAGAAAGGCATAAGCCGCGACTCGGCAGTTCGGAGAAGGTAACCGCAGGAGGCGAGCGTCCTCAGGCAAAAGCTGCTTTTCGGATTTCTTAACAACCGGCCAAAGTACCATGTGTGTCTGTGGTACTCTGCCGGTCAGCGCCCGGGAGGTGCAAAGCGCGATCGCGGCGGGCAGGCGAATAAGGAAGGTGCTGAACAGGCATCTGGCACGCGAAACTTTCAGACTGCAAGTGGAAATTAGCTGCCACTCGCACGCTTGCTTATAAGTCTCTAGTTGTCTTGTGGAGGAAGTACGACCCCGACTTCTTTCTGCTGCTCTCTATTGCTGTTGCTGATCTCTGCGACAACAATTGCGCTTTCCCTTGGACTCCCAGATCTAGAGAAATGCCCTGCGCAACACAGAAAGCTGTCACACCATGGGTGGAATAGGGAGCTGCAAATCCGTGTTTGCGTTAGTGGCAGGGGTAAGCTGCACAAGCATGTGCTGTCCTGTCACACGTTCTCCTCGTCAGACGCAGTGCAAAACCTTTCCGCTTGCATTAAGAGCAAAGAAAGGCATAAGCCACGACTCCGCATTTCCGAGAAGGTAACCGCAGGAGGCTAGCGTCCTCAGGCAGAAGCTGCTTTTCGGATTTCTTAACAACCGGCCAAAGTATCAAGTGTGTGTGATGGAGAGTGCCGGTCAGCGCCCGGGAGGTGCAAAGCGCGAACCCTGCGGGCAGGCGAATAAGGAAGGTGTTGAATAGTCATCTGGCGCGTGAAACTTTCAGAGTGCCAGTGGAAATTAGCTGCCACTTGCACGTTTGCTTAATAGTCGCTAGTTGTCATGTAAAGGATGTACGGCCACGACTTCCTTCTGCTGCTCCCTACTGCTGTTGCTGATCTCTGCGACAACAATTGCTCTTTCCCTTGGACTCCCAGATGCAGAGAAATGCCCCTCGCCGCACATTAAGCTGTCACACCATGGGTGGAATAGGGAGCTGCAAATCCTTGCTTGCGTTAGTGGCAGGGGTAAGCTTCACAAACATGTGATGTTCTGTCACACGTTCTCCTCGCCAGACGCAGTGCAAAACCTTTCTGCTTACATTACGAGCAAGAAAGGCATAAGCCGCGACTCGGCAGTTCGGAGAAGGTAACCGCAGGAGGCGAGCGTCCTCAGGCAAAAGCTGCTTTTCGGATTTCTTAACAACCGGCCAAAGTACCATGTGTGTCTGTGGTACTCTGCCGGTCAGCCCGCGGGAGGTGCAAGGTGCGAGCGCGGCGGGCAGGCGAATAAGGAAGGTGCTGAGCTGGCATCTGGCACGTGAAACTTTCAGAGTGCAAGTGGAAATTAGCTGCCACTCGCACGCTTGCTTATAAGTCTCTAGTTGTCTTGTGGAGGAAGTACGACCCTGACTTCTTTCTGCTGCTCTCTATTGCTGTTGCTGATCTCTGCGACAACAATTGCGCTTTCCCTTGGACTCCCAGATGCAGAGAAATGCCCTGCGCAGCACAGAAACCTGTCACACCATGGGTGGAATAGGGAGATACAAATTCGTGTTTGCGTTAGTGGCAGGGGTAAGCTGCACAAGCATGTGCTGTCCTGTCACACGTTTTCCTCGTCAGACGCAGTGCAAAAGCTTTCCGCTTGCATTAAGAGCAAAGAAAGTCATAAGCCGCGACTCCGCAGTTCGGAGAAGGTAACCGCAGGAGGCTAGCGTCCTCAGGCAGAAGCTGCTTTTCGGATTTCTTAACAATCGGCCAAAGTACCATGTGTGTCTGAGGGAGAGTAGCGGTCAGCGCGCGGGGGGTGGAAGGCGCGATCGCTGCGGGCAGGCGAATAAGGAAGGTGTTAAACAGGCATCTGGCGCGTGAAACTTTCAGAGTGCAAGTGGAAACTACCTGCCACTCGCACGCTTGCTTAATAGTCGCTAGTTGTCGTGTAAAGGATGTACGGCCACGACTTCCTTCTGCTGCTCCCTACTGCTGTTGCTGATCTCTGCGACAACAATTGCTCTTTCCCTTGGACTCCCAGATGCAGAAAAATGCCCCTCGCGGCACAGAAAGCTGTCACACCATGGGTGGAATAGGGAGCTGCAAATCCGAGTTTGCGTTAGTGGCAGGGGTAAGCTGCACAAGCATGTGCTGTCCTGTCACACGTTCTCCTCGTCAGACGCAGTGCAAAACCTTTCCGCTTGCATTAAGAGCAAAGAAAGGCATAAGCCGCGACTCCGCAGTTCGGAGAAGGTAACCGCAGGAGGCTAGCGTCCTCAGGCAGAAGCTGCTTTTCGGATTTCTTAACAACCGGCCAAAGTACCATGTGTGTCTGTGGTACTCTGCCGTTCAGCCCGCGGGAGGTGCAATGTGCGAGCCCTGCGGGCAGGCGAATAAGGAAGGTGCTGAACTGGCATCTGGCACGCGAAACTTTCAGACTGCAAGTGGAAATTAGCTGCCACTCGCACGCTTGCTTATAAGTCTCTAGTTGTCTTGTGGAGGAAGTACGACCCCGACTTCTTTCTGCTGCTCTCTATTGCTGTTGCTGATCTCTGCGACAACAATTGCTCTTTCCCTTGGACTCCCAGATCTAGAGAAATGCCCTGCGCAGCACAGAAACCTGTCACACCATGGGTGGAATAGGGAGATACAAATTCGTGTTTGCGTTAGTGGCAGGGGTAAGCTGCACAAGCATGTGCTGTCCTGTCACACGTTCTCCTCGCCAGAAGCAGTGCAATAGCTTTCCGCTTGCATTAAGCGCAAGAAAAGCAGAAGCCGCGATTCCGTAGTTCGGAGAAGGTAACCGCAGGAGGCGAACCTCTTTCGTCAGAAGCTGCTTTTCGGATTTCTAAACAATCGGCCAAAGTACCATGTGTGTCTGAGGGAGAGTAGCGGTCATATCGCAGTAGGTGCAAGGCGCGAGCGCGGCGGGTAGGCGAATAAGGAAGGTGTTGAACAGTCATCTGGCCCGTGAAACTTTCAGAGTGCCAGTGGAAATTAGCTGCCACTCGCACGCTTGCTTAATAGTCGCTAGTTGTCATGTAAAGGATGTACGGCCACGACTTCCTTCTGCTGCTCCCTACTGCTGTTGCTGATCTGTGCGACAACAATTGCTCTTTCCCTTGGACTCCCAGATGCAGAGAAATGCCCCTCGCCGCACATTAAGCTGTCACACCATGGGTGGAATAGGGAGCTGCAAATCCGTGCTTGCGTTAGTGGCAGAAGTAAGCTGCACAAACATGTGATGTTCTGTCACACGTTCTCCTCGCCAGACACAGTGCAAAACCTTTCCGCTTACATTAAGAGCAAGAAAGAAATAAGCCGCCACTCCGCAGTTCGGAGATGGTAACCGCAGGAGGCGAGCGTCCTCAGGCAGAAGCTGCTTTTCGGATTTTTAACAACCGGCCAAAGTACCATGTGTGTGTGAGGGAGAGTGCCGGTCACCGCGCGGGGGGTGCAAAGCGCGAACGCTGCGGGTAGGCGAATAAGGAAGGTGTTAAACAGGCATCTGGCGCGTGAAACTTTCAGTGTGCAAGTGGAAACTACCTGCCACTCGCACGCTTGCTTAATAGTCGCTAGTTGTCGTGTAAAGGATGTACGGCCACGACTTCCTTCTGCTGCTCCCTACTGCTGTTGCTGATCTCTGCGACAACAATTGCTCTTTCCCTTGGACTCCTAGATGCAGAGAAATGCCCCTCGCGGCACAGAAAGCTGTCACACCATGGGTGGAATAGGGAGCTGCAAATCCGTGTTTGCGTTAGTGGCAGGGGTAAGCTGCACTAGCATGTGCTGTCCTGTCACACGTTCTCCTCGTCAGACGCAGTGCAAAAGCTTTCCGCTTGCATTAAGAGCAAAGAAAGGCATAAGCCGCGACTCCGCAGTTCGGAGAAGGTAACCGCAGGAGGCTAGCGTCCTCAGGCAGAAGCTGCTTTTCGGATTTCTTAACAACCGGACAAAGTATCAAGTGTGTGTGATGGAGAGTGCCGGTCAGCGCCCGGGAGGTGCAAAGCGCGAACCCTGCGGGCAGGCGAATAAGGAAGGTGTTGAACAAGCATCTGGCGCGTGAAACTTTCAGACTGCAAGTGAAAACTACTTGCCTCTCGCACGCTTGCTTAATAGTCGCTAGTTGTCATGTAAAGGATGTACGGCCACGACTTCCTTCTGCTGCTCCCTACTGCTGTTGCTGATCTCTGCGACAACAATTGCTCTTTCCCTTGGACTCCCAGATGCAGAGAAATGCCCCTCGCCGCACATTAAGCTGTCACACCATGGGTGGAATAGGGAGCTGCAAATCCTTGCTTGCGTTAGTGGCAGGGGTAAGCTTCACAAACATGTGATGTTCTGTCACACGTTCTCCTCGCCAGACGCAGTGCAAAAACTTTCTGCTTACATTACGAGCAAGAAAGGCATAAGCCGCGACTCGGCAGTTCGGAGAAGGTAACCGCAGGAGGCGAGCGTCCTCAGGCAAAAGCTGCTTTTCGGATTTCTTAACAACCGGCCAAAGTACCATGTGTGTCTGTGGTACTCTGCCGGTCAGCCCGCGGGGGGTGCAAGGTGCGAGCGCGGCGGGCAGGCGAATAAGGAAGGTGCTGAACTGGCATCTGGCACGCGAAACTTTCAGACTGCAAGTGGAAATTAGCTGCCACTCGCACGCTTGCTTATAAGTCTCTAGTTGTCTTGTGGAGGAAGTACGACCCTGACTTCTTTCTGCTGCTCTCTATTGCTGTTGCTGATCTCTGCGACAACAATTGCGCTTTCCCTTGGACTCCCAGATGCAGAGAAATGCCCTGCGCAGCACAGAAACCTGTCACACCATGGGTGGAATAGGGAGATACAAATTCGTGTTTGCGTTAGTGGCAGGGGTAAGCTGCACAAGCATGTGCTGTCCTGTCACACGTTTTCCTCGTCAGACGCAGTGCAAAAGCTTTCCGCTTGCATTAAGAGCAAAGAAAGTCATAAGCCGCGACTCCGCAGTTCGGAGAAGGTAACCGCAGGAGGCTAGCGTCCTCAGGCAGAAGCTGCTTTTCGGATTTCTTAACAATCGGCCAAAGTACCATGTGTGTCTGAGGGAGAGTTGCGGTCAGCGCGCGGGGGGTGGAAGGCGCGATCGCTGCGGGCAGGCGAATAAGGAAGGTGTTAAACAGGCATCTGGCGCGTGAAACTTTCAGAGTGCAAGTGGAAACTACCTGCCACTCGCACGCTTGCTTAATAGTCGCTAGTTGTCGTGTAAAGGATGTACGGCCACGACTTCCTTCTGCTGCTCCCTACTGCTGTTGCTGATCTCTGCGACAACAATTGCTCTTTCCCTTGGACTCCCAGATGCAGAGAAATGCCCCTCGCGGCACATTAAGCTGTCACACCATGGGTGGAATAGGGAGCTGCAAATCCGTGCTTGCGTTAGTGGCAGAGGTAAGCTGCACAAACATGTGATGTTCTGTCACACGTTCTCCTCGCCAGACGCAGTGCAAAAGCTTTCCGCTTGCATTAAGAGCAAAGAAAGGCAAAAGCCGCGACTCGGCAGTTCGGAGAAGGTAACCGCAGGAGGCGAGCGTCCTCAGGCAAAAGCTGCTTTTAGGATTTCTTAACAACTGGCCAAAGTACCATATGTGTCTGTGGTACTCTGCCGTTCAGCCCGCGGGAGTTGCAAAGTGCGAGCCCTGCGGGCAGGCGAATAAGGAAGGTGCTGAACTGGCATCTGGCACGCGAAACTTTCAGACTGCAAGTGGAAATTAGCTGCCACTCGCACGCTTGCTTTTAAGTCTCTAGTTGTCTTGTGGAGGAAGTACGACCCCGACTTCTTTCTGCTGCTCTCTATTGCTGTTGCTGATCTCTGCGACAACAATTGCTCTTTCCCTTGGACTCCCAGATCTAGAGAAATGCCCTGCGCAGCACAGAAACCTGTCACACCATGGGTGGAATAGGGAGATACAAATTCGTGTTTGCGTTAGTGGCAGGGGTAAGCTGCACAAGCATGTGCTGTCCTGTCACACGTTCTCCTCGCCAGAAGCAGTGCAATAGCTTTCCGCTTGCATTAAGCGCAAGAAAAGCAGAAGCCGCGATTCCGTAGTTCGGAGAAGGTAACCGCAGGAGGCGAACCTCTTTCGTCAGAAGCTGCTTTTCGGATTTCTTAACAATCGGCCAAAGTACCATGTGTGTCTGAGGGAGAGTAGCGGTCATATCGCAGTAGGTGCAAAGCGCGAGCGCGGCGGGTAGGCGAATAAGGAAGGTGTTGAACAGTCATCTGGCGCGTGAAACTTTCAGAGTGCCAGTGGAAATTAGCTGCCACTCGCACGCTTGCTTAATAGTCGCTAGTCGTCATGTAAAGGATGTACGGCCACGACTTCCTTCTGCTGCTCCCTACTGCTGTTGCTGATCTGTGCGACAACAATTGCTCTTTCCCTTGGACTCCCAGATGCAGAGAAATGCCCCTCGCCGCACATTAAGCTGTCACACCATGGGTGGAATAGGGAGCTGCAAATCCGTGCTTGCGTTAGTGGCAGAAGTAAGCTGCACAAACATGTGATGTTCTGTCACACGTTCTCCTCGTCAGACGCAGTGAAAAATCTTTCCGCTTACATTACGAGCAAGAAAGGCATAAGCCGCGACTCGGCAGTTCGGAGAAGGTAACCGCAGGAGGCGAGCGTCCTCAGGCAAAAGCTGCTTTTCGGATTTCTTAACAACCGGCCAAAGTACCATGTGTGTCTGTGGTACTCTGCCGGTCAGGGCCCGGGAGGTGCAAAGCGCGATCGCGGCGGGCAGGCGAATAAGGAAGGTGCTGAACAGGCATCTGGCACGCGAAACTTTCAGACTGCAAGTGGAAATTAGCTGCCACTCGCACGCTTGCTTAATAGTCGCTAGTTGTCGTGTAAAGGATGTACGACCCCGACTTCTTTCTGCTGCTCTCTATTGCTGTTGCTGATCTCTGCGACAACAATTGCTCTTTCCCTTGGACTCCCAGATCTAGAGAAATGCCCTGCGCAGCACAGAAACCTGTCACACCATGGGTGGAATAGGGAGATACAAATTCGTGTTTGCGTTAGTGGCAGGGGTAAGCTGCACAAGCATGTGCTGTCCTGTCACACGTTCTCCTCGCCAGAAGCAGTGCAATAGCTTTCCGCTTGCATTAAGCGCAAGAAAAGCAGAAGCCGCGATTCCGTAGTTCCGAGAAGGTAACCGCAGGAGGCGAACCTCTTTCGTCAGAAGCTGCTTTTCGGATTTCTTAACAATCGGCCAAAGTACCATGTGTGTCTGAGGGAGAGTAGCGGTCATATCGCAGTAGGTGCAAAGCGCGAGCGCGGCGGGTAGGCGAATAAGGAAGGTGTTGAACAGTCATCTGGCGCGTGAAACTTTCAGAGTGCCAGTGGAAATTAGCTGCCACTCGCACGATTGCTTAATAGTCGCTAGTTGTCATGTAAAGGATGTACGGCCACGACTTCCTTCTGCTGCTCCCTACTGCTGTTGCTGATCTCTGCGACAACAATTGCTCTTTCCCTTGGACTCCCAGATGCAGAGAAATGCCCCTCGCCGCACATTAAGCTGTCACACCATGGGTGGAATAGGGAGCTGCAAATCCGTGCTTGCGTTAGTGGCAGAACTAAGCTGCACAAACATGTGATGTTCTGTCACACGTTCTCCTCGTCAGACACAGTGCAAAACCTTTCCGCTTACATTAAGAGCAAGAAAGAAATAAGCCGCCACTCCGCAGTTCGGAGATGGTAACCGCAGGAGGCGAGCGTCCTCAGGCAGAAGCTGCTTTTCGGATTTTTAACAACCGGCCAAAGTACCATGTGTGTGTGAGGGAGAGTGCCGGTCACCGCGCGGGGGGTGCAAAGCGCGAACGCTGCGGGCAGGCGAATAAGGAAGGTGTTAAACAGGCATCTGGCGCGTGAAACTTTCAGTGTGCAAGTGGAAACTACCTGCCACTCGCACGCTTGCTTAATAGTCGCTAGTTGTCGTGTAAAGGATGTACGGCCACGACTTCCTTCTGCTGCTCCCTACTGCTGTTGCTGATCTCTGCGACAACAATTGCTCTTTCCCTTGGACTCCTAGATGCAGAGAAATGCCCCTCGCGGCACAGAAAGCTGTCACACCATGGGTGGAATAGGGAGCTGCAAATCCGTGTTTGCGTTAGTGGCAGGGGTAAGCTGCACTAGCATGTGCTGTCCTGTCACACGTTCTCCTCGTCAGACGCAGTGCAAAAGCTTTCCGCTTGCATTAAGAGCAAAGAAAGGCATAAGCCGCGACTCCGCAGTTCGGAGAAGGTAACCGCAGGAGGCGAGCGTCCTCAGGCAGAAGCTGCTTTTCGGATTTCTTAACAACCGGCCAAAGTACCAAGTGTGTGTGATGGAGAGTGCCGGTCAGCGCCCGGGATGTGCAAAGCGCGAACCCTGCGGGCAGGCGAATAAGGAAGGTGTTGAATAGTCATCTGGCGCGTGAAACTTTCAGAGTGCCAGTGGAAATTAGCTGCCACTTGCACGCTTGCTTAATAGTCGCTAGTTGTCGTGTAAAGGATGTACGGCCACGACTTCCTTCTGCTGCTCCCTACTGCTGTTGCTGATCTCTGCGACAACAATTGCGCTTTCCCTTGGACTCACAGATGCAGAGAAAAGCACTGCGCAGCACAGAAAAGTGTCACAGCCTAGGTGGAATAGGGAGCTGCAAATCCGCACTTGCGTTAATAGCAGGTGTAAGCTGCACAAACATGTGCTGTCCTGTCACACGTTCTCCTCGCCAGACGCAGTGCAAAAGCTTTCCGCTTACATTAAGAGCAAGAAAAGCAGAAGCCACGATTCCGTAGTTCCGAGAAGGTAACCGTAGGAGGCGAGCCTCCTTCGTCAGAAGCAGCTTCCCGGAGTTCTTGTCAACCGGCCAAAGTACCATGTGTGTCTGAGGGAGAGTAGCGGTCATATCGCGGGATGTGCAAAGCGCGAGCGCGGCGGGCAGGCGAATAAGGAAGGTGTTGAACAAGCATCTGGCGCGTGAAACTTTCAGACTGCAAGTGGAAACTACCTGCCACTCGCACGCTTGCTTAATAGTCGCTAGTTGTCGTGTAAAGGATGTACGGCCACGACTTCCTTCTGCTGCTCCCTACTGCTGTTGCTGATCTCTGCGACAACAATTGCTCTTTCCCTTGGACTCCCAGATGCAGAGAAATGCCCCTCGCCGCACATTAAGCTGTCACACCATGGGTGGAATAGGGAGCTGCAAATCCGTGCTTGCGTTAGTGGCAGAAGTAAGCTGCACAAACATGTGATGTTCTGTCACACGTTCTCCTCGCCAGACGCAGTGCAAAACCTTTCCGCTTACATTAAGAGCAAGAAAGAAATAAGCCGCCACTCCGCAGTTCGGAGATGGTAACCGCAGGAGGCGAGCGTCCTCAGGCAGAAGCTGCTTTTCGGATTTTTAACAACCGGCCAAAGTACCATGTGTGTGTGAGGGAGAGTGCCGGTCACCGCGCGGGGGGTGCAAAGCGCGAACGCTGCGGGCAGGCGAATAAGGAAGGTGTTAAACAGGCATCTGGCGCGTGAAACTTTCAGTGTGCAAGTGGAAACTACCTGCCACTCGCACGCTTGCTTAATAGTCGCTAGTTGTCGTGTAAAGGATGTACGGCCACGACTTCCTTCTGCTGCTCCCTACTGCTGTTGCTGATCTCTGCGACAACAATTGCTCTTTCCCTTGGACTCCTAGATGCAGAGAAATGCCCCTCGCGGCACAGAAAGCTGTCACACCATGGGTGGAATAGGGAGCTGCAAATCCGTGTTTGCGTTAGTGGCAGGGGTAAGCTGCACTAGCATGTGCTGTCCTGTCACACGTTCTCCTCGTCAGACGCAGTGCAAAAGCTTTCCGCTTGCATTAAGAGCAAAGAAAGGCATAAGCCGCGACTCCGCAGTTCGGATAAGGTAACCGCAGGAGGCGAGCGTCCTCAGGCAGAAGCTGCTTTTCGGATTTCTTAACAACCGGCCAAAGTACCAAGTGTGTGTGATGGAGAGTGCCGGTCAGCGCCCGGGATGTGCAAAGGGCGAACGCTGCGGGCAGGCGAATAAGGAAGGTGTTGAATAGTCATCTGGCGCGTGAAACTTTCAGAGTGCCAGTGGAAATTAGCTGCCACTTGCACGCTTGCTTAATAGTCGCTAGTTGTCGTGTAAAGGATGTACGGCCACGACTTCCTTCTGCTGCTCCCTACTGCTGTTGCTGATCTCTGCGACAACAATTGCGCTTTCCCTTGGACTCCCAGATGCAGAGAAAAGCACTGCGCAGCACAGAAAAGTGTCACAGCCTAGGTGGAATAGGGAGCTGCAAATCCGCACTTGCGTTAATAGCAGGTGTAAGCTGCACAAACATGTGCTGTCCTGTCACACGTTCTCCTCGCCAGACGCAGTGCAAAAGCTTTCCGCTTGCATTAAGCGCAAGAAAAGGAGAAGCCACGATTCCGTAGTTCCGAGAAGGTAACCGCAGGAGGCGAGCCTCCTTCGTCAGAAGCAGCTTTCCGGAGTTCTTGTCAACCGGCCAAAGTACCATGTGTGTCTGAGGGAGAGTAGCGGTCATATCGCGGGATGTGCAAAGCGCGAGCGCGGCGGGCAGGCGAATAAGGAAGGTGTTAAACAGGCATCTGGCGCGTGAAACTTTCAGACTGCAAGTGAAAACTACTTGCCTCTCGCACGCTTGCTTAATAGTCGCTAGTTGTCGTGTAAAGGATGTACGGCCACGACTTCCTTCTGCTGCTCCCTACTGCTGTTGCTGATCTCTGCGACAACAATTGCGCTTTCCCTTGGACTCCCAGATGCAGAGAAATGCCCCTCGCGGCACAGAAAGCTGTCACACCATGGGTGGAATAGGGAGCTGCAAATCCGTGTTTGCGTTAGTGGCAGAGGTAAGCTGCACAAACATGTGATGTTCTGTCACACGTTCTCCTCGTCAGACGCAGTGAAAAATCTTTCCGCTTACATTACGAGCAAGAAAGGCATAAGCCGCGACTCGGCAGTTCGGAGAAGGTAACCGCAGGAGGCGAGCGTCCTCAGGCAAAAGCTGCTTTTCGGATTTCTTAACAACCGGCCAAAGTACCATGTGTGTCTGTGGTACTCTGCCGGTCAGGGCCCGGGAGGTGCAAAGCGCGATCGCGGCGGGCAGGCGAATAAGGAAGGTGCTGAACAGGCATCTGGCACGCGAAACTTTCAGACTGCAAGTGGAAATTAGCTGCCACTCGCACGCTTGCTTATAAGTCTCTAGTTGTCTTGTGGAGGAAGTACGACCCCGACTTCTTTCTGCTGCTCTCTATTGCTGTTGCTGATCTCTGCGACAACAATTGCGCTTTCCCTTGGACTCCCAGATGCAGAGAAATGCCCTGCGCAGCACAGAAACCTGTCACACCATGGGTGGAATAGGGAGATACAAATTCGTGTTTGCGTTAGTGGCAGGGGTAAGCTGCACAAGCATGTGCTGTCCTGTCACACGTTTTCCTCGTCAGACGCAGTGCAAAAGCTTTCCGCTTGCATTAAGAGCAAAGAAAGTCATAAGCCGCGACTCCGCAGTTCGGAGAAGGTAACCGCAGGAGGCTAGCGTCCTCAGGCAGAAGCTGCTTTTCGGATTTCTTAACAATCGGCCAAAGTACCATGTGTGTCTGAGGGAGAGTTGCGGTCAGCGCGCGGGGGGTGGAAGGCGCGATCGCTGCGGGCAGGCGAATAAGGAAGGTGTTAAACAGGCATCTGGCGCGTGAAACTTTCAGAGTGCAAGTGGAAACTACCTGCCACTCGCACGCTTGCTTAATAGTCGCTAGTTGTCGTGTAAAGGATGTACGGCCACGACTTCCTTCTGCTGCTCCCTACTGCTGTTGCTGATCTCTGCGACAACAATTGCTCTTTCCCTTGGACTCCCAGATGCAGAGAAATGCCCCTCGCGGCACATTAAGCTGTCACACCATGGGTGGAATAGGGAGCTGCAAATCCGTGCTTGCGTTAGTGGCAGAAGTAAGCTGCACAAACATTTGCTGTCCTGTCACACGTTCTCCTCGTCAGACGCAGTGCAAAAGCTTTCCGCTTGCATTAAGAGCAAAGAAAGGCATAAGCCGCGACTCCGCAGTTCGGAGAAGGTAACCGCAGGAGGCTAGCGTCCTCAGGCAGAAGCTGCTTTTCGGATTTCTTAACAACCGGCCAAAGTACCATGTGTGTGTGATGGAGAGTGCCGGTCAGCGCCCGGGAGGTGCAAAGCGCGAACGCTGCGGGCAGGCGAATAAGGAAGGTGTTGAACAAGCATCTGGCGCGTGAAACTTTCAGACTGCAAGTGAAAACTACTTGCCTCTCGCACGCTTGCTTAATAGTCGCTAGTTGTCGTGTAAAGGATGTACGGCCACGACTTCCTTCTGCTGCTCCCTACTGCTGTTGCTGATCTCTGCGACAACAATTGCGCTTTCCCTTGGACTCCCAGATGCAGAGAAATGCCCCTCGCGGCACAGAAAGCTGTCACACCATGGGTGGAATAGGGAGCTGCAAATCCGTGTTTGCGTTAGTGGCAGAGGTAAGCTGCACAAACATGTGATGTTCTGTCACACGTTCTCCTCGTCAGACGCAGTGAAAAAGCTTTCCGCTTACATTAAGAGCAAGAAAGAAATAAGCCGCCACTCCGCAGTTCGGAGATGGTAACCGCAGGAGGCGAGAGTCCTCAGGCAAAAGCAGCTTTTCGGATTCCTAAACAACCGGCCAAAGTACCATGTGTGTGTGAGGGAGAGTGCCGGTCAGCGCGCGGGGCGTGGAAGGCGCGAACGCTGCGGGCAGGCGAATAAGGAAGGTGTTGAACAGGCATCTGGCGCGTGAAACTTTCAGAGTGCAAGTGGAAACTACCTGCCACTCGCACGCTTGCTTAATAGTCGCTAGTTGTCGTGTAAAGGATGTACGGCCACGACTTCCTTCTGCTGATCCCTACTGCTGTTGCTGATCTCTGCGACAACAATTGCGCTTTCCCTTGGACTCCCAGATGCAGAGAAAAGCACTGCGCAGCACAGAAAAGTGTCACAGCCTAGGTGGAATAGGGAGCTGCAAATCCGTGTTTGCGTTAATAGCAGGTGTAAGCTGCACAAACATGTGCTGTCCTGTCACACGTTCTCCTCGCCAGACGCAGTGCAAAAGCTTTCCGCTTGCATTAAGCGCAAGAAAAGCAGAAGCCGCGATTCCGTAGTTCCGAGAAGGTAACCGCAGGAGGCGAGCCTCCTTCGTCAGAAGCTGCTTTCCGGAGTTCTTGTCAACCGGCCAAAGTACCATGTGTGTCTGAGGGAGAGTAGCGGTCATATCGCGGGAGGTGCAAAGGGCGAGCGCGGCGGGCAGGCGAATAAGGAAGGTGTTGAAGAGTCATCTGGCGCGTGAAACTTTCAGACTGCAAGTGGAAATTAGCTGCCACTTGCACGCTTGCTTAATAGTCGCTAGTTGTCGTGTAAAGGATGTACGGCCACGACTTCCTTCTGCTGCTCCCTACTGCTGTTGCTGATCTCTGCGACAACAATTGCGCTTTCCCTTGGACTCCCAGATGCAGAGAAATGCTCCTCGCGGCACAGAAAACTGTCACACCATGGGTGGAATAGGGAGCTGCAAATCCGTGTTTGCGTTAGAGGCAGGGGTAAGCTGCACAAGCATGTGCTGTCCTGTCACACGTTCTCCTCGTCAGACGCAGTGCAAAAGCTTCCCGCTTGCATTAAGAGCAAAGAAAGGCATAAGCCGCGACTCCGCAGTTCGGAGAAGGTAACCGCAGGAGGCGAGCGTCCTCAGGCAAAAGCTGCTTTTAGGATTTCTTAACAACCGGCCAAAGTACCATGTGTGTCTGTGGTACTCTGCCGTTCAGCCCGCGGGAGTTGCAAAGTGCGAGCCCTGCGGGCAGGCGAATAAGGAAGGTGCTGAACTGGCATCTGGCACGCGAAACTTTCAGACTGCAAGTGGAAATTAGCTGCCACTCGCACGCTTGCTTATAAGTCTCTAGTTGTCTTGTGGAGGAAGTACGACCCCGACTTCTTTCTGCTGCTCTCTATTGCTGTTGCTGATCTCTGCGACAACAATTGCGCTTTCCCTTGGACTCCCAGATGCAGAGAAAAGCACTGCGCAGCACAGAAAAGTGTCACAGCCTAGGTGGAATAGGGAGCTGCAAATCCGCACTTGCGTTAATAGCAGGTGTAAGCTGCACAAACATGTGCTGTCCTGTCACACGTTCTCCTCGCCAGACGCAGTGCAAAAGCTTTCCGCTTGCATTAAGCGCAAGAAAAGGAGAAGCCACGATTCCGTAGTTCCGAGAAGGTAACCGCAGGAGGCGAGCCTCCTTCGTCAGAAGCAGCTTTCCGGAGTTCTTGTCAACCGGCCAAAGTACCATGTGTGTCTGAGGGAGAGTAGCGGTCATATCGCGGGATGTGCAAAGCGCGAGCGCGGCGGGCAGGCGAATAAGGAAGGTGTTAAACAGGCATCTGGCGCGTGAAACTTTCAGACTGCAAGTGAAAACTACTTGCCTCTCGCACGCTTGCTTAATAGTCGCTAGTTGTCGTGTAAAGGATGTACGGCCACGACTTCCTTCTGCTGCTCCCTACTGCTGTTGCTGATCTCTGCGACAACAATTGCGCTTTCCCTTGGACTCCCAGATGCAGAGAAATGCCCCTCGCGGCACAGAAAGCTGTCACACCATGGGTGGAATAGGGAGCTGCAAATCCGTGTTTGCGTTAGTGGCAGAGGTAAGCTGCACAAACATGTGATGTTCTGTCACACGTTCTCCTCGTCAGACGCAGTGAAAAATCTTTCCGCTTACATTACGAGCAAGAAAGGCATAAGCCGCGACTCGGCAGTTCGGAGAAGGTAACCGCAGGAGGCGAGCGTCCTCAGGCAAAAGCTGCTTTTCGGATTTCTTAACAACCGGCCAAAGTACCATGTGTGTCTGTGGTACTCTGCCGGTCAGGGCCCGGGAGGTGCAAAGCGCGATCGCGGCGGGCAGGCGAATAAGGAAGGTGCTGAACAGGCATCTGGCACGCGAAACTTTCAGACTGCAAGTGGAAATTAGCTGCCACTCGCACGCTTGCTTATAAGTCTCTAGTTGTCTTGTGGAGGAAGTACGACCCCGACTTCTTTCTGCTGCTCTCTATTGCTGTTGCTGATCTCTGCGACAACAATTGCGCTTTCCCTTGGACTCCCAGATGCAGAGAAATGCCCTGCGCAGCACAGAAACCTGTCACACCATGGGTGGAATAGGGAGATACAAATTCGTGTTTGCGTTAGTGGCAGGGGTAAGCTGCACAAGCATGTGCTGTCCTGTCACACGTTTTCCTCGTCAGACGCAGTGCAAAAGCTTTCCGCTTGCATTAAGAGCAAAGAAAGTCATAAGCCGCGACTCCGCAGTTCGGAGAAGGTAACCGCAGGAGGCTAGCGTCCTCAGGCAGAAGCTGCTTTTCGGATTTCTTAACAATCGGCCAAAGTACCATGTGTGTCTGAGGGAGAGTTGCGGTCAGCGCGCGGGGGGTGGAAGGCGCGATCGCTGCGGGCAGGCGAATAAGGAAGGTGTTAAACAGGCATCTGGCGCGTGAAACTTTCAGAGTGCAAGTGGAAACTACCTGCCACTCGCACGCTTGCTTAATAGTCGCTAGTTGTCGTGTAAAGGATGTACGGCCACGACTTCCTTCTGCTGCTCCCTACTGCTGTTGCTGATCTCTGCGACAACAATTGCTCTTTCCCTTGGACTCCCAGATGCAGAGAAATGCCCCTCGCGGCACATTAAGCTGTCACACCATGGGTGGAATAGGGAGCTGCAAATCCGTGCTTGCGTTAGTGGCAGAAGTAAGCTGCACAAACATTTGCTGTCCTGTCACACGTTCTCCTCGTCAGACGCAGTGCAAAAGCTTTCCGCTTGCATTAAGAGCAAAGAAAGGCATAAGCCGCGACTCCGCAGTTCGGAGAAGGTAACCGCAGGAGGCTAGCGTCCTCAGGCAGAAGCTGCTTTTCGGATTTCTTAACAACCGGCCAAAGTACCATGTGTGTGTGATGGAGAGTGCCGGTCAGCGCCCGGGAGGTGCAAAGCGCGAACGCTGCGGGCAGGCGAATAAGGAAGGTGTTGAACAAGCATCTGGCGCGTGAAACTTTCAGACTGCAAGTGAAAACTACTTGCCTCTCGCACGCTTGCTTAATAGTCGCTAGTTGTCGTGTAAAGGATGTACGGCCACGACTTCCTTCTGCTGCTCCCTACTGCTGTTGCTGATCTCTGCGACAACAATTGCGCTTTCCCTTGGACTCCCAGATGCAGAGAAATGCCCCTCGCGGCACAGAAAGCTGTCACACCATGGGTGGAATAGGGAGCTGCAAATCCGTGTTTGCGTTAGTGGCAGAGGTAAGCTGCACAAACATGTGATGTTCTGTCACACGTTCTCCTCGTCAGACGCAGTGAAAAAGCTTTCCGCTTACATTAAGAGCAAGAAAGAAATAAGCCGCCACTCCGCAGTTCGGAGATGGTAACCGCAGGAGGCGAGAGTCCTCAGGCAAAAGCAGCTTTTCGGATTCCTAAACAACCGGCCAAAGTACCATGTGTGTGTGAGGGAGAGTGCCGCTCAGCGCGCGGGGCGTGGAAGGCGCGAACGCTGCGGGCAGGCGAATAAGGAAGGTGTTGAACAGGCATCTGGCGCGTGAAACTTTCAGAGTGCAAGTGGAAACTACCTGCCACTCGCACGCTTGCTTAATAGTCGCTAGTTGTCGTGTAAAGGATGTACGGCCACGACTTCCTTCTGCTGATCCCTACTGCTGTTGCTGATCTCTGCGACAACAATTGCGCTTTCCCTTGGACTCCCAGATGCAGAGAAAAGCACTGCGCAGCACAGAAAAGTGTCACAGCCTAGGTGGAATAGGGAGCTGCAAATCCGTGTTTGCGTTAATAGCAGGTGTAAGCTGCACAAACATGTGCTGTCCTGTCACACGTTCTCCTCGCCAGACGCAGTGCAAAAGCTTTCCGCTTGCATTAAGCGCAAGAAAAGCAGAAGCCGCGATTCCGTAGTTCCGAGAAGGTAACCGCAGGAGGCGAGCCTCCTTCGTCAGAAGCTGCTTTCCGGAGTTCTTGTCAACCGGCCAAAGTACCATGTGTGTCTGAGGGAGAGTAGCGGTCATATCGCGGGAGGTGCAAAGGGCGAGCGCGGCGGGCAGGCGAATAAGGAAGGTGTTGAAGAGTCATCTGGCGCGTGAAACTTTCAGACTGCAAGTGGAAATTAGCTGCCACTTGCACGCTTGCTTAATAGTCGCTAGTTGTCGTGTAAAGGATGTACGGCCACGACTTCCTTCTGCTGCTCCCTACTGCTGTTGCTGATCTCTGCGACAACAATTGCGCTTTCCCTTGGACTCCCAGATGCAGAGAAATGCTCCTCGCGGCACAGAAAACTGTCACACCATGGGTGGAATAGGGAGCTGCAAATCCGTGTTTGCGTTAGAGGCAGGGGTAAGCTGCACAAGCATGTGCTGTCCTGTCACACGTTCTCCTCGTCAGACGCAGTGCAAAAGCTTCCCGCTTGCATTAAGAGCAAAGAAAGGCATAAGCCGCGACTCCGCAGTTCGGAGAAGGTAACCGCAGGAGGCGAGCGTCCTCAGGCAAAAGCTGCTTTTAGGATTTCTTAACAACCGGCCAAAGTACCATGTGTGTCTGTGGTACTCTGCCGTTCAGCCCGCGGGAGTTGCAAAGTGCGAGCCCTGCGGGCAGGCGAATAAGGAAGGTGCTGAACTGGCATCTGGCACGCGAAACTTTCAGACTGCAAGTGGAAATTAGCTGCCACTCGCACGCTTGCTTATAAGTCTCTAGTTGTCTTGTGGAGGAAGTACGACCCCGACTTCTTTCTGCTGCTCTCTATTGCTGTTGCTGATCTCTGCGACAACAATTGCTCTTTCCCTTGGACTCCCAGATCTAGAGAAATGCCCTGCGCAGCACAGAAACCAGTCACACCATGGGTGGAATAGGGAGATACAAATTCGTGTTTGCGTTAGTGGCAGGGGTAAGCTGCACAAGCATGTGCTGTCCTGTCACACGTTCTCCTCGCCAGACGCAGTGCAATAGCTTTCCGCTTGCATTAAGAGCAAAGAAAGGCATAAGCCGCGACTCCGCAGTTCGGATAAGGTAACCGCAGGAGGCGAGCGTCCTCAGGCAGAAGCTGCTTTTCGGATTTCTTAACAACCGGCCAAAGTACCATGTGTGTGTGAGGGAGAGTGCCGGTCAGCGCGCGGGGGGTGGTAAACGCGAACCCTGCGGGCAGGCGAATAAGGAAGGTGTTGAACAGGCATCTGGCGCGTGAAACTTTCAGAGTGCAAGTGGAAACTACCTGCCACTCGCACGCTTGCTTAATAGTCGCTAGTTGTCGTGTAAAGGATGTACGGCCACGACTTCCTTCTGCTGCTCCCTACTGCTGTTGCTGATCTCTGCCACAACAATTGCTCTTTCCCTTGGACTCCCAGATGCAGAGAAATGCCCCTCGCCGCACATTAAGCTGTCACACCATGGGTGGAATAGGGAGCTGCAAATCCGTGCTTGCGTTAGTGGCAGAAGTAAGCTGCACAAACATGTGATGTTCTGTCACACGTTCTCCTCGCCAGACGCAGTGCAAAACCTTTCCGCTTACATTAAGAGCAAGAAAGAAATAAGCCGCCACTCCGCAGTTCGGAGATGGTAACCGCAGGAGGCGAGCGTCCTCAGGCAGAAGCTGCTTTTCGGATTTTTAACAACCGGCCAAAGTACCATGTGTGTGTGAGGGAGAGTGCCGGTCAACGCGCGGGGGGTGCAAAGCGCGAACGCTGCGGGCAGGCGAATAAGGAAGGTGTTAAACAGGCATCTGGCGCGTGAAACTTTCAGTGTGCAAGTGGAAACTACCTGCCACTCGCACGCTTGCTTAATAGTCGCTAGTTGTCGTGTAAAGGATGTACGGCCACGACTTCCTTCTGCTGCTCCCTACTGCTGTTGCTGATCTCTGCGACAACAATTGCTCTTTCCCTTGGACTCCTAGATGCAGAGAAATGCCCCTCGCGGCACAGAAAGCTGTCACACCATGGGTGGAATAGGGAGCTGCAAATCCGTGTTTGCGTTAGTGGCAGGGGTAAGCTGCACTAGCATGTGCTGTCCTGTCACACGTTCTCCTCGTCAGACGCAGTGCAAAAGCTTTCCGCTTGCATTAAGAGCAAAGAAAGGCATAAGCCGCGACTCCGCAGTTCGGAGAAGGTAACCGCAGGAGGCGAGCGTCCTCAGGCAGAAGCTGCTTTTCGGATTTCTTAACAACCGGCCAAAGTACCAAGTGTGTGTGATGGAGAGTGCCGGTCAGCGCCCGGGATGTGCAAAGCGCGAACGCTGCGGGCAGGCGAATAAGGAAGGTGTTGAATAGTCATCTGGCGCGTGAAACTTTCAGAGTGCCAGTGGAAATTAGCTGCCACTTGCACGCTTGCTTAATAGTCGCTAGTTGTCGTGTAAAGGATGTACGGCCACGACTTCCTTCTGCTGCTCCCTACTGCTGTTGCTGATCTCTGCGACAACAATTGCGCTTTCCCTTGGACTCCCAGATGCAGAGAAAAGCACTGCGCAGCACAGAAAAGTGTCACAGCCTAGGTGGAATAGGGAGCTGCAAATCCGCACTTGCGTTAATAGCAGGTGTAAGCTGCACAAACATGTGCTGTCCTGTCACACGTTCTCCTCGCCAGACGCAGTGCAAAAGCTTTCCGCTTGCATTAAGCGCAAGAAAAGGAGAAGCCACGATTCCGTAGTTCCGAGAAGGTAACCGCAGGAGGCGAGCCTCCTTCGTCAGAAGCAGCTTTCCGGAGTTCTTGTCAACCGGCCAAAGTACCATGTGTGTCTGAGGGAGAGTAGCGGTCATATCGCGGGATGTGCAAAGCGCGAGCGCGGCGGGCAGGCGAATAAGGAAGGTGTTGAACAAGCATCTGGCGCGTGAAACTTTCAGACTGCAAGTGGAAACTACCTGCCACTCGCACGCTTGCTTAATAGTCGCTAGTTGTCGTGTAAAGGATGTACGGCCACGACTTCCTTCTGCTGCTCCCTACTGCTGTTGCTGATCTCTGCGACAACAATTGCTCTTTCCCTTGGACTCCCAGATGCAGAGAAATGCCCCTCGCGGCACATTAAGCTGTCACACCATGGGTGGAATAGGGAGCTGCAAATCCGTGCTTGCGTTAGTGGCAGAAGTAAGCTGCACAAACATGTGCTGTCCTGTCACACGTTCTCCTCGTCAGACGCAGTTCAAAAGCTTTCCGCTTGCATTAAGAGCAAAGAAAGGCATAAGCCGCGACTCCGCAGTTCGGAGAAGGTAACCGCAGGAGGCTAGCGTCCTCAGGCAGAAGCTGCTTTTCGGATTTCTTAACAACCGGCCAAAGTACCATGTGTGTGTGATGGAGAGTGCCGGTCAGCGCCCGGGAGGTGCAAAGCGCGATCGCTGCGGGCAGGCGAATAAGGAAGGTGTTGAACAAGCATCTGGCGCGTGAAACTTTCAGACTGCAAGTGAAAACTACTTGCCTCTCGCACGCTTGCTTAATAGTCGCTAGTTGTCGTGTAAAGGATGTACGGCCACGACTTCCTTCTGCTGCTCCCTACTGCTGTTGCTGATCTCTGCGACAACAATTGCGCTTTTCCTTGGACTCCCAGATGCAGAGAAATGCCCCTCGCGGCACAGAAAGCTGTCACACCATGGGTGGAATAGGGAGCTGCAAATCCGTGTTTGCGTTAGTGGCAGAGGTAAGCTGCACAAACATGTGATGTTCTGTCACACGTTCTCCTCGTCAGACGCAGTGCAAAATCTTTGTGCTTACATTACGAGCAAGAAAGGCATAAGCCGCGACTCGGCAGTTCGGAGAAGGTAACCGCAGGAGGCGAGCGTCCTCAGGCAAAAGCTGCTTTTCGGATTTCTTAACAACCGGCCAAAGTACCATGTGTGTCTGTGGTACTCTGCCGGTCAGGGCCCGGGAGGTGCAAAGCGCGATCGCGGCGGGCAGGCGAATAAGGAAGGTGCTGAACAGGCATCTGGCACGCGAAACTTTCAGACTGCAAGGGAAAACTACTTGCCTCTCGCACGCTTGCTTAATAGTCGCTAGTTGTCGTGTAAAGGATGTACGGCCACGACTTCCTTCTGCTGCTCCCTACTGCTGTTGCTGATCTCTGCGACAACAATTGCGCTTTCCCTTGGACTCCCAGATGCAGAGAAATGCCCCTCGCGGCACAGAAAGCTGTCACACCATGGGTGGAATAGGGAGCTGCAAATCCGTGTTTGCGTTAGTGGCAGAGGTAAGCTGCACAAACATGTGATGTTCTGTCACACGTTCTCCTCGTCAGACGCAGTGCAAAATCTTTCTGCTTACATTACGAGCAAGAAAGGCATAAGCCGCGACTCGGCAGTTCGGAGAAGGTAACCGCAGGAGGCGAGCGTCCTCAGGCAAAAGCTGCTTTTCGGATTTCTTAACAACCGGCCAAAGTACCATGTGTGTCTGTGGTACTCTGCCGGTCAGGGCCCGGGAGGTGCAAAGCGCGATCGCGGCGGGCAGGCGAATAAGGAAGGTGCTGAATAGTCATCTGGCGCGTGAAACTTTCAGAGTGCCAGTGGAAATTAGCTGCCACTTGCACGTTTGCTTAATAGTCGCTAGTTGTCATGTAAAGGATGTACGGCCACGACTTCTTTCTGCTGCTCCCTATTGCTGTTGCTGATCTCTGCGACAACAATTGCGCTTTCCCTTGGACTCCCAGATCTAGAGAAATGCCCTGCGCAGCACAGAAAGCTGTCACACCATGGGTGGAATAGGGAGCTGCAAATCCGTGTTTGCGTTAGTGGCAGGGGTAAGCTGCACAAGCATGTGCTGTCCTGTCACACGTTCTCCTCGTCAGACGCAGTGCAAAACCTTTCCGCTTGCATTGAGAGCAAAGAAAGGCATAAGCCGCGACTCCGCAGTTCCGAGAAGGTAACCGCAGGAGGCTAGCGTCCTCAGGCAGAAGCTGCTTTTCGGATTTCTTAACAACCGGCCAAAGTATCAAGTGTGTGTGATGGAGAGTGCCGGTCAGCGCCCGGGAGGTGCAAAGCGCGAACCCTGCGGGCAGGCGAATAAGGAAGGTGTTGAATAGTCATCTGGCGCGTGAAACTTTCAGAGTGCCAGTGGAAATTAGCTGCCACTTGCACGTTTGCTTAATAGTCGCTAGTTGTCATGTAAAGGATGTACGGCCACGACTTCCTTCTGCTGCTCCCTACTGCTGTTGCTGATCTCTGCGACAACAATTGCTCTTTCCCTTGGACTCCCAGATGCAGAGAAATGCCCCTCGCCGCACATTAAGCTGTCACACCATGGGTGGAATAGGGAGCTGCAAATCCTTGCTTGCGTTAGTGGCAGGGGTAAGCTTCACAAACATGTGATGTTCTGTCACACGTTCTCCTCGCCAGACGCAGTGCAAAAGCTTTCTGCTTACATTACGAGCAAGAAAGGCATAAGCCGCGACTCGGCAGTTCGGAGAAGGTAACCGCAGGAGGCGAGCGTCCTCAGGCAAAAGCTGCTTTTCGGATTTCTTAACAACCGGCCAAAGTACCATGTGTGTCTGTGGTACTCTGCCGGTCAGCCCGCGGGGGGTGCAAGGTGCGAGCGCGGCGGGCAGGCGAATAAGGAAGGTGCTGAACTGGCATCTGGCACGCGAAACTTTCAGACTGCAAGTGGAAATTAGCTGCCACTCGCACGCTTGCTTATAAGTCTCTAGTTGTCTTGTGGAGGAAGTACGACCCTGACTTCTTTCTGCTGCTCTCTATTGCTGTTGCTGATCTCTGCGACAACAATTGCGCTTTCCCTTGGACTCCCAGATGCAGAGAAATGCCCTGCGCAGCACAGAAACCTGTCACACCATGGGTGGAATAGGGAGATACAAATTCGTGTTTGC
Source organism: Cyanistes caeruleus (assembly GCF_971803275.1). Lineage (NCBI taxonomy): Eukaryota > Metazoa > Chordata > Aves > Passeriformes > Paridae > Cyanistes > Cyanistes caeruleus. Next base: position 1,924,424 of record NC_141736.1, read on the forward strand.
GTTAGTGGCAGGGGTAAGCTGCACAAGCATGTGCTGTCCTGTCACACGTTTTCCTCGTCAGACGCAGTGCAAAAGCTTTCCGCTTGCATTAAGAGCAAAGAAAGTCATAAGCCGCGACTCCGCAGTTCGGAGAAGGTAACCGCAGGAGGCTAGCGTCCTCAGGCAGAAGCTGCTTTTCGGATTTCTTAACAATCGGCCAAAGTACCATGTGTGTCTGAGGGAGAGTTGCGGTCAGCGCGCGGGGGGTGGAAGGCGCGATCGCTGCGGGCAGGCGAATAAGGAAGGTGTTAAACAGGCATCTGGCGCGTGAAACTTTCAGAGTGCAAGTGGAAACTACCTGCCACTCGCACGCTTGCTTAATAGTCGCTAGTTGTCGTGTAAAGGATGTACGGCCACGACTTCCTTCTGCTGCTCCCTACTGCTGTTGCTGATCTCTGCGACAACAATTGCTCTTTCCCTTGGACTCCCAGATGCAGAGAAATGCCCCTCGCGGCACATTAAGCTGTCACACCATGGGTGGAATAGGGAGCTGCAAATCCGTGCTTGCGTTAGTGGCAGAGGTAAGCTGCACAAACATGTGATGTTCTGTCACACGTTCTCCTCGCCAGACGCAGTGCAAAAGCTTTCCGCTTGCATTAAGAGCAAAGAAAGGCATAAGCCGCGACTCGGCAGTTCGGAGAAGGTAACCGCAGGAGGCGAGCGTCCTCAGGCAAAAGCTGCTTTTAGGATTTCTTAACAACTGGCCAAAGTACCATATGTGTCTGTGGTACTCTGCCGTTCAGCCCGCGGGAGTTGCAAAGTGCGAGCCCTGCGGGCAGGCGAATAAGGAAGGTGCTGAACTGGCATCTGGCACGCGAAACTTTCAGACTGCAAGTGGAAATTAGCTGCCACTCGCACGCTTGCTTATAAGTCTCTAGTTGTCTTGTGGAGGAAGTACGGCCCCGACTTCTTTCTGCTGCTCTCTATTGCTGTTGCTGATCTCTGCGACAACAATTGCGCTTTCCCTTGGACTCCCAGATGTAGAGAAATGCCCTGCGCAGCACAGAAACCAGTCACACCATGGGTGGAATAGGGAGATACAAATTCGTGTTTGCGTTAGTGGCAGGGGTAAGCTGCACAAGCATGTGCTGTCCTGTCACACGTTCTCCTCGCCAGACGCAGTGCAATAGCTTTCCGCTTGCATTAAGAGCAAAGAAAGGCATAAGCCGCGACTCCGCAGTTCGGATAAGGTAACCGCAGGAGGCGAGCGTCCTCAGGCAGAAGCTGCTTTTCGGATTTCTTAACAACCGGCCAAAGTACCATGTGTGTGTGAGGGAGAGTGACGGTCAGCGCGCGGGGGGTGGAAGGCGCGAACGCTGCGGGCAGGCGAATAAGGAAGGTGTTGAACAGGCATCTGGCGCGTGAAACTTTCAGAGTGCAAGTGGAAACTACCTGCCACTCGCACCCTTGCTTAATAGTCGCTAGTTGTCGTGTAAAGGATGTACGGCCACGACTTCCTTCTGCTGCTCCCTACTGCTGTTGCTGATCTCTGCGACAACAATTGCGCTTTCCCTTGGACTCCCAGATGCAGAGAAAAGCACTGCGCAGCACAGAAAAGTGTCACAGCCTAGGTGGAATAGGGAGCTGCAAATCCCTGTTTTCGTTAATAGCAGGTGTAAGCTGCACAAACATGTGCTGTCCTGTCACACGTTCTCCTCGCCAGACGCAGTGCAAAAGCTCTCCGCTTGCATTAAGCGCAAGAAAAGCAGAAGCCGCGATTCCGTAGTTCCGAGAAGGTAACCGCAGGAGGCGAACCTCCTTCGTCAGAAGCTGCTTTCCGGAGTTCTTGTCAACCGGCCAAAGTACCATGTGTGTGTGAGGGAGAGTAGCGGTTATATCGCAGTAGGTGCAAAGCGCGAGCGCGGCGGGTAGGCGAATAAGGAAGGTGTTGAACAGTCATCTGGCGCGTGAAACTTTCAGAGTGCCAGTGGAAATTAGCTGCCACTTGCACGCTTGCTTAATAGTCGCTAGTTGTCGTGTAAATGATGTACGGCCACGACTTCCTTCTGCTGCTCCCTACTGCTGTTGCTGATCTCTGCGACAACAATTGCTCTTTCCCTTGGACTCCCAGATGCAGAGAAATGCTCCTCGCGGCACAGAAAGCTGTCACACCATGGGTGGCATAGGGAGCTGTAAATCCGTACTTGCGTTAATAGCAGGTGTAAGCTGCACAAGCATGTGCTGTCCTGTCACACGTTCTCCTCGCCAGACGCAGTGCAAAAGCTTTCCGCTTACATTAAGAGCAAGAAAGAAATAAGCAGCCACTCCGCGGTTCGGAGATGGTAACCGCAGGAGGCGAGCGTCCTCAGGCAGAAGCTGCTTTTCGGATTTCTAAACAACCGGCCAAAGTACCATGTGTGTGAGGGAGAGTGCCGGTCAGCGCGCGGGTGGTGGAAAGCGCGAACGCGGCGGGCAGGCGAATAAGGAAGGTGCTGAACAGGCATCTGGCGCGTGAAACTTTCAGAGTGCAAGTGGAAACTACCTGCCACTCGCACGCTTGCTTAATAGTCGCTAGTTGTCGTGTAAAGGATGTAAGGCCACGACTTCCTTCTGCTGCTCCCTACTGCTGTTGCTGATCTCTGCGACAACAATTGCTCTTTCCCTTGGACTCCCAGATGCAGAGAAATGCTCCTCGCGGCACAGAAAGCTGTCACACCATGGGTGGCATAGGGAGCTGTAAATCCGTGCTTGCGCTAGTGGCAGAGGTAAGCTGCACAAGCATGTGCTGTCCTGTCACACGTTCTCCTCGTCAGACGCAGTGCAAAACCTTTCCGCTTGCATTAAGAGCAAAGAAAGGCATAAGCCGCGACTCCGCAGTTCGGAGAAGGTAACCGCAGGAGGCTAGCGTCCTCAGGCAGAAGCTGCTTTTCGGATTTCTTAACAACCGGCCAAAGTACCATGTGTGTCTGAGGGAGAGTAGCGGTCAGCGCCCGGGAGGTGCAAAGCGCGATCGCGGCGGGCAGGCGAATAAGGAAGGTGCTGAACAGGCATCTGGCACGCGAAAATTTCAGACTGCAATTGGAAATTAGCTGCCACTCGCACGCTTGCTTAATAGTCCTTCGTTGTCTTGTGGAGGAAGTACGACCCGACTTATTTCTGCTGCTCTCTATTGCTGTTGCTGATCTCTGCGACAACAATTGCGCTTTCCCTTGGACTCCCAGATGCAGAGAAAAGCACTGCGCAGCACAGAAAAGTGTCACAGCCTAGGTGGAATAGGGAGCTGCAAATCCGTGTTTGCGTTAATAGCAGGTGTAAGCTGCACAAACATGTGCTGTCCTGTCACACGTTCTCCTCGCCAGACGCAGTGCAAAAGCTTTCCGCTTGCATTAAGCGCAAGAAAAGCAGAAGCCGCAATTCCGTAGTTCCGAGAAGGTAACCGCAGGAGGCGAGCCTCCTTCGTCAGAAGCTGCTTTCCGGAGTTCTTGTAAACCGGCCAAAGTACCATGTGTGTCTGAGGGAGAGTAGCGGTCATATCGCGGGAGGTGCAAAGGGCGAGCGCGGCGGGCAGGCGAATAAGGAAGGTGTTGAAGAGTCATCTGGCGCGTGAAACTTTCAGAGTGCAAGTGGAAACTACCTGCCACTCGCACGCTTGCTTAATAGTCGCTAGTTGTCGTGTAAAGGATGTACGGCCACGACTTCCTTCTGCTGCTCCCTACTGCTGTTGCTGATCTCTGCGACAACAATTGCTCTTTCCCTTGGACTCCTAGATGCAGAGAAATGCCCCTCGCGGCACATTAAGCTGTCACACCATGGGTGGAATAGGGAGCTGCAAATCCGTGCTTGCGTTAGTGGCAGAAGTAAGCTGCACAAACATGTGCTGTCCTGTCACACGTTCTCCTCGTCAGACGCAGTGCAAAAGCTTTCCGCTTGCATTAAGAGCAAAGAAAGGCATAAGCCGCGACTCCGCAGTTCGGAGAAGGTAACCGCAGGAGGCTAGCGTCCTCAGGCAGAAGCTGCTTTTCGGATTTCTTAACAACCGGCCAAAGTACCATGTGTGTGTGATGGAGAGTGCCGGTCAGCGCCCGGGATGTGCAAAGCGCGAACGCTGCGGGCAGGCGAATAAGGAAGGTGTTGAACAAGCATCTGGCGCGTGAAACTTTCAGACTGCAAGTGAAAACTACTTGCCTCTCGCACGCTTGCTTAATAGTCGCTAGTTGTCGTGTAAAGGATGTACGGCCACGACTTCCTTCTGCTGATCCCTACTGCTGTTGCTGATCTCTGCGACAACAATTGCGCTTTCCCTTGGACTCCCAGATGCAGAGAAAAGCACTGCGCAGCACAGAAAAGTGTCACAGCCTAGGTGGAATAGGGAGCTGCAAATCCGTGTTTGCGTTAATAGCAGGTGTAAGCTGCACAAACATGTGCTGTCCTGTCACACGTTCTCCTCGCCAGACGCAGTGCAAAAGCTTTCCGCTTGCATTAAGCGCAAGAAAAGCAGAAGCCGCGATTCCGTAGTTCCGAGAAGGTAACCGCAGGAGGCGAGCCTCCTTCGTCAGAAGCTGCTTTCCGGAGTTCTTGTCAACCGGCCAAAGTACCATGTGTGTCTGAGGGAGAGTAGCGGTCATATCGCGGGAGGTGCAAAGGGCGAGCGCGGCGGGCAGGCGAATAAGGAAGGTGTTGAAGAGTCATCTGGCGCGTGAAACTTTCAGACTGCAAGTGGAAATTAGCTGCCACTTGCACGCTTGCTTAATAGTCGCTAGTTGTCGTGTAAAGGATGTACGGCCACGACTTCCTTCTGCTGCTCCCTACTGCTGTTGCTGATCTCTGCGACAACAATTGCGCTTTCCCTTGGACTCCCAGATGCAGAGAAATGCCCCTCGCGGCACATTAAGCTGTCACACCATGGGTGGAATAGGGAGCTGCAAATCCGTGCTTGCGTTAGTGGCAGAGGTAAGCTGCACAAACATGTGATGTTCTGTCACACGTTCTCCTCGCCAGACGCAGTGCAAAAGCTTTCCGCTTGCATTAAGAGCAAAGAAAGGCATAAGCCGCGACTCGGCAGTTCGGAGAAGGTAACCGCAGGAGGCGAGCGTCCTCAGGCAAAAGCTGCTTTTAGGATTTCTTAACAACTGGCCAAAGTACCATATGTGTCTGTGGTACTCTGCCGTTCAGCCCGCGGGAGTTGCAAAGTGCGAGCCCTGCGGGCAGGCGAATAAGGAAGGTGCTGAACTGGCATCTGGCACGCGAAACTTTCAGACTGCAAGTGGAAATTAGCTGCCACTCGCACGCTTGCTTATAAGTCTCTAGTTGTCTTGTGGAGGAAGTACGGCCCCGACTTCTTTCTGCTGCTCTCTATTGCTGTTGCTGATCTCTGCGACAACAATTGCGCTTTCCCTTGGACTCCCAGATGTAGAGAAATGCCCTGCGCAGCACAGAAACCAGTCACACCATGGGTGGAATAGGGAGATACAAATTCGTGTTTGCGTTAGTGGCAGGGGTAAGCTGCACAAGCATGTGCTGTCCTGTCACACGTTCTCCTCGCCAGACGCAGTGCAATAGCTTTCCGCTTGCATTAAGAGCAAAGAAAGGCATAAGCCGCGACTCCGCAGTTCGGATAAGGTAACCGCAGGAGGCGAGCGTCCTCAGGCAGAAGCTGCTTTTCGGATTTCTTAACAACCGGCCAAAGTACCATGTGTGTGTGAGGGAGAGTGACGGTCAGCGCGCGGGGGGTGGAAGGCGCGAACGCTGCGGGCAGGCGAATAAGGAAGGTGTTGAACAGGCATCTGGCGCGTGAAACTTTCAGAGTGCAAGTGGAAACTACCTGCCACTCGCACCCTTGCTTAATAGTCGCTAGTTGTCGTGTAAAGGATGTACGGCCACGACTTCCTTCTGCTGCTCCCTACTGCTGTTGCTGATCTCTGCGACAACAATTGCGCTTTCCCTTGGACTCCCAGATGCAGAGAAAAGCACTGCGCAGCACAGAAAAGTGTCACAGCCTAGGTGGAATAGGGAGCTGCAAATCCCTGTTTTCGTTAATAGCAGGTGTAAGCTGCACAAACATGTGCTGTCCTGTCACACGTTCTCCTCGCCAGACGCAGTGCAAAAGCTCTCCGCTTGCATTAAGCGCAAGAAAAGCAGAAGCCGCGATTCCGTAGTTCCGAGAAGGTAACCGCAGGAGGCGAACCTCCTTCGTCAGAAGCTGCTTTCCGGAGTTCTTGTCAACCGGCCAAAGTACCATGTGTGTGTGAGGGAGAGTAGCGGTTATATCGCAGTAGGTGCAAAGCGCGAGCGCGGCGGGTAGGCGAATAAGGAAGGTGTTGAACAGTCATCTGGCGCGTGAAACTTTCAGAGTGCCAGTGGAAATTAGCTGCCACTTGCACGCTTGCTTAATAGTCGCTAGTTGTCGTGTAAATGATGTACGGCCACGACTTCCTTCTGCTGCTCCCTACTGCTGTTGCTGATCTCTGCGACAACAATTGCTCTTTCCCTTGGACTCCCAGATGCAGAGAAATGCTCCTCGCGGCACAGAAAGCTGTCACACCATGGGTGGCATAGGGAGCTGTAAATCCGTACTTGCGTTAATAGCAGGTGTAAGCTGCACAAGCATGTGCTGTCCTGTCACACGTTCTCCTCGCCAGACGCAGTGCAAAAGCTTTCCGCTTACATTAAGAGCAAGAAAGAAATAAGCAGCCACTCCGCGGTTCGGAGATGGTAACCGCAGGAGGCGAGCGTCCTCAGGCAGAAGCTGCTTTTCGGATTTCTAAACAACCGGCCAAAGTACCATGTGTGTGAGGGAGAGTGCCGGTCAGCGCGCGGGTGGTGGAAAGCGCGAACGCGGCGGGCAGGCGAATAAGGAAGGTGCTGAACAGGCATCTGGCGCGTGAAACTTTCAGAGTGCAAGTGGAAACTACCTGCCACTCGCACGCTTGCTTAATAGTCGCTAGTTGTCGTGTAAAGGATGTAAGGCCACGACTTCCTTCTGCTGCTCCCTACTGCTGTTGCTGATCTCTGCGACAACAATTGCTCTTTCCCTTGGACTCCCAGATGCAGAGAAATGCTCCTCGCGGCACAGAAAGCTGTCACACCATGGGTGGCATAGGGAGCTGTAAATCCGTGCTTGCGCTAGTGGCAGAGGTAAGCTGCACAAGCATGTGCTGTCCTGTCACACGTTCTCCTCGTCAGACGCAGTGCAAAACCTTTCCGCTTGCATTAAGAGCAAAGAAAGGCATAAGCCGCGACTCCGCAGTTCGGAGAAGGTAACCGCAGGAGGCTAGCGTCCTCAGGCAGAAGCTGCTTTTCGGATTTCTTAACAACCGGCCAAAGTACCATGTGTGTCTGAGGGAGAGTAGCGGTCAGCGCCCGGGAGGTGCAAAGCGCGATCGCGGCGGGCAGGCGAATAAGGAAGGTGCTGAACAGGCATCTGGCACGCGAAAATTTCAGACTGCAATTGGAAATTAGCTGCCACTCGCACGCTTGCTTAATAGTCCTTCGTTGTCTTGTGGAGGAAGTACGACCCGACTTATTTCTGCTGCTCTCTATTGCTGTTGCTGATCTCTGCGACAACAATTGCGCTTTCCCTTGGACTCCCAGATGCAGAGAAAAGCACTGCGCAGCACAGAAAAGTGTCACAGCCTAGGTGGAATAGGGAGCTGCAAATCCGTGTTTGCGTTAATAGCAGGTGTAAGCTGCACAAACATGTGCTGTCCTGTCACACGTTCTCCTCGCCAGACGCAGTGCAAAAGCTTTCCGCTTGCATTAAGCGCAAGAAAAGCAGAAGCCGCAATTCCGTAGTTCCGAGAAGGTAACCGCAGGAGGCGAGCCTCCTTCGTCAGAAGCTGCTTTCCGGAGTTCTTGTAAACCGGCCAAAGTACCATGTGTGTCTGAGGGAGAGTAGCGGTCATATCGCGGGAGGTGCAAAGGGCGAGCGCGGCGGGCAGGCGAATAAGGAAGGTGTTGAAGAGTCATCTGGCGCGTGAAACTTTCAGAGTGCAAGTGGAAACTACCTGCCACTCGCACGCTTGCTTAATAGTCGCTAGTTGTCGTGTAAAGGATGTACGGCCACGACTTCCTTCTGCTGCTCCCTACTGCTGTTGCTGATCTCTGCGACAACAATTGCTCTTTCCCTTGGACTCCTAGATGCAGAGAAATGCCCCTCGCGGCACATTAAGCTGTCACACCATGGGTGGAATAGGGAGCTGCAAATCCGTGCTTGCGTTAGTGGCAGAAGTAAGCTGCACAAACATGTGCTGTCCTGTCACACGTTCTCCTCGTCAGACGCAGTGCAAAAGCTTTCCGCTTGCATTAAGAGCAAAGAAAGGCATAAGCCGCGACTCCGCAGTTCGGAGAAGGTAACCGCAGGAGGCTAGCGTCCTCAGGCAGAAGCTGCTTTTCGGATTTCTTAACAACCGGCCAAAGTACCATGTGTGTGTGATGGAGAGTGCCGGTCAGCGCCCGGGATGTGCAAAGCGCGAACGCTGCGGGCAGGCGAATAAGGAAGGTGTTGAACAAGCATCTGGCGCGTGAAACTTTCAGACTGCAAGTGAAAACTACTTGCCTCTCGCACGCTTGCTTAATAGTCGCTAGTTGTCGTGTAAAGGATGTACGGCCACGACTTCCTTCTGCTGATCCCTACTGCTGTTGCTGATCTCTGCGACAACAATTGCGCTTTCCCTTGGACTCCCAGATGCAGAGAAAAGCACTGCGCAGCACAGAAAAGTGTCACAGCCTAGGTGGAATAGGGAGCTGCAAATCCGTGTTTGCGTTAATAGCAGGTGTAAGCTGCACAAACATGTGCTGTCCTGTCACACGTTCTCCTCGCCAGACGCAGTGCAAAAGCTTTCCGCTTGCATTAAGCGCAAGAAAAGCAGAAGCCGCGATTCCGTAGTTCCGAGAAGGTAACCGCAGGAGGCGAGCCTCCTTCGTCAGAAGCTGCTTTCCGGAGTTCTTGTCAACCGGCCAAAGTACCATGTGTGTCTGAGGGAGAGTAGCGGTCATATCGCGGGAGGTGCAAAGGGCGAGCGCGGCGGGCAGGCGAATAAGGAAGGTGTTGAAGAGTCATCTGGCGCGTGAAACTTTCAGACTGCAAGTGGAAATTAGCTGCCACTTGCACGCTTGCTTAATAGTCGCTAGTTGTCGTGTAAAGGATGTACGGCCACGACTTCCTTCTGCTGCTCCCTACTGCTGTTGCTGATCTCTGCGACAACAATTGCGCTTTCCCTTGGACTCCCAGATGCAGAGAAATGCCCCTCGCGGCACAGAAAACTGTCACACCATGGGTGGAATAGGGAGCTGCAAATCCGTGTTTGCGTTAGAGGCAGGGGTAAGCTGCACAAGCATGTGCTGTCCTGTCACACGTTCTCCTCGTCAGACGCAGTGCAAAAGCTTCCCGCTTGCATTAAGAGCAAAGAAAGGCATAAGCCGCGACTCCGCAGTTCGGAGAAGGTAACCGCAGGAGGCGAGCGTCCTCAGGCAAAAGCTGCTTTTAGGATTTCTTAACAACCGGCCAAAGTACCATGTGTGTCTGTGGTACTCTGCCGTTCAGCCCGCGGGAGTTGCAAAGTGCGAGCCCTGCGGGCAGGCGAATAAGGAAGGTGCTGAACTGGCATCTGGCACGCGAAACTTTCAGACTGCAAGTGGAAATTAGCTGCCACTCGCACGCTTGCTTATAAGTCTCTAGTTGTCTTGTGGAGGAAGTACGACCCCGACTTCTTTCTGCTGCTCTCTATTGCTGTTGCTGATCTCTGCGACAACAATTGCGCTTTCCCTTGGACTCCCAGATGTAGAGAAATGCCCTGCGCAGCACAGAAACCAGTCACACCATGGGTGGAATAGGGAGATACAAATTCGTGTTTGCGTTAGTGGCAGGGGTAAGCTGCACAAGCATGTGCTGTCCTGTCACACGTTCTCCTCGCCAGACGCAGTGCAATAGCTTTCCGCTTGCATTAAGAGCAAAGAAAGGCATAAGCCGCGACTCCGCAGTTCGGATAAGGTAACCGCAGGAGGCGAGCGTCCTCAGGCAGAAGCTGCTTTTCGGATTTCTTAACAACCGGCCAAAGTACCATGTGTGTGTGAGGGAGAGTGCCGGTCAGCGCGCGGGGGGTGGAAAACGCGAACGCTGCGGGCAGGCGAATAAGGAAGGTGTTGAACAGGCATCTGGCGCGTGAAACTTTCAGACTGCAAGTGAAAACTACTTGCCTCTCGCACGCTTGCTTAATAGTCGCTAGTTGTCGTGTAAAGGATGTACGGCCACGACTTCCTTCTGCTGATCCCTACTGCTGTTGCTGATCTCTGCGACAACAATTGCGCTTTCCCTTGGACTCCCAGATGCAGAGAAAAGCACTGCGCAGCACAGAAAAGTGTCACAGCCTATGTGGAATAGGGAGCTGCAAATCCGTGTTTGCGTTAATAGCAGGTGTAAGCTGCACAAACATGTGCTGTCCTGTCACACGTTCTCCTCGCCAGACGCAGTGCAAAAGCTCTCCGCTTGCATTAAGCGCAAGAAAAGCAGAAGCCGCGATTCCGTAGTTCCGAGAAGGTAACCGCAGGAGGCGAACCTCTTTCGTCAGAAGCTGCTTTCCGGAGTTCTTGTCAACCGGCCAAAGTATCATGTGTGTCTGAGGGAGAGTAGCGGTCATATCGCAGTAGGTGCAAAGAGCGAGCGCGGCGGGTAGGCGAATAAGGAAGGTGTTGAACAGTCATCTGGCGCGTGAAACTTTCAGAGTGCCAGTGGAAATTAGCTGCCACTTGCACGCTTGCTTAATAGTCGCTAGTTGTCGTGTAAAGGATGTACGGCCACGACTTCCTTCTGCTGCTCCCTACTGCTGTTGCTGATCTCTGCGACAACAATTGCTCTTTCCCTTGGACTCCCAGATGCAGAGAAATGCTCCTCGCGGCACAGAAAGCTGTCACACCATGGGTGGCATAGGGAGCTGTAAATCCGTACTTGCGTTAATAGCAGGTGTAAGCTGCACAAGCATGTGCTGTCCTGTCACACGTTCTCCTCGCCAGACGCAGTGCAAAAGCTTTCCGCTTATATTAAGAGCAAGAAAGAAATAAGCAGCCACTCCGCGGTTCGGAGATGGTAACCGCAGGAGGCTAGCGTCCTCAGGCAGAAGCTGCTTTTCGGATTTCTAAACAACCGGCCAAAGTACCATGTGTGTGAGGGAGAGTGCCGGTCAGCGCGCGGGTGGTGGAAAGCGCGAACGCTGCGGGCAGGCGAATAAGGAAGGTGTTGAACAGGCATCTGGCGCGTGAAACTTTCAGAGTGCAAGTGGAAACTACCTGCCACTCGCACGCTTGCTTAATAGTCGCTAGTTGTCGTGTAAAGGATGTACGGCCACGACTTCCTTCTGCTGCTCCCTACTGCTGTTGCTGATCTCTGCGACAACAATTGCTCTTTCCCTTGGACTCCCAGATGCAGAGAAATGCTCCTCGCGGCACAGAAAGCTGTCACACCATGGGTGGCATAGGGAGCTGTAAATCCGTGCTTGCGTTAGTGGCAGAGGTAAGCTGCACAAGCATGTGCTGTCCTGTCACACGTTCTCCTCGTCAGACGCAGTGCAAAAGCTTTCCGCTTGCATTAAGAGCAAAGAAAGGCATAAGCCGCGACTCCGCAGTTCGGAGAAGGTAACCGCAGGAGGCTAGCGTCCTCAGGCAGAAGCTGCTTTTCGGATTTCTTAACAACCGGCCAAAGTACCATGTGTGTGTGATGGAGAGTGACGGTCAGCGCCCGGGAGGTGCAAAGCGCGATCGCGGCGGGCAGGCGAATAAGGAAGGTGCTGAACAGGCATCTGGTACGCGAAAATTTCAGACTGCATTTGGAAATTAGCTGCCACTCGCACGCTTGCTTAATAGTCCTTCGTTGTCTTGTGGAGGAAGTACGACCCGACTTATTTCTGCTGCTCTCTATTGCTGTTGCTGATCTCTGCGACAACAATTGCGCTTTCCCTTGGACTCCCAGATGCAGAGAAAAGCACTGCGCAGCACAGAAAAGTGTCACAGCCTAGGTGGAATAGGGAGCTGCAAATCCGTGTTTGCGTTAATAGCAGGTGTAAGCTGCACAAACATGTGCTGTCCTGTCACACGTTCTCCTCGCCAGACGCAGTGCAAAAGCTTTCCGCTTGCATTAAGCGCAAGAAAAGCAGAAGCCACGATTCCGTAGTTCCGAGAAGGTAACCGCAGGAGGCGAGCCTCCTTCGTCAGAAGCTGCTTTCCGGAGTTCTTGTAAACCGGCCAAAGTACCATGTGTGTCTGAGGGAGAGTAGCGGTCATATCGCGGGAGGTGCAAAGGGCGAGCGCAGCGGGCAGGCGAATAAGGAAGGTGTTGAAGAGTCATCTGGCGCGTGAAACTTTCAGACTGCAAGTGGAAACTACCTGCCACTCGCACGCTTGCTTAATAGTCGCTAGTTGTCGTGTAAAGGATGTACGGCCACGACTTCCTTCTGCTGCTCCCTACTGCTGTTGCTGATCTCTGCGACAACAATTGCGCTTTCCCTTGGACTCCCAGATGCAGAGAAATGCCCCTCGCGGCACAGAAAGCTGTCACACCATGGGTGGAATAGGGAGCTGCAAATCCTTGCTTGCGTTAGTGGCAGGGGTAAGCTGCACAAACATGTGATGTTCTGTCACACGTTCTCCTCGCCAGACGCAGTGCAAAAGCTTTCTGCTTACATTACGAGCAAGAAAGGCATAAGCCGCGACTCGGCAGTTCGGAGAAGGTAACCGCAGGAGGCGAGCGTCCTCAGGCAAAAGCTGCTTTTCGGATTTCTTAACAACCGGCCAAAGTACCATGTGTGTCTGTGGTACTCTGCCGGTCAGCCCGCGGGAGGTGCAATGTGCGAGCGCGGCGGGCAGGCGAATAAGGAAGGTGCTGAACTGGCATCTGGCACGCGAAACTTTCAGACTGCAAGTGGAAACTACCTGCCACTCGCACGCTTGCTTAATAGTCGCTAGTTGTCGTGTAAAGGATGTACGGCCACGACTTCCTTCTGCTGCTCCCTACTGCTGTTGCTGATCTCTGCGACAACAATTGCTCTTTCCCTTGGACTCCTAGATGCAGAGAAATGCCCCTCGCGGCACATTAAGCTGTCACACCATGGGTGGAATAGGGAGCTGCAAATCCGTGCTTGCGTTAGTGGCAGAAGTAAGCTGCACAAACATGTGCTGTCCTGTCACACGTTCTCCTCGTCAGACGCAGTGCAAAAGCTTTCCGCTTGCATTAAGAGCAAAGAAAGGCATAAGCCGCGACTCCGCAGTTCGGAGAAGGTAACCGCAGGAGGCTAGCGTCCTCAGGCAGAAGCTGCTTTTCGGATTTCTTAACAACCGGCCAAAGTACCATGTGTGTGTGATGGAGAGTGCCGGTCAGCGCCCGGGATGTGCAAAGCGCGAACGCTGCGGGCAGGCGAATAAGGAAGGTGCTGAACAGGCATCTGGCACGCGAAAATTTCAGACTGCAATTGGAAATTAGCTGCCACTCGCACGCTTGCTTAATAGTCCTTCGTTGTCTTGTGGAGGAAGTACGACCCGACTTATTTCTGCTGCTCTCTATTGCTGTTGCTGATCTCTGCGACAACAATTGCGCTTTCCCTTGGACTCCCAGATGCAGAGAAAAGCACTGCGCAGCACAGAAAAGTGTCACAGCCTAGGTGGAATAGGGAGCTGCAAATCCGTGTTTGCGTTAATAGCAGGTGTAAGCTGCACAAACATGTGCTGTCCTGTCACACGTTCTCCTCGCCAGACGCAGTGCAAAAGCTTTCCGCTTGCATTAAGCGCAAGAAAAGCAGAAGCCGCAATTCCGTAGTTCCGAGAAGGTAACCGCAGGAGGCGAGCCTCCTTCGTCAGAAGCTGCTTTCCGGAGTTCTTGTAAACCGGCCAAAGTACCATGTGTGTCTGAGGGAGAGTAGCGGTCATATCGCGGGAGGTGCAAAGGGCGAGCGCGGCGGGCAGGCGAATAAGGAAGGTGTTGAAGAGTCATCTGGCGCGTGAAACTTTCAGAGTGCAAGTGGAAACTACCTGCCACTCGCACGCTTGCTTAATAGTCGCTAGTTGTCGTGTAAAGGATGTACGGCCACGACTTCCTTCTGCTGCTCCCTACTGCTGTTGCTGATCTCTGCGACAACAATTGCTCTTTCCCTTGGACTCCTAGATGCAGAGAAATGCCCCTCGCGGCACATTAAGCTGTCACACCATGGGTGGAATAGGGAGCTGCAAATCCGTGCTTGCGTTAGTGGCAGAAGTAAGCTGCACAAACATGTGCTGTCCTGTCACACGTTCTCCTCGTCAGACGCAGTGCAAAAGCTTTCCGCTTGCATTAAGAGCAAAGAAAGGCATAAGCCGCGACTCCGCAGTTCGGAGAAGGTAACCGCAGGAGGCTAGCGTCCTCAGGCAGAAGCTGCTTTTCGGATTTCTTAACAACCGGCCAAAGTACCATGTGTGTGTGATGGAGAGTGCCGGTCAGCGCCCGGGATGTGCAAAGCGCGAACGCTGCGGGCAGGCGAATAAGGAAGGTGTTGAACAAGCATCTGGCGCGTGAAACTTTCAGACTGCAAGTGAAAACTACTTGCCTCTCGCACGCTTGCTTAATAGTCGCTAGTTGTCGTGTAAAGGATGTACGGCCACGACTTCCTTCTGCTGATCCCTACTGCTGTTGCTGATCTCTGCGACAACAATTGCGCTTTCCCTTGGACTCCCAGATGCAGAGAAAAGCACTGCGCAGCACAGAAAAGTGTCACAGCCTAGGTGGAATAGGGAGCTGCAAATCCGTGTTTGCGTTAATAGCAGGTGTAAGCTGCACAAACATGTGCTGTCCTGTCACACGTTCTCCTCGCCAGACGCAGTGCAAAAGCTTTCCGCTTGCATTAAGCGCAAGAAAAGCAGAAGCCGCGATTCCGTAGTTCCGAGAAGGTAACCGCAGGAGGCGAGCCTCCTTCGTCAGAAGCTGCTTTCCGGAGTTCTTGTCAACCGGCCAAAGTACCATGTGTGTCTGAGGGAGAGTAGCGGTCATATCGCGGGAGGTGCAAAGGGCGAGCGCGGCGGGCAGGCGAATAAGGAAGGTGTTGAAGAGTCATCTGGCGCGTGAAACTTTCAGACTGCAAGTGGAAATTAGCTGCCACTTGCACGCTTGCTTAATAGTCGCTAGTTGTCGTGTAAAGGATGTACGGCCACGACTTCCTTCTGCTGCTCCCTACTGCTGTTGCTGATCTCTGCGACAACAATTGCGCTTTCCCTTGGACTCCCAGATGCAGAGAAATGCCCCTCGCGGCACAGAAAACTGTCACACCATGGGTGGAATAGGGAGCTGCAAATCCGTGTTTGCGTTAGAGGCAGGGGTAAGCTGCACAAGCATGTGCTGTCCTGTCACACGTTCTCCTCGTCAGACGCAGTGCAAAAGCTTCCCGCTTGCATTAAGAGCAAAGAAAGGCATAAGCCGCGACTCCGCAGTTCGGAGAAGGTAACCGCAGGAGGCGAGCGTCCTCAGGCAAAAGCTGCTTTTAGGATTTCTTAACAACCGGCCAAAGTACCATGTGTGTCTGTGGTACTCTGCCGTTCAGCCCGCGGGAGTTGCAAAGTGCGAGCCCTGCGGGCAGGCGAATAAGGAAGGTGCTGAACTGGCATCTGGCACGCGAAACTTTCAGACTGCAAGTGGAAATTAGCTGCCACTCGCACGCTTGCTTATAAGTCTCTAGTTGTCTTGTGGAGGAAGTACGACCCCGACTTCTTTCTGCTGCTCTCTATTGCTGTTGCTGATCTCTGCGACAACAATTGCGCTTTCCCTTGGACTCCCAGATGTAGAGAAATGCCCTGCGCAGCACAGAAACCAGTCACACCATGGGTGGAATAGGGAGATACAAATTCGTGTTTGCGTTAGTGGCAGGGGTAAGCTGCACAAGCATGTGCTGTCCTGTCACACGTTCTCCTCGCCAGACGCAGTGCAATAGCTTTCCGCTTGCATTAAGAGCAAAGAAAGGCATAAGCCGCGACTCCGCAGTTCGGATAAGGTAACCGCAGGAGGCGAGCGTCCTCAGGCAGAAGCTGCTTTTCGGATTTCTTAACAACCGGCCAAAGTACCATGTGTGTGTGAGGGAGAGTGCCGGTCAGCGCGCGGGGGGTGGAAAACGCGAACGCTGCGGGCAGGCGAATAAGGAAGGTGTTGAACAGGCATCTGGCGCGTGAAACTTTCAGACTGCAAGTGAAAACTACTTGCCTCTCGCACGCTTGCTTAATAGTCGCTAGTTGTCGTGTAAAGGATGTACGGCCACGACTTCCTTCTGCTGATCCCTACTGCTGTTGCTGATCTCTGCGACAACAATTGCGCTTTCCCTTGGACTCCCAGATGCAGAGAAAAGCACTGCGCAGCACAGAAAAGTGTCACAGCCTATGTGGAATAGGGAGCTGCAAATCCGTGTTTGCGTTAATAGCAGGTGTAAGCTGCACAAACATGTGCTGTCCTGTCACACGTTCTCCTCGCCAGACGCAGTGCAAAAGCTCTCCGCTTGCATTAAGCGCAAGAAAAGCAGAAGCCGCGATTCCGTAGTTCCGAGAAGGTAACCGCAGGAGGCGAACCTCTTTCGTCAGAAGCTGCTTTCCGGAGTTCTTGTCAACCGGCCAAAGTATCA
This sequence comes from Cyanistes caeruleus, assembly GCF_971803275.1. Lineage (NCBI taxonomy): Eukaryota > Metazoa > Chordata > Aves > Passeriformes > Paridae > Cyanistes > Cyanistes caeruleus. The sequence goes on from NC_141736.1 coordinate 1,941,016, forward strand.
TGTGTGTCTGAGGGAGAGTAGCGGTCATATCGCAGTAGGTGCAAAGAGCGAGCGCGGCGGGTAGGCGAATAAGGAAGGTGTTGAACAGTCATCTGGCGCGTGAAACTTTCAGAGTGCCAGTGGAAATTAGCTGCCACTTGCACGCTTGCTTAATAGTCGCTAGTTGTCGTGTAAAGGATGTACGGCCACGACTTCCTTCTGCTGCTCCCTACTGCTGTTGCTGATCTCTGCGACAACAATTGCTCTTTCCCTTGGACTCCCAGATGCAGAGAAATGCTCCTCGCGGCACAGAAAGCTGTCACACCATGGGTGGCATAGGGAGCTGTAAATCCGTACTTGCGTTAATAGCAGGTGTAAGCTGCACAAGCATGTGCTGTCCTGTCACACGTTCTCCTCGCCAGACGCAGTGCAAAAGCTTTCCGCTTATATTAAGAGCAAGAAAGAAATAAGCAGCCACTCCGCGGTTCGGAGATGGTAACCGCAGGAGGCTAGCGTCCTCAGGCAGAAGCTGCTTTTCGGATTTCTAAACAACCGGCCAAAGTACCATGTGTGTGAGGGAGAGTGCCGGTCAGCGCGCGGGTGGTGGAAAGCGCGAACGCTGCGGGCAGGCGAATAAGGAAGGTGTTGAACAGGCATCTGGCGCGTGAAACTTTCAGAGTGCAAGTGGAAACTACCTGCCACTCGCACGCTTGCTTAATAGTCGCTAGTTGTCGTGTAAAGGATGTACGGCCACGACTTCCTTCTGCTGCTCCCTACTGCTGTTGCTGATCTCTGCGACAACAATTGCTCTTTCCCTTGGACTCCCAGATGCAGAGAAATGCTCCTCGCGGCACAGAAAGCTGTCACACCATGGGTGGCATAGGGAGCTGTAAATCCGTGCTTGCGTTAGTGGCAGAGGTAAGCTGCACAAGCATGTGCTGTCCTGTCACACGTTCTCCTCGTCAGACGCAGTGCAAAAGCTTTCCGCTTGCATTAAGAGCAAAGAAAGGCATAAGCCGCGACTCCGCAGTTCGGAGAAGGTAACCGCAGGAGGCTAGCGTCCTCAGGCAGAAGCTGCTTTTCGGATTTCTTAACAACCGGCCAAAGTACCATGTGTGTGTGATGGAGAGTGACGGTCAGCGCCCGGGAGGTGCAAAGCGCGATCGCGGCGGGCAGGCGAATAAGGAAGGTGCTGAACAGGCATCTGGTACGCGAAAATTTCAGACTGCATTTGGAAATTAGCTGCCACTCGCACGCTTGCTTAATAGTCCTTCGTTGTCTTGTGGAGGAAGTACGACCCGACTTATTTCTGCTGCTCTCTATTGCTGTTGCTGATCTCTGCGACAACAATTGCGCTTTCCCTTGGACTCCCAGATGCAGAGAAAAGCACTGCGCAGCACAGAAAAGTGTCACAGCCTAGGTGGAATAGGGAGCTGCAAATCCGTGTTTGCGTTAATAGCAGGTGTAAGCTGCACAAACATGTGCTGTCCTGTCACACGTTCTCCTCGCCAGACGCAGTGCAAAAGCTTTCCGCTTGCATTAAGCGCAAGAAAAGCAGAAGCCACGATTCCGTAGTTCCGAGAAGGTAACCGCAGGAGGCGAGCCTCCTTCGTCAGAAGCTGCTTTCCGGAGTTCTTGTAAACCGGCCAAAGTACCATGTGTGTCTGAGGGAGAGTAGCGGTCATATCGCGGGAGGTGCAAAGGGCGAGCGCAGCGGGCAGGCGAATAAGGAAGGTGTTGAAGAGTCATCTGGCGCGTGAAACTTTCAGACTGCAAGTGGAAACTACCTGCCACTCGCACGCTTGCTTAATAGTCGCTAGTTGTCGTGTAAAGGATGTACGGCCACGACTTCCTTCTGCTGCTCCCTACTGCTGTTGCTGATCTCTGCGACAACAATTGCGCTTTCCCTTGGACTCCCAGATGCAGAGAAATGCCCCTCGCGGCACAGAAAGCTGTCACACCATGGGTGGCATAGGGAGCTGCAAATCCTTGCTTGCGTTAGTGGCAGGGGTAAGCTGCACAAACATGTGATGTTCTGTCACACGTTCTCCTCGCCAGACGCAGTGCAAAAGCTTTCTGCTTACATTACGAGCAAGAAAGGCATAAGCCGCGACTCGGCAGTTCGGAGAAGGTAACCGCAGGAGGCGAGCGTCCTCAGGCAAAAGCTGCTTTTCGGATTTCTTAACAACCGGCCAAAGTACCATGTGTGTCTGTGGTACTCTGCCGGTCAGCCCGCGGGAGGTGCAATGTGCGAGCGCGGCGGGCAGGCGAATAAGGAAGGTGCTGAACTGGCATCTGGCACGCGAAACTTTCAGACTGCAAGTGGAAACTACCTGCCACTCGCACGCTTGCTTAATAGTCGCTAGTTGTCGTGTAAAGGATGTACGGCCACGACTTCCTTCTGCTGCTCCCTACTGCTGTTGCTGATCTCTGCGACAACAATTGCTCTTTCCCTTGGACTCCTAGATGCAGAGAAATGCCCCTCGCGGCACATTAAGCTGTCACACCATGGGTGGAATAGGGAGCTGCAAATCCGTGCTTGCGTTAGTGGCAGAAGTAAGCTGCACAAACATGTGCTGTCCTGTCACACGTTCTCCTCGTCAGACGCAGTGCAAAAGCTTTCCGCTTGCATTAAGAGCAAAGAAAGGCATAAGCCGCGACTCCGCAGTTCGGAGAAGGTAACCGCAGGAGGCTAGCGTCCTCAGGCAGAAGCTGCTTTTCGGATTTCTTAACAACCGGCCAAAGTACCATGTGTGTGTGATGGAGAGTGCCGGTCAGCGCCCGGGATGTGCAAAGCGCGAACGCTGCGGGCAGGCGAATAAGGAAGGTGCTGAACAGGCATCTGGCACGCGAAAATTTCAGACTGCAATTGGAAATTAGCTGCCACTCGCACGCTTGCTTAATAGTCCTTCGTTGTCTTGTGGAGGAAGTACGACCCGACTTATTTCTGCTGCTCTCTATTGCTGTTGCTGATCTCTGCGACAACAATTGCGCTTTCCCTTGGACTCCCAGATGCAGAGAAAAGCACTGCGCAGCACAGAAAAGTGTCACAGCCTAGGTGGAATAGGGAGCTGCAAATCCGTGTTTGCGTTAATAGCAGGTGTAAGCTGCACAAACATGTGCTGTCCTGTCACACGTTCTCCTCGCCAGACGCAGTGCAAAAGCTTTCCGCTTGCATTAAGCGCAAGAAAAGCAGAAGCCGCAATTCCGTAGTTCCGAGAAGGTAACCGCAGGAGGCGAGCCTCCTTCGTCAGAAGCTGCTTTCCGGAGTTCTTGTAAACCGGCCAAAGTACCATGTGTGTCTGAGGGAGAGTAGCGGTCATATCGCGGGAGGTGCAAAGGGCGAGCGCGGCGGGCAGGCGAATAAGGAAGGTGTTGAAGAGTCATCTGGCGCGTGAAACTTTCAGACTGCAAGTGGAAACTACCTGCCACTCGCACGCTTGCTTAATAGTCGCTAGTTGTCGTGTAAAGGATGTACGGCCACGACTTCCTTCTGCTGCTCCCTACTGCTGTTGCTGATCTCTGCGACAACAATTGCTCTTTCCCTTGGACTCCTAGATGCAGAGAAATGCCCCTCGCGGCACATTAAGCTGTCACACCATGGGTGGAATAGGGAGCTGCAAATCCGTGCTTGCGTTAGTGGCAGAAGTAAGCTGCACAAACATGTGCTGTCCTGTCACACGTTCTCCTCGTCAGACGCAGTGCAAAAGCTTTCCGCTTGCATTAAGAGCAAAGAAAGGCATAAGCCGCGACTCCGCAGTTCGGAGAAGGTAACCGCAGGAGGCTAGCGTCCTCAGGCAGAAGCTGCTTTTCGGATTTCTTAACAACCGGCCAAAGTACCATGTGTGTGTGATGGAGAGTGCCGGTCAGCGCCCGGGATGTGCAAAGCGCGAACGCTGCGGGCAGGCGAATAAGGAAGGTGTTGAACAAGCATCTGGCGCGTGAAACTTTCAGACTGCAAGTGAAAACTACTTGCCTCTCGCACGCTTGCTTAATAGTCGCTAGTTGTCGTGTAAAGGATGTACGGCCACGACTTCCTTCTGCTGATCCCTACTGCTGTTGCTGATCTCTGCGACAACAATTGCGCTTTCCCTTGGACTCCCAGATGCAGAGAAAAGCACTGCGCAGCACAGAAAAGTGTCACAGCCTAGGTGGAATAGGGAGCTGCAAATCCGTGTTTGCGTTAATAGCAGGTGTAAGCTGCACAAACATGTGCTGTCCTGTCACACGTTCTCCTCGCCAGACGCAGTGCAAAAGCTTTCCGCTTGCATTAAGCGCAAGAAAAGCAGAAGCCGCGATTCCGTAGTTCCGAGAAGGTAACCGCAGGAGGCGAGCCTCCTTCGTCAGAAGCTGCTTTCCGGAGTTCTTGTCAACCGGCCAAAGTACCATGTGTGTCTGAGGGAGAGTAGCGGTCATATCGCGGGAGGTGCAAAGGGCGAGCGCGGCGGGCAGGCGAATAAGGAAGGTGTTGAAGAGTCATCTGGCGCGTGAAACTTTCAGACTGCAAGTGGAAATTAGCTGCCACTTGCACGCTTGCTTAATAGTCGCTAGTTGTCGTGTAAAGGATGTACGGCCACGACTTCCTTCTGCTGCTCCCTACTGCTGTTGCTGATCTCTGCGACAACAATTGCGCTTTCCCTTGGACTCCCAGATGCAGAGAAATGCCCCTCGCGGCACAGAAAACTGTCACACCATGGGTGGAATAGGGAGCTGCAAATCCGTGTTTGCGTTAGAGGCAGGGGTAAGCTGCACAAGCATGTGCTGTCCTGTCACACGTTCTCCTCGTCAGACGCAGTGCAAAAGCTTCCCGCTTGCATTAAGAGCAAAGAAAGGCATAAGCCGCGACTCCGCAGTTCGGAGAAGGTAACCGCAGGAGGCGAGCGTCCTCAGGCAAAAGCTGCTTTTAGGATTTCTTAACAACCGGCCAAAGTACCATGTGTGTCTGTGGTACTCTGCCGTTCAGCCCGCGGGAGTTGCAAAGTGCGAGCCCTGCGGGCAGGCGAATAAGGAAGGTGCTGAACTGGCATCTGGCACGCGAAACTTTCAGACTGCAAGTGGAAATTAGCTGCCACTCGCACGCTTGCTTATAAGTCTCTAGTTGTCTTGTGGAGGAAGTACGACCCCGACTTCTTTCTGCTGCTCTCTATTGCTGTTGCTGATCTCTGCGACAACAATTGCGCTTTCCCTTGGACTCCCAGATGTAGAGAAATGCCCTGCGCAGCACAGAAACCAGTCACACCATGGGTGGAATAGGGAGATACAAATTCGTGTTTGCGTTAGTGGCAGGGGTAAGCTGCACAAGCATGTGCTGTCCTGTCACACGTTCTCCTCGCCAGACGCAGTGCAATAGCTTTCCGCTTGCATTAAGAGCAAAGAAAGGCATAAGCCGCGACTCCGCAGTTCGGATAAGGTAACCGCAGGAGGCGAGCGTCCTCAGGCAGAAGCTGCTTTTCGGATTTCTTAACAACCGGCCAAAGTACCATGTGTGTGTGAGGGAGAGTGCCGGTCAGCGCGCGGGGGGTGGAAAACGCGAACGCTGCGGGCAGGCGAATAAGGAAGGTGTTGAACAGGCATCTGGCGCGTGAAACTTTCAGAGTGCAAGTGGAAACTACCTGCCACTCGCACGCTTGCTTAATAGTCGCTAGTTGTCGTGTAAAGGATGTACGGCCACGACTTCCTTCTGCTGCTCCCTACTGCTGTTGCTGATCTCTGCGACAACAATTGCGCTTTCCCTTGGACTCCCAGATGCAGAGAAAAGCACTGCGCAGCACAGAAAAGTGTCACAGCCTAGGTGGAATAGGGAGCTGCAAATCCGTGTTTGCGTTAATAGCAGGTGTAAGCTGCACAAACATGTGCTGTCCTGTCACACGTTCTCCTCGCCAGACGCAGTGCAAAAGCTCTCCGCTTGCATTAAGCGCAAGAAAAGCAGAAGCCGCGATTCCGTAGTTCCGAGAAGGTAACCGCAGGAGGCGAACCTCTTTCGTCAGAAGCTGCTTTCCGGAGTTCTTGTCAACCGGCCAAAGTACCATGTGTGTCTGAGGGAGAGTAGCGGTCATATCGCAGTAGGTGCAAAGAGCGAGCGCGGCGGGTAGGCGAATAAGGAAGGTGTTGAACAGTCATCTGGCGCGTGAAACTTTCAGAGTGCCAGTGGAAATTAGCTGCCACTTGCACGCTTGCTTAATAGTCGCTAGTTGTCGTGTAAAGGATGTACGGCCACGACTTCCTTCTGCTGCTCCCTACTGCTGTTGCTGATCTCTGCGACAACAATTGCTCTTTCCCTTGGACTCCCAGATGCAGAGAAATGCTCCTCGCGGCACAGAAAGCTGTCACACCATGGGTGGCATAGGGAGCTGTAAATCCGTGTTTGCGTTAATAGCAGGTGTAAGCTGCACAAACATGTGCTGTCCTGTCACACGTTCTCCTCGCCAGACGCAGTGCAAAAGCTTTCCGCTTATATTAAGAGCAAGAAAGAAATAAGCAGCCACTCCGCGGTTCGGAGATGGTAACCGCAGGAGGCGAGCGTCCTCAGGCAGAAGCTGCTTTTCGGATTTCTAAACAACCGGCCAAAGTACCATGTGTGTGAGGGAGAGTGCCGGTCAGCGCGCGGGTGGTGGAAAGCGCGAACGCTGCGGGCAGGCGAATAAGGAAGGTGTTGAACAGGCATCTGGCGCGTGAAACTTTCAGAGTGCAAGTGGAAACTACCTGCCACTCGCACGCTTGCTTAATAGTCGCTAGTTGTCGTGTAAAGGATGTAAGGCCACGACTTCCTTCTGCTGCTCCCTACTGCTGTTGCTGATCTCTGCGACAACAATTGCTCTTTCCCTTGGACTCCCAGATGCAGAGAAATGCTCCTCGCGGCACAGAAAGCTGTCACACCATGGGTGGCATAGGGAGCTGTAAATCCGTGCTTGCGTTAGTGGCAGAGGTAAGCTGCACAAGCATGTGCTGTCCTGTCACACGTTCTCCTCGTCAGACGCAGTGCAAAAGCTTTCCGCTTGCATTAAGAGCAAAGAAAGGCATAAGCCGCGACTCCGCAGTTCGGAGAAGGTAACCGCAGGAGGCTAGCGTCCTCAGGCAGAAGCTGCTTTTCGGATTTCTTAACAACCGGCCAAAGTACCATGTGTGTGTGATGGAGAGTGACGGTCAGCGCCCGGGAGGTGCAAAGCGCGATCGCGGCGGGCAGGCGAATAAGGAAGGTGCTGAACAGGCATCTGGCACGCGAAAATTTCAGACTGCATTTGGAAATTAGCTGCCACTCGCACGCTTGCTTAATAGTCCTTCGTTGTCTTGTGGAGGAAGTACGACCCGACTTATTTCTGCTGCTCTCTATTGCTGTTGCTGATCTCTGCGACAACAATTGCGCTTTCCCTTGGACTCCCAGATGCAGAGAAAAGCACTGCGCAGCACAGAAAAGTGTCACAGCCTAGGTGGAATAGGGAGCTGCAAATCCGTGTTTGCGTTAATAGCAGGTGTAAGCTGCACAAACATGTGCTGTCCTGTCACACGTTCTCCTCGCCAGACGCAGTGCAAAAGCTTTCCGCTTGCATTAAGCGCAAGAAAAGCAGAAGCCACGATTCCGTAGTTCCGAGAAGGTAACCGCAGGAGGCGAGCCTCCTTCGTCAGAAGCTGCTTTCCGGAGTTCTTGTAAACCGGCCAAAGTACCATGTGTGTCTGAGGGAGAGTAGCGGTCATATCGCGGGAGGTGCAAAGCGCGATCGCGGCGGGCAGGCGAATAAGGAAGGTGTTGAAGAGTCATCTGGCGCGTGAAACTTTCAGACTGCAAGTGGAAACTACCTGCCACTCGCACGCTTGCTTAATAGTCGCTAGTTGTCGTGTAAAGGATGTACGGCCACGACTTCCTTCTGCTGCTCCCTACTGCTGTTGCTGATCTCTGCGACAACAATTGCGCTTTCCCTTGGACTCCCAGATGCAGAGAAATGCCCCTCGCGGCACAGAAAGCTGTCACACCATGGGTGGCATAGGGAGCTGCAAATCCTTGCTTGCGTTAGTGGCAGGGGTAAGCTGCACAAACATGTGATGTTCTGTCACACGTTCTCCTCGCCAGACGCAGTGCAAAAGCTTTCTGCTTACATTACGAGCAAGAAAGGCATAAGCCGCGACTCGGCAGTTCGGAGAAGGTAACCGCAGGAGGCGAGCGTCCTCAGGCAAAAGCTGCTTTTCGGATTTCTTAACAACCGGCCAAAGTACCATGTGTGTCTGTGGTACTCTGCCGGTCAGCCCGCGGGAGGTGCAATGTGCGAGCGCGGCGGGCAGGCGAATAAGGAAGGTGCTGAACTGGCATCTGGCACGCGAAACTTTCAGACTGCAAGTGGAAACTACCTGCCACTCGCACGCTTGCTTAATAGTCGCTAGTTGTCGTGTAAAGGATGTACGGCCACGACTTCCTTCTGCTGCTCCCTACTGCTGTTGCTGATCTCTGCGACAACAATTGCTCTTTCCCTTGGACTCCTAGATGCAGAGAAATGCCCCTCGCGGCACATTAAGCTGTCACACCATGGGTGGAATAGGGAGCTGCAAATCCGTGCTTGCGTTAGTGGCAGAAGTAAGCTGCACAAACATGTGCTGTCCTGTCACACGTTCTCCTCGTCAGACGCAGTGCAAAAGCTTTCCGCTTGCATTAAGAGCAAAGAAAGGCATAAGCCGCGACTCCGCAGTTCGGAGAAGGTAACCGCAGGAGGCTAGCGTCCTCAGGCAGAAGCTGCTTTTCGGATTTCTTAACAACCGGCCAAAGTACCAAGTGTGTGTGATGGAGAGTGCCGGTCAGCGCCCGGGATGTGCAAAGCGCGAACGCTGCGGGCAGGCGAATAAGGAAGGTGCTGAACAGGCATCTGGCACGCGAAAATTTCAGACTGCAATTGGAAATTAGCTGCCACTCGCACGCTTGCTTAATAGTCCTTCGTTGTCTTGTGGAGGAAGTACGACCCGACTTATTTCTGCTGCTCTCTATTGCTGTTGCTGATCTCTGCGACAACAATTGCGCTTTCCCTTGGACTCCCAGATGCAGAGAAAAGCACTGCGCAGCACAGAAAAGTGTCACAGCCTAGGTGGAATAGGGAGCTGCAAATCCGTGTTTGCGTTAATAGCAGGTGTAAGCTGCACAAACATGTGCTGTCCTGTCACACGTTCTCCTCGCCAGACGCAGTGCAAAAGCTTTCCGCTTGCATTAAGCGCAAGAAAAGCAGAAGCCGCAATTCCGTAGTTCCGAGAAGGTAACCGCAGGAGGCGAGCCTCCTTCGTCAGAAGCTGCTTTCCGGAGTTCTTGTAAACCGGCCAAAGTACCATGTGTGTCTGAGGGAGAGTAGCGGTCATATCGCGGGAGGTGCAAAGGGCGAGCGCGGCGGGCAGGCGAATAAGGAAGGTGTTGAAGAGTCATCTGGCGCGTGAAACTTTCAGACTGCAAGTGGAAACTACCTGCCACTCGCACGCTTGCTTAATAGTCGCTAGTTGTCGTGTAAAGGATGTACGGCCACGACTTCCTTCTGCTGCTCCCTACTGCTGTTGCTGATCTCTGCGACAACAATTGCTCTTTCCCTTGGACTCCTAGATGCAGAGAAATGCCCCTCGCGGCACATTAAGCTGTCACACCATGGGTGGAATAGGGAGCTGCAAATCCGTGCTTGCGTTAGTGGCAGAAGTAAGCTGCACAAACATGTGCTGTCCTGTCACACGTTCTCCTCGTCAGACGCAGTGCAAAAGCTTTCCGCTTGCATTAAGAGCAAAGAAAGGCATAAGCCGCGACTCCGCAGTTCGGAGAAGGTAACCGCAGGAGGCTAGCGTCCTCAGGCAGAAGCTGCTTTTCGGATTTCTTAACAACCGGCCAAAGTACCATGTGTGTGTGATGGAGAGTGCCGGTCAGCGCCCGGGATGTGCAAAGCGCGAACGCTGCGGGCAGGCGAATAAGGAAGGTGTTGAACAAGCATCTGGCGCGTGAAACTTTCAGACTGCAAGTGAAAACTACTTGCCTCTCGCACGCTTGCTTAATAGTCGCTAGTTGTCGTGTAAAGGATGTACGGCCACGACTTCCTTCTGCTGATCCCTACTGCTGTTGCTGATCTCTGCGACAACAATTGCGCTTTCCCTTGGACTCCCAGATGCAGAGAAAAGCACTGCGCAGCACAGAAAAGTGTCACAGCCTAGGTGGAATAGGGAGCTGCAAATCCGTGTTTGCGTTAATAGCAGGTGTAAGCTGCACAAACATGTGCTGTCCTGTCACACGTTCTCCTCGCCAGACGCAGTGCAAAAGCTTTCCGCTTGCATTAAGCGCAAGAAAAGCAGAAGCCGCGATTCCGTAGTTCCGAGAAGGTAACCGCAGGAGGCGAGCCTCCTTCGTCAGAAGCTGCTTTCCGGAGTTCTTGTCAACCGGCCAAAGTACCATGTGTGTCTGAGGGAGAGTAGCGGTCATATCGCGGGAGGTGCAAAGGGCGAGCGCGGCGGGCAGGCGAATAAGGAAGGTGTTGAAGAGTCATCTGGCGCGTGAAACTTTCAGACTGCAAGTGGAAATTAGCTGCCACTTGCACGCTTGCTTAATAGTCGCTAGTTGTCGTGTAAAGGATGTACGGCCACGACTTCCTTCTGCTGCTCCCTACTGCTGTTGCTGATCTCTGCGACAACAATTGCGCTTTCCCTTGGACTCCCAGATGCAGAGAAATGCCCCTCGCGGCACAGAAAACTGTCACACCATGGGTGGAATAGGGAGCTGCAAATCCGTGTTTGCGTTAGAGGCAGGGGTAAGCTGCACAAGCATGTGCTGTCCTGTCACACGTTCTCCTCGTCAGACGCAGTGCAAAAGCTTCCCGCTTGCATTAAGAGCAAAGAAAGGCATAAGCCGCGACTCCGCAGTTCGGAGAAGGTAACCGCAGGAGGCGAGCGTCCTCAGGCAAAAGCTGCTTTTAGGATTTCTTAACAACCGGCCAAAGTACCATGTGTGTCTGTGGTACTCTGCCGTTCAGCCCGCGGGAGTTGCAAAGTGCGAGCCCTGCGGGCAGGCGAATAAGGAAGGTGCTGAACTGGCATCTGGCACGCGAAACTTTCAGACTGCAAGTGGAAATTAGCTGCCACTCGCACGCTTGCTTATAAGTCTCTAGTTGTCTTGTGGAGGAAGTACGACCCCGACTTCTTTCTGCTGCTCTCTATTGCTGTTGCTGATCTCTGCGACAACAATTGCGCTTTCCCTTGGACTCCCAGATGTAGAGAAATGCCCTGCGCAGCACAGAAACCAGTCACACCATGGGTGGAATAGGGAGATACAAATTCGTGTTTGCGTTAGTGGCAGGGGTAAGCTGCACAAGCATGTGCTGTCCTGTCACACGTTCTCCTCGCCAGACGCAGTGCAATAGCTTTCCGCTTGCATTAAGAGCAAAGAAAGGCATAAGCCGCGACTCCGCAGTTCGGATAAGGTAACCGCAGGAGGCGAGCGTCCTCAGGCAGAAGCTGCTTTTCGGATTTCTTAACAACCGGCCAAAGTACCATGTGTGTGTGAGGGAGAGTGACGGTCAGCGCGCGGGGGGTGGAAAACGCGAACGCTGCGGGCAGGCAAATAAGGAAGGTGTTGAACAGGCATCTGGCGCGTGAAACTTTCAGAGTGCAAGTGGAAACTACCTGCCACTCGCACGCTTGCTTAATAGTCGCTAGTTGTCGTGTAAAGGATGTACGGCCACGACTTCCTTCTGCTGCTCCCTACTGCTGTTGCTGATCTCTGCGACAACAATTGCGCTTTCCCTTGGACTCCCAGATGCAGAGAAAAGCACTGCGCAGCACAGAAAAGTGTCACAGCCTAGGTGGAATAGGGAGCTGCAAATCCGTGTTTGCGTTAATAGCAGGTGTAAGCTGCACAAACATGTGCTGTCCTGTCACACGTTCTCCTCGCCAGACGCAGTGCAAAAGCTCTCCGCTTGCATTAAGCGCAAGAAAAGCAGAAGCCGCGATTCCGTAGTTCCGAGAAGGTAACCGCAGGAGGCGAACCTCTTTCGTCAGAAGCTGCTTTCCGGAGTTCTTGTCAACCGGCCAAAGTACCATGTGTGTCTGAGGGAGAGTAGCGGTCATATCGCAGTAGGTGCAAAGAGCGAGCGCGGCGGGTAGGCGAATAAGGAAGGTGTTGAACAGTCATCTGGCGCGTGAAACTTTCAGAGTGCCAGTGGAAATTAGCTGCCACTTGCACGCTTGCTTAATAGTCGCTAGTTGTCGTGTAAAGGATGTACGGCCACGACTTCCTTCTGCTGCTCCCTACTGCTGTTGCTGATCTCTGCGACAACAATTGCTCTTTCCCTTGGACTCCCAGATGCAGAGAAATGCTCCTCGCGGCACAGAAAGCTGTCACACCATGGGTGGCATAGGGAGCTGTAAATCCGTACTTGCGTTAATAGCAGGTGTAAGCTGCACAAGCATGTGCTGTCCTGTCACACGTTCTCCTCGCCAGACGCAGTGCAAAAGCTTTCCGCTTATATTAAGAGCAAGAAAGAAATAAGCAGCCACTCCGCGGTTCGGAGATGGTAACCGCAGGAGGCGAGCGTCCTCAGGCAGAAGCTGCTTTTCGGATTTCTAAACAACCGGCCAAAGTACCATGTGTGTGAGGGAGAGTGCCGGTCAGCGCGCGGGTGGTGGAAAGCGCGAACGCTGCGGGCAGGCGAATAAGGAAGGTGTTGAACAGGCATCTGGCGCGTGAAACTTTCAGAGTGCAAGTGGAAACTACCTGCCACTCGCACGCTTGCTTAATAGTCGCTAGTTGTCGTGTAAAGGATGTAAGGCCACGACTTCCTTCTGCTGCTCCCTACTGCTGTTGCTGATCTCTGCGACAACAATTGCTCTTTCCCTTGGACTCCCAGATGCAGAGAAATGCTCCTCGCGGCACAGAAAGCTGTCACACCATGGGTGGCATAGGGAGCTGTAAATCCGTGCTTGCGTTAGTGGCAGAGGTAAGCTGCACAAGCATGTGCTGTCCTGTCACACGTTCTCCTCGTCAGACGCAGTGCAAAAGCTTTCCGCTTGCATTAAGAGCAAAGAAAGGCATAAGCCGCGACTCCGCAGTTCGGAGAAGGTAACCGCAGGAGGCTAGCGTCCTCAGGCAGAAGCTGCTTTTCGGATTTCTTAACAACCGGCCAAAGTACCATGTGTGTGTGATGGAGAGTGACGGTCAGCGCCCGGGAGGTGCAAAGCGCGATCGCGGCGGGCAGGCGAATAAGGAAGGTGCTGAACAGGCATCTGGTACGCGAAAATTTCAGACTGCATTTGGAAATTAGCTGCCACTCGCACGCTTGCTTAATAGTCCTTCGTTGTCTTGTGGAGGAAGTACGACCCGACTTATTTCTGCTGCTCTCTATTGCTGTTGCTGATCTCTGCGACAACAATTGCGCTTTCCCTTGGACTCCCAGATGCAGAGAAAAGCACTGCGCAGCACAGAAAAGTGTCACAGCCTAGGTGGAATAGGGAGCTGCAAATCCGTGTTTGCGTTAATAGCAGGTGTAAGCTGCACAAACATGTGCTGTCCTGTCACACGTTCTCCTCGCCAGACGCAGTGCAAAAGCTTTCCGCTTGCATTAAGCGCAAGAAAAGCAGAAGCCACGATTCCGTAGTTCCGAGAAGGTAACCGCAGGAGGCGAGCCTCCTTCGTCAGAAGCTGCTTTCCGGAGTTCTTGTAAACCGGCCAAAGTACCATGTGTGTCTGAGGGAGAGTAGCGGTCATATCGCGGGAGGTGCAAAGGGCGAGCGCAGCGGGCAGGCGAATAAGGAAGGTGTTGAAGAGTCATCTGGCGCGTGAAACTTTCAGACTGCAAGTGGAAACTACCTGCCACTCGCACGCTTGCTTAATAGTCGCTAGTTGTCGTGTAAAGGATGTACGGCCACGACTTCCTTCTGCTGATCCCTACTGCTGTTGCTGATCTCTGCGACAACAATTGCGCTTTCCCTTGGACTCCCAGATGCAGAGAAATGCCCCTCGCGGCACAGAAAGCTGTCACACCATGGGTGGCATAGGGAGCTGCAAATCCTTGCTTGCGTTAGTGGCAGGGGTAAGCTGCACAAACATGTGATGTTCTGTCACACGTTCTCCTCGCCAGACGCAGTGCAAAAGCTTTCTGCTTACATTACGAGCAAGAAAGGCATAAGCCGCGACTCGGCAGTTCGGAGAAGGTAACCGCAGGAGGCGAGCGTCCTCAGGCAAAAGCTGCTTTTCGGATTTCTTAACAACCGGCCAAAGTACCATGTGTGTCTGTGGTACTCTGCCGGTCAGCCCGCGGGAGGTGCAATGTGCGAGCGCGGCGGGCAGGCGAATAAGGAAGGTGCTGAACTGGCATCTGGCACGCGAAACTTTCAGACTGCAAGTGGAAACTACCTGCCACTCGCACGCTTGCTTAATAGTCGCTAGTTGTCGTGTAAAGGATGTACGGCCACGACTTCCTTCTGCTGCTCCCTACTGCTGTTGCTGATCTCTGCGACAACAATTGCTCTTTCCCTTGGACTCCTAGATGCAGAGAAATGCCCCTCGCGGCACATTAAGCTGTCACACCATGGGTGGAATAGGGAGCTGCAAATCCGTGCTTGCGTTAGTGGCAGAAGTAAGCTGCACAAACATGTGCTGTCCTGTCACACGTTCTCCTCGTCAGACGCAGTGCAAAAGCTTTCCGCTTGCATTAAGAGCAAAGAAAGGCATAAGCCGCGACTCCGCAGTTCGGAGAAGGTAACCGCAGGAGGCTAGCGTCCTCAGGCAGAAGCTGCTTTTCGGATTTCTTAACAACCGGCCAAAGTACCATGTGTGTGTGATGGAGAGTGCCGGTCAGCGCCCGGGATGTGCAAAGCGCGAACGCTGCGGGCAGGCGAATAAGGAAGGTGCTGAACAGGCATCTGGCACGCGAAAATTTCAGACTGCAATTGGAAATTAGCTGCCACTCGCACGCTTGCTTAATAGTCCTTCGTTGTCTTGTGGAGGAAGTACGACCCGACTTATTTCTGCTGCTCTCTATTGCTGTTGCTGATCTCTGCGACAACAATTGCGCTTTCCCTTGGACTCCCAGATGCAGAGAAAAGCACTGCGCAGCACAGAAAAGTGTCACAGCCTAGGTGGAATAGGGAGCTGCAAATCCGTGTTTGCGTTAATAGCAGGTGTAAGCTGCACAAACATGTGCTGTCCTGTCACACGTTCTCCTCGCCAGACGCAGTGCAAAAGCTTTCCGCTTGCATTAAGCGCAAGAAAAGCAGAAGCCGCAATTCCGTAGTTCCGAGAAGGTAACCGCAGGAGGCGAGCCTCCTTCGTCAGAAGCTGCTTTCCGGAGTTCTTGTAAACCGGCCAAAGTACCATGTGTGTCTGAGGGAGAGTAGCGGTCATATCGCGGGAGGTGCAAAGGGCGAGCGCGGCGGGCAGGCGAATAAGGAAGGTGTTGAAGAGTCATCTGGCGCGTGAAACTTTCAGACTGCAAGTGGAAACTACCTGCCACTCGCACGCTTGCTTAATAGTCGCTAGTTGTCGTGTAAAGGATGTACGGCCACGACTTCCTTCTGCTGCTCCCTACTGCTGTTGCTGATCTCTGCGACAACAATTGCTCTTTCCCTTGGACTCCTAGATGCAGAGAAATGCCCCTCGCGGCACATTAAGCTGTCACACCATGGGTGGAATAGGGAGCTGCAAATCCGTGCTTGCGTTAGTGGCAGAAGTAAGCTGCACAAACATGTGCTGTCCTGTCACACGTTCTCCTCGTCAGACGCAGTGCAAAAGCTTTCCGCTTGCATTAAGAGCAAAGAAAGGCATAAGCCGCGACTCCGCAGTTCGGAGAAGGTAACCGCAGGAGGCTAGCGTCCTCAGGCAGAAGCTGCTTTTCGGATTTCTTAACAACCGGCCAAAGTACCATGTGTGTGTGATGGAGAGTGCCGGTCAGCGCCCGGGATGTGCAAAGCGCGAACGCTGCGGGCAGGCGAATAAGGAAGGTGTTGAACAAGCATCTGGCGCGTGAAACTTTCAGACTGCAAGTGAAAACTACTTGCCTCTCGCACGCTTGCTTAATAGTCGCTAGTTGTCGTGTAAAGGATGTACGGCCACGACTTCCTTCTGCTGATCCCTACTGCTGTTGCTGATCTCTGCGACAACAATTGCGCTTTCCCTTGGACTCCCAGATGCAGAGAAAAGCACTGCGCAGCACAGAAAAGTGTCACAGCCTAGGTGGAATAGGGAGCTGCAAATCCGTGTTTGCGTTAATAGCAGGTGTAAGCTGCACAAACATGTGCTGTCCTGTCACACGTTCTCCTCGCCAGACGCAGTGCAAAAGCTTTCCGCTTGCATTAAGCGCAAGAAAAGCAGAAGCCGCGATTCCGTAGTTCCGAGAAGGTAACCGCAGGAGGCGAGCCTCCTTCGTCAGAAGCTGCTTTCCGGAGTTCTTGTCAACCGGCCAAAGTACCATGTGTGTCTGAGGGAGAGTAGCGGTCATATCGCGGGAGGTGCAAAGGGCGAGCGCGGCGGGCAGGCGAATAAGGAAGGTGTTGAAGAGTCATCTGGCGCGTGAAACTTTCAGACTGCAAGTGGAAATTAGCTGCCACTTGCACGCTTGCTTAATAGTCGCTAGTTGTCGTGTAAAGGATGTACGGCCACGACTTCCTTCTGCTGCTCCCTACTGCTGTTGCTGATCTCTGCGACAACAATTGCGCTTTCCCTTGGACTCCCAGATGCAGAGAAATGCCCCTCGCGGCACAGAAAACTGTCACACCATGGGTGGAATAGGGAGCTGCAAATCCGTGTTTGCGTTAGAGGCAGGGGTAAGCTGCACAAGCATGTGCTGTCCTGTCACACGTTCTCCTCGTCAGACGCAGTGCAAAAGCTTCCCGCTTGCATTAAGAGCAAAGAAAGGCATAAGCCGCGACTCCGCAGTTCGGAGAAGGTAACCGCAGGAGGCGAGCGTCCTCAGGCAAAAGCTGCTTTTAGGATTTCTTAACAACCGGCCAAAGTACCATGTGTGTCTGTGGTACTCTGCCGTTCAGCCCGCGGGAGTTGCAAAGTGCGAGCCCTGCGGGCAGGCGAATAAGGAAGGTGCTGAACTGGCATCTGGCACGCGAAACTTTCAGACTGCAAGTGGAAATTAGCTGCCACTCGCACGCTTGCTTATAAGTCTCTAGTTGTCTTGTGGAGGAAGTACGACCCCGACTTCTTTCTGCTGCTCTCTATTGCTGTTGCTGATCTCTGCGACAACAATTGCGCTTTCCCTTGGACTCCCAGATGTAGAGAAATGCCCTGCGCAGCACAGAAACCAGTCACACCATGGGTGGAATAGGGAGATACAAATTCGTGTTTGCGTTAGTGGCAGGGGTAAGCTGCACAAGCATGTGCTGTCCTGTCACACGTTCTCCTCGCCAGACGCAGTGCAATAGCTTTCCGCTTGCATTAAGAGCAAAGAAAGGCATAAGCCGCGACTCCGCAGTTCGGATAAGGTAACCGCAGGAGGCGAGCGTCCTCAGGCAGAAGCTGCTTTTCGGATTTCTTAACAACCGGCCAAAGTACCATGTGTGTGTGAGGGAGAGTGACGGTCAGCGCGCGGGGGGTGGAAAACGCGAACGCTGCGGGCAGGCAAATAAGGAAGGTGTTGAACAGGCATCTGGCGCGTGAAACTTTCAGAGTGCAAGTGGAAACTACCTGCCACTCGCACGCTTGCTTAATAGTCGCTAGTTGTCGTGTAAAGGATGTACGGCCACGACTTCCTTCTGCTGCTCCCTACTGCTGTTGCTGATCTCTGCGACAACAATTGCGCTTTCCCTTGGACTCCCAGATGCAGAGAAAAGCACTGCGCAGCACAGAAAAGTGTCACAGCCTAGGTGGAATAGGGAGCTGCAAATCCGTGTTTGCGTTAATAGCAGGTGTAAGCTGCACAAACATGTGCTGTCCTGTCACACGTTCTCCTCGCCAGACGCAGTGCAAAAGCTCTCCGCTTGCATTAAGCGCAAGAAAAGCAGAAGCCGCGATTCCGTAGTTCCGAGAAGGTAACCGCAGGAGGCGAACCTCTTTCGTCAGAAGCTGCTTTCCGGAGTTCTTGTCAACCGGCCAAAGTACCATGTGTGTCTGAGGGAGAGTAGCGGTCATATCGCAGTAGGTGCAAAGAGCGAGCGCGGCGGGTAGGCGAATAAGGAAGGTGTTGAACAGTCATCTGGCGCGTGAAACTTTCAGAGTGCCAGTGGAAATTAGCTGCCACTTGCACGCTTGCTTAATAGTCGCTAGTTGTCGTGTAAAGGATGTACGGCCACGACTTCCTTCTGCTGCTCCCTACTGCTGTTGCTGATCTCTGCGACAACAATTGCTCTTTCCCTTGGACTCCCAGATGCAGAGAAATGCTCCTCGCGGCACAGAAAGCTGTCACACCATGGGTGGCATAGGGAGCTGTAAATCCGTACTTGCGTTAATAGCAGGTGTAAGCTGCACAAGCATGTGCTGTCCTGTCACACGTTCTCCTCGCCAGACGCAGTGCAAAAGCTTTCCGCTTATATTAAGAGCAAGAAAGAAATAAGCAGCCACTCCGCGGTTCGGAGATGGTAACCGCAGGAGGCGAGCGTCCTCAGGCAGAAGCTGCTTTTCGGATTTCTAAACAACCGGCCAAAGTACCATGTGTGTGTGAGGGAGAGTGCCGGTCAGCGCGCGGGTGGTGGAAAGCGCGAACGCTGCGGGCAGGCGAATAAGGAAGGTGTTGAACAGGCATCTGGCGCGTGAAACTTTCAGAGTGCAAGTGGAAACTACCTGCCACTCGCACGCTTGCTTAATAGTCGCTAGTTGTCGTGTAAAGGATGTAAGGCCACGACTTCCTTCTGCTGCTCCCTACTGCTGTTGCTGATCTCTGCGACAACAATTGCTCTTTCCCTTGGACTCCCAGATGCAGAGAAATGCTCCTCGCGGCACAGAAAGCTGTCACACCATGGGTGGCATAGGGAGCTGTAAATCCGTGCTTGCGTTAGTGGCAGAGGTAAGCTGCACAAGCATGTGCTGTCCTGTCACACGTTCTCCTCGTCAGACGCAGTGCAAAAGCTTTCCGCTTGCATTAAGAGCAAAGAAAGGCATAAGCCGGCACTCCGCAGTTCGGAGAAGGTAACCGCAGGAGGCTAGCGTCCTCAGGCAGAAGCTGCTTTTCGGATTTCTTAACAACCGGCCAAAGTACCATGTGTGTGTGATGGAGAGTGACGGTCAGCGCCCGGGAGGTGCAAAGCGCGATCGCGGCGGGCAGGCGAATAAGGAAGGTGCTGAACAGGCATCTGGCACGCGAAAATTTCAGACTGCATTTGGAAATTAGCTGCCACTCGCACGCTTGCTTAATAGTCCTTCGTTGTCTTGTGGAGGAAGTACGACCCGACTTATTTCTGCTGCTCTCTATTGCTGTTGCTGATCTCTGCGACAACAATTGCGCTTTCCCTTGGACTCCCAGATGCAGAGAAAAGCACTGCGCAGCACAGAAAAGTGTCACAGCCTAGGTGGAATAGGGAGCTGCAAATCCGTGTTTGCGTTAATAGCAGGTGTAAGCTGCACAAACATGTGCTGTCCTGTCACACGTTCTCCTCGCCAGACGCAGTGCAAAAGCTTTCCGCTTGCATTAAGCGCAAGAAAAGCAGAAGCCACGATTCCGTAGTTCCGAGAAGGTAACCGCAGGAGGCGAGCCTCCTTCGTCAGAAGCTGCTTTCCGGAGTTCTTGTAAACCGGCCAAAGTACCATGTGTGTCTGAGGGAGAGTAGCGGTCATATCGCGGGAGGTGCAAAGGGCGAGCGCAGCGGGCAGGCGAATAAGGAAGGTGTTGAAGAGTCATCTGGCGCGTGAAACTTTCAGACTGCAAGTGGAAACTATCTGCCACTCGCACGCTTGCTTAATAGTCGCTAGTTGTCGTGTAAAGGATGTACGGCCACGACTTCCTTCTGCTGCTCCCTACTGCTGTTGCTGATCTCTGCGACAACAAATGCGCTTTCCCTTGGACTCCCAGATGCAGAGAAATGCCCCTCGCGGCACAGAAAGCTGTCACACCATGGGTGGCATAGGGAGCTGCAAATCCTTGCTTGCGTTAGTGGCAGGGGTAAGCTGCACAAACATGTGATGTTCTGTCACACGTTCTCCTCGCCAGACGCAGTGCAAAAGCTTTCTGCTTACATTACGAGCAAGAAAGGCATAAGCCGCGACTCGGCAGTTCGGAGAAGGTAACCGCAGGAGGCGAGCGTCCTCAGGTAAAAGCTGCTTTTCGGATTTCTTAACAACCGGCCAAAGTACCATGTGTGTCTGTGGTACTCTGCCGGTCAGCCCGCGGGAGGTGCAATGTGCGAGCGCGGCGGGCAGGCGAATAAGGAAGGTGCTGAACTGGCATCTGGCACGCGAAACTTTCAGACTGCAAGTGGAAACTACCTGCCACTCGCACGCTTGCTTAATAGTCGCTAGTTGTCGTGTAAAGGATGTACGGCCACGACTTCCTTCTGCTGCTCCCTACTGCTGTTGCTGATCTCTGCGACAACAATTGCTCTTTCCCTTGGACTCCTAGATGCAGAGAAATGCCCCTCGCGGCACATTAAGCTGTCACACCATGGGTGGAATAGGGAGCTGCAAATCCGTGCTTGCGTTAGTGGCAGAAGTAAGCTGCACAAACATGTGCTGTCCTGTCACACGTTCTCCTCGTCAGACGCAGTGCAAAAGCTTTCCGCTTGCATTAAGAGCAAAGAAAGGCATAAGCCGCGACTCCGCAGTTCGGAGAAGGTAACCGCAGGAGGCTAGCGTCCTCAGGCAGAAGCTGCTTTTCGGATTTCTTAACAACCGGCCAAAGTACCATGTGTGTGTGATGGAGAGTGCCGGTCAGCGCCCGGGATGTGCAAAGCGCGAACGCTGCGGGCAGGCGAATAAGGAAGGTGTTGAACAAGCATCTGGCGCGTGAAACTTTCAGACTGCATTTGGAAATTAGCTGCCACTCGCACGCTTGCTTAATAGTCGCTAGTTGTCGTGTAAAGGATGTTCGGCCACGACTTCCTTCTGCTGCTCCCTACTGCTGTTGCTGATCTCTGCGACAACAATTGCTCTTTCCCTTGGACTCCTAGATGCAGAGAAATGCCCCTCGCGGCACATTAAGCTGTCACACCATGGGTGGAATAGGGAGCTGCAAATCCGTGCTTGCGTTAGTGGCAGAAGTAAGCTGCACAAACATGTGCTGTCCTGTCACACGTTCTCCTCGTCAGACGCAGTGCAAAAGCTTTCCGCTTGCATTAAGAGCAAAGAAAGGCATAAGCCGCGACTCCGCAGTTCGGAGAAGGTAACCGCAGGAGGTTAGCGTCCTCAGGCAGAAGCTGCTTTTCGGATTTCTTAACAACCGGCCAAAGTACCATGTGTGTGTGATGGAGAGTGCCGGTCAGCGCCCGGGATGTGCAAAGCGCGAACGCTGCGGGCAGGCGAATAAGGAAGGTGCTGAACAGGCATCTGGCACGCGAAACTTTCAGACTGCATTTGGAAATTAGCTGCCACTCGCACGCTTGCTTAATAGTCGCTAGTTGTCGTGTAAAGGATGTTCGGCCACGACTTCCTTCTGCTGCTCCCTACTGCTGTTGCTGATCTCTGCGACAACAATTGCTCTTTCCCTTGGACTCCCAGATGCAGAGAAATGCTCCTCGCGGCACAGAAAGCTGTCACACCATGGGTGGCATAGGGAGCTGTAAATTCGTGCTTGCGTTAGTGGCAGAGGTAAGCTGCACAAGCATGTGCTGTCCTGTCACACGTTCTCCTCGTCAGACGCAGTGCAAAAGCTTTCCGCTTGCATTAAGAGCAAAGAAAGGCATAAGCCGCGACTCCGCAGTTCGGAGAAGGTAACCGCAGGAGGCTAGCGTCCTCAGGCAGAAGCTGCTTTTCGGATTTCTTAACAACCGGCCAAAGTACCATGTGTGTGTGATGGAGAGTGACGGTCAGCGCCCGGGAGGTGCAAAGCGCGATCGCGGCGGGCAGGCGAATAAGGAAGGTGCTGAACAGGCATCTGGCACGCGAAAATTTCAGACTGCAATTGGAAATTAGCTGCCACTCGCACGCTTGCTTATAAGTCTCTAGTTGTCTTGTGGAGGAAGTACGACCCGACTTCTTTCTGCTGCTCTCTATTGCTGTTGCTGATCTCTGCGACAACAATTGCGCTTACCCTTGGACTCCCAGATGCAGAGAAAAGCACTGCGCAGCACAGAAAAGTGTCACAGCCTAGGTGGAATAGGGAGCTGCAAATCCGTGTTTGCGTTAATAGCAGGTGTAAGCTGCACAAACATGTGCTGTCCTGTCACACGTTCTCCTCGCCAGACGCAGTGCAAAAGCTTTCCGCTTGCATTAAGCGCAAGAAAAGCAGAAGCCACGATTCCGTAGTTCCGAGAAGGTAACCGCAGGAGGCGAGCCTCCTTCGTCAGAAGCTGCTTTCCGGAGTTCTTGTAAACCGGCCAAAGTACCATGTGTGTCTGAGGGAGAGTAGCGGTCATATCGCGGGAGGTGCAAAGGGCGAGCGCGGCGGGCAGGCGAATAAGGAAGGTGTTGAAGAGTCATCTGGCGCGTGAAACTTTCAGACTGCAAGTGGAAACTACCTGCCACTCGCACGCTTGCTTAATAGTCGCTAGTTGTCGTGTAAAGGATGTACGGCCACGACTTCCTTCTGCTGCTCCCTACTGCTGTTGCTGATCTCTGCGACAACAATTGCGCTTTCCCTTGGACTCCCAGATGCAGAGAAATGCCCCTCGCGGCACAGAAAGCTGTCACACCATGGGTGGCATAGGGAGCTGCAAATCCTTGCTTGCGTTAGTGGCAGGGGTAAGCTGCACAAACATGTGATGTTCTGTCACACGTTCTCCTCGCCAGACGCAGTGCAAAAGCTTTCTGCTTACATTACGAGCAAGAAAGGCATAAGCCGCGACTCGGCAGTTCGGAGAAGGTAACCACAGGAGGCGAGCGTCCTCAGGCAAAAGCTGCTTTTCGGATTTCTTAACAACCGGCCAAAGTACCATGTGTGTCTGTGGTACTCTGCCGGTCAGCCCGCGGGAGGTGCAATGTGCAAGCGCGGCGGGCAGGCGAATAAGGAAGGTGCTGAACTGGCATCTGGCACGCGAAACTTTCAGACTGCAAGTGGAAATTAGCTGCCACTCGCACGCTTGCTTATAAGTCTCTAGTTGTCTTGTGGAGGAAGTACGACCCTGACTTCTTTCTGCTGCTCTCTATTGCTGTTGCTGATCTCTGCGACAACAATTGCGCTTTCCCTTGGACTCCCAGATGCAGAGAAATGCCCTGCGCAGCACAGAAAAGTGTCACACCATGGGTGGAATAGGGAGATACAAATTCGTGTTTGCGTTAGTGGCAGGAGTAAGCTGCACAAGCATGTGCTGTCCTGTCACACGTTTTCCTCGTCAGACGCAGTGCAAAAGCTTTCCGCTTGCATTAAGAGCAAAGAAAGTCATAAGCCGCGACTCCGCAGTTCGGAGAAGGTAACCGCAGGAGGCTAGCGTCCTCAGGCAGAAGCTGCTTTTCGGATTTCTTAACAATCGGCCAAAGTACCATGTGTGTCTGAGGGAGAGTAGCGGTCAGCGCGCGGGGGGTGGAAGGCGCGATCGCTGCGGGCAGGCGAATAAGGAAGGTGTTGAACAGGCATCTGGCGCGTGAAACTTTCAGAGTGCAAGTGGAAACTACCTGCCACTCGCACGCTTGCTTAATAGTCGCTAGTTGTCGTGTAAAGGATGTACGGCCACGACTTCCTTCTGCTGCTCCCTACTGCTGTTGCTGATCTCTGCGACAACAATTGCTCTTTCCCTTGGACTCCCAGATGCAGAGAAATGCCCCTCGCGGCACATTAAGCTGTCACACCATGGGTGGAATAGGGAGCTGCAAATCCGTGCTTGCGTTAGTGGCAGAGGTAAGCTGCACAAACATGTGATGTTCTGTCACACGTTCTCCTCGCCAGACGCAGTGCAAAAGCTTTCCGCTTGCATTAAGCGCAAGAAAGGCATAAGCCGCGACTCGGCAGTTCGGAGAAGGTAACCGCAGGAGGCGAGCGTCCTCAGGCAAAAGCTGCTTTTCGGATTTCTTAACAACCGGCCAAAGTACCATGTGTGTCTGTGGTACTCTGCCGTTCAGCCCGCGGGAGGTGCAATGTGCGAGCCCTGCGGGCAGGCGAATAAGGAAGGTGCTGAACTGGCATCTGGCACGCGAAACTTTCAGACTGCAAGTGGAAATTAGCTGCCACTCGCACGCTTGCTTATAAGTCTCTAGTTGTCTTGTGGAGGAAGTACGACCCCGACTTTTTCTGCTGCTCTCTATTGCTGTTGCTGATCTCTGCGACAACAATTGCGCTTACCGTTGGACTCCCAGATGCAGAGAAAAGCACTGCGCAGCACAGAAAAGTGTCACAGCCTAGGTGGAATAGGGAGCTGCAAATCCGTGTTTGCGTTAATAGCAGGTGTAAGCTGCACAAACATGTGCTGTCCTGTCACACGTTCTCCTCGCCAGACGCAGTGCAAAAGCTTTCCGCTTGCATTAAGCGCAAGAAAAGCAGAAGCCGCGATTCCGTAGTTCCGAGAAGGTAACCGCAGGAGGCGAACCTCTTTCGTCAGAAGCTGCTTTCCGGAGTTCTTGTCAACCGGCCAAAGTACCATGTGTGTCTGAGGGAGAGTAGCGGTCATATCGCAGTAGGTGCAAAGCGCGAGCGCGGCGGGTAGGCGAATAAGGAAGGTGTTGAACAGTCATCTGGCGCGTGAAACTTTCAGAGTGCCAGTGGAAATTAGCTGCCACTTGCACGCTTGCTTAATAGTCGCTAGTTGTCATGTAAAGGATGTACGGCCACGACTTCCTTCTGCTGCTCCCTACTGCTGTTGCTGATCTGTGCGACAACAATTGCGCTTTCCCTTGGACTCCCAGATGCAGAGAAATGCCCCTCGCGGCACAGAAAGCTGTCACACCATGGGTGGAATAGGGAGCTGCAAATCCGTGTTTGCGTTAGTGGCAGGGGTAAGCTGCACAAGCATGTGCTGTCCTGTCACACGTTCTCCTCGTCAGACGCAGTGCAAAAGCTTTCCGCTTGCATTAAGAGCAAAGAAAGGCATAAGCCGCGACTCCGCAGTTCGGAGAAGGTAACCGCAGGAGGCTAGCGTCATCAGGCAGAAGCTGCTTTTAGGATTTCTTAACAACCGGCCAAAGTACCATGTGTGTCTGTGGTACTCTGTCGTTCAGCCCGCGGGAGGTGCAATGTGCGAGCCCTGCGGGCAGGCGAATAAGGAAGGTGCTGAACTGGCATCTGGCACGCGAAACTTTCAGACTGCAAGTGGAAATTAGCTGCCACTCGCACGCTTGCTTATAAGTCTCTAGTTGTCTTGTGGAGGAAGTACGACCCCGACTTCTTTCTGCTGCTCTCTATTGCTGTTGCTGATCTCTGCGACAACAATTGCGCTTTCCCTTGGACTCCCAGATCTAGAGAAATGCCCTGCGCAGCACAGAAACCTGTCACACCATGGGTGGAATAGGGAGATACAAATTCGTGTTTGCGTTAGTGGCAGGGGTAAGCTGCACAAGCATGTGCTGTCCTGTCACACGTTCTCCTCCCCAGAAGCAGTGCAATAGCTTTCCGCTTGCATTAAGCGCAAGAAAAGCAGAAGCCGCGATTCCGTAGTTCCGAGAAGGTAACCGCAGGAGGCGAACCTCTTTCGTCAGAAGCTGCTTTTCGGATTTCTTAACAATCGGCCAAAGTACCATGTGTGTGTGAGGGAGAGTGCCGGTCACTGCGCGGGGGGTGCAAAGCGCGAACGCTGCGGGCAGGCGAATAAGGAAGGTGTTAAACAGGCATCTGGCGCGTGAAACTTTCAGTGTGCAAGTGGAAACTACCTGCCACTCGCACGCTTGCTTAATAGTCGCTAGTTGTCGTGTAAAGGATGTACGGCCACGACTTCCTTCTGCTGCTCCCTACTGCTGTTGCTGATCTCTGCGACAACAATTGCTCTTTCCCTTGGACTCCTAGATGCAGAGAAATGCCCCTCGCGGCACAGAAAGCTGTCACACCATGGGTGGAATAGGGAGCTGCAAATCCGTGTTTGCGTTAGTGGCAGGGGTAAGCTGCACTAACATGTGCTGTCCTGTCACACGTTCTCCTCGTCAGACGCAGTGCAAAAGCTTTCCGCTTGCATTAAGAGCAAAGAAAGGCATAAGCCGCGACTCCGCAGTTCGGAGAAGGTAACCGCAGGAGGCTAGCGTCCTCAGGCAGAAGCTGCTTTTCGGATTTCTTAACAACCGGCCAAAGTACCAAGTGTGTGTGATGGAGAGTGCCGGTCAGCGCCCGGGATGTGCAAAGCGCGAACCCTGCGGGCAGGCGAATAAAGAAGGTGTTGAACAGGCATCTGGCGCGTGAAACTTTCAGAGTGCCAGTGAAAATTAGCTGCCACTTGCACGCTTGCTTAATAGTCGCTAGTTGTCGTGTAAAGGATGTACGGCCACGACTTATTTCTGCTGCTCTCTATTGCTGTTGCTGATCTCTGCGACAACAATTGCGCTTTCCCTTGGACTCCCAGATGCAGAGAAAAGCACTGCGCAGCACAGAAAAGTGTCACAGCCTAGGTGGAATAGGGAGCTGCAAATCCGCACTTGCGTTAATAGCAGGTGTAAGCTGCACAAACATGTGCTGTCCTGTCACACGTTCTCCTCGCCAGACGCAGTGCAAAAGCTTTCCGCTTGCATTAAGCGCAAGAAAAGCAGAAGCCACGATTCCGTAGTTCCGAGAAGGTAACCGCAGGAGGCGAGCCTCCTTCGTCAGAAGCAGCTTTCCGGAGTTCTTGTCAACCGGCCAAAGTACCATGTGTGTCTGAGGGAGAGTAGCGGTCATATCGCGGGATGTGCAAAGCGCGAGCGCGGCGGGCAGGCGAATAAGGAAGGTGTTGAACAAGCATCTGGCGCGTGAAACTTTCAGACTACAAGTGGAAACTACCTGCCACTCGCACGCTTGCTTAATAGTCGCTAGTTGTCGTGTAAAGGATGTACGGCCACGACTTCCTTCTGCTGCTCCCTACTGCTGTTGCTGATCTCTGCGACAACAATTGCTCTTTCCCTTGGACTCCCAGATGCAGAGAAATGCCCCTCGCGGCACATTAAGCTGTCACACCATGGGTGGAATAGGGAGCTGCAAATCCGTGCTTGCGTTAGTGGCAGAAGTAAGCTGCACAAACATGTGCTGTCCTGTCACACGTTCTCCTCGTCAGACGCAGTGCAAAAGCTTTCCGCTTGCATTAAGAGCAAAGAAAGGCATAAGCCGCGACTCCGCAGTTCGGAGAAGGTAACCGCAGGAGGCTAGCGTCCTCAGGCAGAAGCTGCTTTTCGGATTTCTTAACAACCGGCCAAAGTACCATGTGTGTGTGATGGAGAGTGCCGGTCAGCGCCCGGGAGGTGCAAAGCGCGAACGCTGCGGGCAGGCGAATAAGGAAGGTGTTGAACAAGCATCTGGCGCGTGAAACTTTCAGACTGCAAGTGAAAACTACTTGCCTCTCGCACGCTTGCTTAATAGTCGCTAGTTGTCGTGTAAAGGATGTACGGCCACGACTTCCTTCTGCTGCTCCCTACTGCTGTTGCTGATCTCTGCGACAACAATTGCGCTTTCCCTTGGACTCCCAGATGCAGAGAAATGCCCCTCGCGGCACAGAAAGCTGTCACACCATGGGTGGAATAGGGAGCTGCAAATCCGTGTTTGCGTTAGTGGCAGAGGTAAGCTGCACAAACATGTGATGTTCTGTCACACGTTCTCCTCGTCAGACGCAGTGCAAAATCTTTCTGCTTACATTACGAGCAAGAAAGGCATAAGCCGCGACTCGGCAGTTCGGAGAAGGTAACCGCAGGAGGCGAGCGTCCTCAGGCAAAAGCTGCTTTTCGGATTTCTTAACAACCGGCCAAAGTACCATGTGTGTCTGTGGTACTCTGCCGGTCAGCGTCCGGGAGGTGCAAAGCGCGATCGCGGCGGGCAGGCGAAGAAGGAAGGTGCTGAACAGGCATCTGGCACGCGAAACTTTCAGACTGCAAGTGGAAATTAGCTGCCACTCGCACGCTTGCTTAATAGTCGCTTGTTGTCGTGTAAAGGATGTTCGGCCACGACTTCCTTCTGCTGCTCCCTACTGCTGTTGCTGATCTCTGCGACAACAATTGCTCTTTCCCTTGGACTCCTAGATGCAGAGAAATGCCCCTCGCGGCACAGAAAGCTGTCACACCATGGGTGGAATAGGGAGCTGCAAATCCGTGTTTGCGTTAGTGGCAGGGGTAAGCTGCACTAGCATGTGCTGTCCTGTCACACGTTCTCCTCGTCAGACGCAGTGCAAAAGCTTTCCGCTTGCATTAAGAGCAAAGAAAGGCATAAGCCGCGACTCCGCAGTTCGGAGAAGGTAACCGCAGGAGGCTAGCGTCCTCAGGCAGAAGCTGCTTTTCGGATTTCTTAACAACCGGCCAAAGTACCATGTGTGTGTGATGGAGAGTGCCGGTCAGCGCCCGGGATGTGCAAAGCGCGAACGCTGCGGGCAGGCGAATAAGGAAGGTGTTGAACAAGCATCTGGCGCGTGAAACTTTCAGACTGCAAGTGAAAACTACTTGCCTCTCGCACGCTTGCTTAATAGTCGCTAGTTGTCGTGTAAAGGATGTACGGCCACGACTTCCTTCTGCTGCTCCCTACTGCTGTTGCTGATCTCTGCGACAACAATTGCGCTTTCCCTTGGACTCCCAGATGCAGAGAAATGCCCCTCGCGGCACAGAAAGCTGTCACACCATGGGTGGAATAGGGAGATACAAATTCGTGCTTGCGTTAGTGGCAGGAGTAAGCTGCACAAACATGTGCTGTTCTGTCACACGTTCTTCTCGCCAGACGCAGTGCAAAAGCTTTCCGCTTACATTAAGAGCAAGAAAGAAATAAGCCGCCACTCCGCAGTTCGGAGATGGTAACCGCAGGAGGCGAGAGTCCTCAGGCAAAAGCAGCTTTTCGGATTTCTTAACAACCGGCCAAAGTACCATGTGTGTGTGAGGGAGAGTGCCGGTCAGCGCGCGGGGCGTGGAAGGCGCGAACGCTGCGGGCAGGCGAATAAGGAAGGTGTTGAACAGGCATCTGGCGCGTGAAACTTTCAGAGTGCAAGTGGAAACTACCTGCCACTCGCACGCTTGCTTAATAGTCGCTAGTTGTCGTGTAAAGGATGTACGGCCACGACTTCCTTCTGCTGCTCCCTACTGCTGTTGCTGATCTCTGCGACAACAATTGCGCTTTCCCTTGGACTCCCAGATGTAGAGAAATGCCCTGCGCAGCACAGAAACCAGTCAAACCATGGGTGGCATAGGGAGCTGTAAATCCGTACTTGCGTTAATAGCAGGTGTAAGCTGCACAAGCATGTGCTGTCCTGTCACACGTTCTCCTCGCCAGACGCAGTGCAAAAGCTTTCCGCTTACATTAAGAGCAAGAAAGAAATAAGCAGCCACTCCGCGGTTCGGAGATGGTAACCGCAGGAGGCGAGCGTCCTCAGGCAGAAGCTGCTTTTCGGATTTCTAAACAACCGGCCAAAGTACCATGTGTGTGAGGGAGAGTGCCGGTCAGCGCGCGGGTGTTGGAAAGCGCGAACGCTGCGGGCAGGCGAATAAGGAAGGTGTTGAACAGGCATCTGGCGCGTGAAACTTTCAGAGTGCAAGTGGAAACTACCTGCCACTCGCACGCTTGCTTAATAGTCGCTAGTTGTCGTGTAAAGGATGTACGGCCACGACTTCCTTCTGCTGCTCCCTACTGCTGTTGCTGATCTCTGCGACAACAATTGCGCTTTCCCTTGGACTCCCAGATGCAGAGAAATGCCCCTCGCGGCACAGAAAGCTGTCACACCATGGGTGGAATAGGGAGCTGCAAATCCTTGCTTGCGTTAGTGGCAGGGGTAAGCTGCACAAACATGTGATGTTCTGTCACACGTTCTCCTCGCCAGACGCAGTGCAAAAGCTTTCTGCTTACATTACGAGCAAGAAAGGCATAAGCCGCGACTCGGCAGTTCGGAGAAGGTAACCACAGGAGGCGAGCGTCCTCAGGCAAAAGCTGCTTTTCGGATTTCTTAACAACCGGCCAAAGTACCATGTGTGTCTGTGGTACTCTGCCGGTCAGCCCGCGGGAGGTGCAATGTGCAAGCGCGGCGGGCAGGCGAATAAGGAAGGTGCTGAACTGGCATCTGGCACGCGAAACTTTCAGACTGCAAGTGGAAATTAGCTGCCACTCGCACGCTTGCTTATAAGTCTCTAGTTGTCTTGTGGAGGAAGTACGACCCTGACTTCTTTCTGCTGCTCTCTATTGCTGTTGCTGATCTCTGCGACAACAATTGCGCTTTCCCTTGGACTCCCAGATGCAGAGAAATGCCCTGCGCAGCACAGAAAAGTGTCACACCATGGGTGGAATAGGGAGATACAAATTCGTGTTTGCGTTAGTGGCAGGAGTAAGCTGCACAAGCATGTGCTGTCCTGTCACACGTTTTCCTCGTCAGACGCAGTGCAAAAGCTTTCCGCTTGCATTAAGAGCAAAGAAAGTCATAAGCCGCGACTCCGCAGTTCGGAGAAGGTAACCGCAGGAGGCTAGCGTCCTCAGGCAGAAGCTGCTTTTCGGATTTCTTAACAATCGGCCAAAGTACCATGTGTGTCTGAGGGAGAGTAGCGGTCAGCGCGCGGGGGGTGGAAGGCGCGATCGCTGCGGGCAGGCGAATAAGGAAGGTGTTGAACAGGCATCTGGCGCGTGAAACTTTCAGAGTGCAAGTGGAAACTACCTGCCACTCGCACGCTTGCTTAATAGTCGCTAGTTGTCGTGTAAAGGATGTACGGCCACGACTTCCTTCTGCTGCTCCCTACTGCTGTTGCTGATCTCTGCGACAACAATTGCTCTTTCCCTTGGACTCCCAGATGCAGAGAAATGCCCCTCGCGGCACATTAAGCTGTCACACCATGGGTGGAATAGGGAGCTGCAAATCCGTGCTTGCGTTAGTGGCAGAGGTAAGCTGCACAAACATGTGATGTTCTGTCACACGTTCTCCTCGCCAGACGCAGTGCAAAAGCTTTCCGCTTGCATTAAGCGCAAGAAAGGCATAAGCCGCGACTCGGCAGTTCGGAGAAGGTAACCGCAGGAGGCGAGCGTCCTCAGGCAAAAGCTGCTTTTCGGATTTCTTAACAACCGGCCAAAGTACCATGTGTGTCTGTGGTACTCTGCCGTTCAGCCCGCGGGAGGTGCAATGTGCGAGCCCTGCGGGCAGGCGAATAAGGAAGGTGCTGAACTGGCATCTGGCACGCGAAACTTTCAGACTGCAAGTGGAAATTAGCTGCCACTCGCACGCTTGCTTATAAGTCTCTAGTTGTCTTGTGGAGGAAGTACGACCCCGACTTTTTCTGCTGCTCTCTATTGCTGTTGCTGATCTCTGCGACAACAATTGCGCTTACCGTTGGACTCCCAGATGCAGAGAAAAGCACTGCGCAGCACAGAAAAGTGTCACAGCCTAGGTGGAATAGGGAGCTGCAAATCCGTGTTTGCGTTAATAGCAGGTGTAAGCTGCACAAACATGTGCTGTCCTGTCACACGTTCTCCTCGCCAGACGCAGTGCAAAAGCTTTCCGCTTGCATTAAGCGCAAGAAAAGCAGAAGCCGCGATTCCGTAGTTCCGAGAAGGTAACCGCAGGAGGCGAACCTCTTTCGTCAGAAGCTGCTTTCCGGAGTTCTTGTCAACCGGCCAAAGTACCATGTGTGTCTGAGGGAGAGTAGCGGTCATATCGCAGTAGGTGCAAAGCGCGAGCGCGGCGGGTAGGCGAATAAGGAAGGTGTTGAACAGTCATCTGGCGCGTGAAACTTTCAGAGTGCCAGTGGAAATTAGCTGCCACTTGCACGCTTGCTTAATAGTCGCTAGTTGTCATGTAAAGGATGTACGGCCACGACTTCCTTCTGCTGCTCCCTACTGCTGTTGCTGATCTGTGCGACAACAATTGCGCTTTCCCTTGGACTCCCAGATGCAGAGAAATGCCCCTCGCGGCACAGAAAGCTGTCACACCATGGGTGGAATAGGGAGCTGCAAATCCGTGTTTGCGTTAGTGGCAGGGGTAAGCTGCACAAGCATGTGCTGTCCTGTCACACGTTCTCCTCGTCAGACGCAGTGCAAAACCTTTCCGCTTGCATTAAGAGCAAAGAAAGGCATAAGCCGCGACTCCGCAGTTCGGAGAAGGTAACCGCAGGAGGCTAGCGTCATCAGGCAGAAGCTGCTTTTAGGATTTCTTAACAACCGGCCAAAGTACCATGTGTGTCTGTGGTACTCTGTCGTTCAGCCCGCGGGAGGTGCAATGTGCGAGCCCTGCGGGCAGGCGAATAAGGAAGGTGCTGAACTGGCATCTGGCACGCGAAACTTTCAGACTGCAAGTGGAAATTAGCTGCCACTCGCACGCTTGCTTATAAGTCTCTAGTTGTCTTGTGGAGGAAGTACGACCCCGACTTCTTTCTGCTGCTCTCTATTGCTGTTGCTGATCTCTGCGACAACAATTGCGCTTTCCCTTGGACTCCCAGATCTAGAGAAATGCCCTGCGCAGCACAGAAACCTGTCACACCATGGGTGGAATAGGGAGATACAAATTCGTGTTTGCGTTAGTGGCAGGGGTAAGCTGCACAAGCATGTGCTGTCCTGTCACACGTTCTCCTCCCCAGAAGCAGTGCAATAGCTTTCCGCTTGCATTAAGCGCAAGAAAAGCAGAAGCCGCGATTCCGTAGTTCCGAGAAGGTAACCGCAGGAGGCGAACCTCTTTCGTCAGAAGCTGCTTTTCGGATTTCTTAACAATCGGCCAAAGTACCATGTGTGTGTGAGGGAGAGTGCCGGTCACTGCGCGGGGGGTGCAAAGCGCGAACGCTGCGGGCAGGCGAATAAGGAAGGTGTTAAACAGGCATCTGGCGCGTGAAACTTTCAGTGTGCAAGTGGAAACTACCTGCCACTCGCACGCTTGCTTAATAGTCGCTAGTTGTCGTGTAAAGGATGTACGGCCACGACTTCCTTCTGCTGCTCCCTACTGCTGTTGCTGATCTCTGCGACAACAATTGCTCTTTCCCTTGGACTCCTAGATGCAGAGAAATGCCCCTCGCGGCACAGAAAGCTGTCACACCATGGGTGGAATAGGGAGCTGCAAATCCGTGTTTGCGTTAGTGGCAGGGGTAAGCTGCACTAACATGTGCTGTCCTGTCACACGTTCTCCTCGTCAGACGCAGTGCAAAAGCTTTCCGCTTGCATTAAGAGCAAAGAAAGGCATAAGCCGCGACTCCGCAGTTCGGAGAAGGTAACCGCAGGAGGCTAGCGTCCTCAGGCAGAAGCTGCTTTTCGGATTTCTTAACAACCGGCCAAAGTACCAAGTGTGTGTGATGGAGAGTGCCGGTCAGCGCCCGGGATGTGCAAAGCGCGAACCCTGCGGGCAGGCGAATAAAGAAGGTGTTGAACAGGCATCTGGCGCGTGAAACTTTCAGAGTGCCAGTGAAAATTAGCTGCCACTTGCACGCTTGCTTAATAGTCGCTAGTTGTCGTGTAAAGGATGTACGGCCACGACTTATTTCTGCTGCTCTCTATTGCTGTTGCTGATCTCTGCGACAACAATTGCGCTTTCCCTTGGACTCCCAGATGCAGAGAAAAGCACTGCGCAGCACAGAAAAGTGTCACAGCCTAGGTGGAATAGGGAGCTGCAAATCCGCACTTGCGTTAATAGCAGGTGTAAGCTGCACAAACATGTGCTGTCCTGTCACACGTTCTCCTCGCCAGACGCAGTGCAAAAGCTTTCCGCTTGCATTAAGCGCAAGAAAAGCAGAAGCCACGATTCCGTAGTTCCGAGAAGGTAACCGCAGGAGGCGAGCCTCCTTCGTCAGAAGCAGCTTTCCGGAGTTCTTGTCAACCGGCCAAAGTACCATGTGTGTCTGAGGGAGAGTAGCGGTCATATCGCGGGATGTGCAAAGCGCGAGCGCGGCGGGCAGGCGAATAAGGAAGGTGTTGAACAAGCATCTGGCGCGTGAAACTTTCAGACTACAAGTGGAAACTACCTGCCACTCGCACGCTTGCTTAATAGTCGCTAGTTGTCGTGTAAAGGATGTACGGCCACGACTTCCTTCTGCTGCTCCCTACTGCTGTTGCTGATCTCTGCGACAACAATTGCTCTTTCCCTTGGACTCCCAGATGCAGAGAAATGCCCCTCGCGGCACATTAAGCTGTCACACCATGGGTGGAATAGGGAGCTGCAAATCCGTGCTTGCGTTAGTGGCAGAAGTAAGCTGCACAAACATGTGCTGTCCTGTCACACGTTCTCCTCGTCAGACGCAGTGCAAAACCTTTCCGCTTGCATTAAGAGCAAAGAAAGGCATAAGCCGCGACTCCGCAGTTCGGAGAAGGTAACCGCAGGAGGCTAGCGTCCTCAGGCAGAAGCTGCTTCTCGGATTTCTTAACAACCGGCCAAAGTACCATGTGTGTGTGATGGAGAGTGCCGGTCAGCGCCCGGGAGGTGCAAAGCGCGAACGCTGCGGGCAGGCGAATAAGGAAGGTGTTGAACAAGCATCTGGCGCGTGAAACTTTCAGACTGCAAGTGAAAACTACTTGCCTCTCGCACGCTTGCTTAATAGTCGCTAGTTGTCGTGTAAAGGATTTACGGCCACGACTTCCTTCTGCTGCTCCCTACTGCTGTTGCTGATCTCTGCGACAACAATTGCGCTTTCCCTTGGACTCCCAGATGCAGAGAAATGCCCCTCGCGGCACAGAAAGCTGTCACACCATGGGTGGAATAGGGAGCTGCAAATCCGTGTTTGCGTTAGTGGCAGAGGTAAGCTGCACAAACATGTGATGTTCTGTCACACGTTCTCCTCGTCAGACGCAGTGCAAAATCTTTCTGCTTACATTACGAGCAAGAAAGGCATAAGCCGCGACTCGGCAGTTCGGAGAAGGTAACCGCAGGAGGCGAGCGTCCTCAGGCAAAAGCTGCTTTTCGGATTTCTTAACAACCGGCCAAAGTACCATGTGTGTCTGTGGTACTCTGCCGGTCAGCGTCCGGGAGGTGCAAAGCGCGATCGCGGCGGGCAGGCGAAGAAGGAAGGTGCTGAACAGGCATCTGGCACGCGAAACTTTCAGACTGCAAGTGGAAATTAGCTGCCACTCGCACGCTTGCTTAATAGTCGCTTGTTGTCGTGTAAAGGATGTTCGGCCACGACTTCCTTCTGCTGCTCCCTACTGCTGTTGCTGATCTCTGCGACAACAATTGCTCTTTCCCTTGGACTCCTAGATGCAGAGAAATGCCCCTCGCGGCACAGAAAGCTGTCACACCATGGGTGGAATAGGGAGCTGCAAATCCGTGTTTGCGTTAGTGGCAGGGGTAAGCTGCACTAGCATGTGCTGTCCTGTCACACGTTCTCCTCGTCAGACGCAGTGCAAAAGCTTTCCGCTTGCATTAAGAGCAAAGAAAGGCATAAGCCGCGACTCCGCAGTTCGGAGAAGGTAACCGCAGGAGGCGAGCGTCCTCAGGCAGAAGCTGCTTTTCGGATTTCTAAACAACCGGCCAAAGTACCAAGTGTGTGTGATGGAGAGTGCCGGTCAGCGCCCGGGAGGTGCAAAGCGCGAACCCTGCGGGCAGGCGAATAAAGAAGGTGTTGAACAGTCATCTGGTGTGTGAAACTTTCAGAGTGCCAGTGGAAATTAGCTGCCACTTGCACGCTTGCTTAATAGTCGCTAGTTGTCGTGTAAAGGATGTACGGCCACGACTTCCTTCTGCTGCTCCCTACTGCTGTTGCTGATCTCTGCGACAACAATTGCGCTTTCCCTTGGACTCCCAGATGCAGAGAAAAGCACTGCGCAGCACAGAAAAGTGTCACAGCCTAGGTGGAATAGGGAGCTGCAAATCCGCACTTGCGTTAATAGCAGGTGTAAGCTGCACAAACATGTGCTGTCCTGTCACACGTTCTCCTCGCCAGACGCAGTGCAAAAGCTTTCCGCTTGCATTAAGCGCAAGAAAAGCAGAAGCCGCGATTCCGTAGTTTCGAGAAGGTAACCGCAGGAGGCGAGCCTCCTTCGTCAGAAGCTGCTTTCCGGAGTTCTTGTCAACCGGCCAAAGTACCATGTGTGTCTGAGGGAGAGTAGCGGTCATATCGCGGGATGTGCAAAGCGCGATCGCGGCGGGCAGGCGAATAAGGAAGGTGCTGAACAGGCATCTGGCACGCGAAACTTTCAGACTGCAAGTGGAAATTAGCTGCCACTCGCACGCTTGCTTAATAGTCGCTTGTTGTCGTGTAAAGGATGTTCGGCCACGACTTCCTTCTGCTGCTCCCTACTGCTGTTGCTGATCTCTGCGACAACAATTGCTCTTTCCCTTGGACTCCTAGATGCAGAGAAATGCCCCTCGCGGCACAGAAAGCTGTCACACCATGGGTGGAATAGGGAGCTGCAAATCCGTGTTTGCGTTAGTGGCAGGGGTAAGCTGCACTAGCATGTGCTGTCCTGTCACACGTTCTCCTCGTCAGACGCAGTGCAAAAGCTTTCCGCTTGCATTAAGAGCAAAGAAAGGCATAAGCCGCGACTCCGCAGTTCGGAGAAGGTAACCGCAGGAGGCGAGCGTCCTCAGGCAGAAGCTGCTTTTCGGATTTCTTAACAACCGGCCAAAGTACCAAGTGTGTGTGATGGAGAGTGCCGGTCAGCGCCCTGGATGTGCAAAGCGCGAACCCTGCGGGCAGGCGAATAAAGAAGGTGTTGAACAGTCATCTGGCGCGTGAAACTTTCAGAGTGCCAGTGGAAATTAGCTGCCACTTGCACGCTTGCTTAATAGTCGCTAGTTGTCGTGTAAAGGATGTACGGCCACGACTTCCTTCTGCTGCTCCCTACTGCTGTTGCTGATCTCTGCGACAACAATTGCGCTTTCCCTTGGACTCCCAGATGCAGAGAAAAGCACTGCGCAGCACAGAAAAGTGTCACAGCCTAGGTGGAATAGGGAGCTGCAAATCCGCACTTGCGTTAATAGCAGGTGTAAGCTGCACAAACATGTGCTGTCCTGTCACACGTTCTCCTCGCCAGACGCAGTGCAAAAGCTTTCCGCTTGCATTAAGCGCAAGAAAAGGAGAAGCCACGATTCCGTAGTTCCGAGAAGGTAACCTCAGGAGGCGAGCCTCCTTCGTCAGAAGCTGCTTTCCGGAGTTCTTGTCAACCGGCCAAAGTACCATGTGTGTCTGAGGGAGAGTAGCGGTCATATCGCGGGATGTGCAAAGCGCGAGCGCGGCGGGCAGGCGAATAAGGAAGGTGTTGAACAAGCATCTGGCGCGTGAAACTTTCAGACTGCAAGTGGAAACTACCTGCCACTCGCACGCTTGCTTAATAGTCGCTAGTTGTCGTGTAAAGGATGTACGGCCACGACTTCCTTCTGCTGCTCCCTACTGCTGTTGCTGATCTCTGCGACAACAATTGCTCTTTCCCTTGGACTCCCAGATGCAGAGAAATGCCCCTCGCGGCACATTAAGCTGTCACACCATGGGTGGAATAGGGAGCTGCAAATCCGTGCTTGCGTTAGTGGCAGAAGTAAGCTGCACAAACATGTGCTGTCCTGTCACACGTTCTCCTCGTCAGACGCAGTGCAAAAGCTTTCCGCTTGCATTAAGAGCAAGAAAGAAATAAGCCGCGACTCCGCAGTTCGGAGAAGGTAACCGCAGGAGGCTAGCGTCCTCAGGCATAAGCTGCTTTTCGGATTTCTTAACAACCGGCCAAAGTACCATGTGTGTGTGATGGAGAGTGCCGGTCAGCGCCCGGGAGGTGCAAAGCGCGAACGCTGCGGGCAGGCGAATAAGGAAGGTGTTGAACAAGCATCTGGCGCGTGAAACTTTCAGACTACAAGTGGAAACTACCTGCCACTCGCACGCTTGCTTAATAGTCGCTAGTTGTCGTGTAAAGGATGTTCGGCCACGACTTCCTTCTGCTGCTCCCTACTGCTGTTGCTGATCTCTGCGACAACAATTGCTCTTTCCCTTGGACTCCTAGATGCAGAGAAATGCCCCTCGCGGCACAGAAAGCTGTCACACCATGGGTGGAATAGGGAGCTGCAAATCCGTGCTTGCGTTAGTGGCAGAAGTAAGCTGCACAAACATGTGATGTTCTGTCACACGTTCTCCTCGTCAGACGCAGTGCAAAAGCTTTCCGCTTGCATTAAGAGCAAAGAAAGGCATAAGCCGCGACTCCGCAGTTCGGAGAAGGTAACCGCAGGAAGCGAGCGTCCTCAGGCAGAAGCTGCTTTTTGGATTTCTTAACAACCGGCCAAAGTACCAAGTGTGTGTGATGGAGAGTGCCGGTCAGCGCCCGGGATGTGCAAAGCGCGAACCCTGCGGGCAGGCGAATAAGGAAGGTGTTGAGCAGTCATCTGGCGCGTGAAACTTTCAGAGTGCCAGTGGAAATTAGCTGCCACTTGCACGCTTGCTTAATAGTCGCTAGTTGTCGTGTAAAGGATGTACGGCCACGACTTCCTTCTGCTGCTCCCTACTGCTGTTGCTGATCTCTGCGACAACAATTGCGCTTTCCCTTGGACTCCCAGATGCAGAGAAAAGCACTGCGCAGCACAGAAAAGTGTCACAGCCTAGGTGGAATAGGGAGCTGCAAATCCGCACTTGCGTTAATAGCAGGTGTAAGCTGCACAAACATGTGCTGTCCTGTCACACGTTCTCCTCGCCAGACGCAGTGCAAAAGCTTTCCGCTTGCATTAAGCGCAAGAAAAGGAGAAGCCACGATTCCGTAGTTCCGAGAAGGTAACCGCAGGAGGCGAGCGTCCTCAAGCAGAAGATGCTTTTAGGATTTCTTAACAACCGGCCAAAGTACCATGTGTGTCTGTGGTACTCTGCCGTTCAGCCCGCGGGAGGTGCAATGTGCGAGCCCTGCGGGCAGGCGAATAAGGAAGGTGCTGAACTGGCATCTGGCACGCGAAACTTTCAGACTGCAAGTGGAAATTAGCTGCCACTCGCACGCTTGCTTATAAGTCTCTAGTTGTCTTGTGGAGGAAGTACGACCCCGACTTCTTTCTGCTGCTCTCTATTGCTGTTGCTGATCTCTGCGACAACAATTGCGCTTTCCCTTGGACTCCCAGATGTAGAGAAATGCCCCTCGCAGCACAGAAACCTGTCACACCATAGGTGGAATAGGGAGATACAAATTCGTGTTTGCGTTAGTGGCAGGGGTAAGCTGCACAAGCATGTGCTGTCCTGTCACACGTTCTCCTCGTCAGACGCAGTGCAAAAGCTTTCCGCTTGCATTAAGAGCAAAGAAAGACATAAGCCGCCACTCCGCAGTTCGGAGAAGGTAACCGCAGGAGGCTAGCGTCCTCAGGCAGAAGCTGCTTTTCGGATTTCTTAACAACCGGCCAAAGTACCATGTGTGTGTGAGGGAGAGTAGCGGTCAGCGCGCGGGGGGTGGAAGGCTCGAACGCTGCGGGCAGGCGAATAAGGAAGGTGTTGAACAGTCATCTGGCGCGTGAAAATTTCAGAGTGCCAGTGGAAATTAGCTGCCACTTGCACGCTTGCTTAATAGTCGCTAGTTGTCATGTAAAGGATGTACGGCCACGACTTCCTTCTGCTGCTCCCTACTGCTGTTGCTGATCTCTGCGACAACAATTGCTCTTTCCCTTGGACTCCCAGATGCAGAGAAATGCCCCTCGCGGCACATTAAGCTGTCACACCATGGGTGGAATAGGGAGCTGCAAATCCGTGCTTGCGTTAGTGGCAGAAGTAAGCTGCACAAACATGTGCTGTTCTGTCACACGTTCTCCTCGCCAGACGCAGTGCAAAAGCTTTCCGCTTGCATTAAGAACAAGAAAGAAATAAGCCGCCACTCCGCAGTTCGGAGATGGTAACCGCAGGAGGCGAGCGTCCTCAGGCAGAAGCTGCTTTTCGGATTTCTTAACAACCGGCCAAAGTACCATGCGTGTGTGAGGGAGAGTGCCGGTCAGCGCGCGGGGGGTGCAAAGCGCGAACGCTGCGGGCAGGCGAATAAGGAAGGTGTTAAACAGGCATCTGGCGCGTGAAACTTTCAGAGTGCAAGTGGAAACTACCTGCCACTCGCACGCTTGCTTAATAGTCGCTAGTTGTCGTGTAAAGGATGTACGGCCACGACTTCCTTCTGCTGCTCCCTACTGCTGTTGCTGATCTCTGCGACAACAATTGCTCTTTCCCTTGGACTCCCAGATGCAGAGAAATGCCCCTCGCGGCACAGAAAGCTGTCACACCATGGGTGGAATAGGGAGCTGCAAATCCGTGCTTGCGTTAGTGGCAGAGGTAAGCTGCACAAACATGTGATGTTCTGTCACACGTTCTCCTCGTCAGACGCAGTGCAAAATCTTTCTGCTTACATTACGAGCAAGAAAGGCATAAGCCGCGACTCGGCAGTTCGGAGAAGGTAACCGCAGGAGGCGAGCGTCCTCAGGCAAAAGCTGCTTTTCGGATTTCTTAACAACCGGCCAAAGTACCAAGTGTGTGTGATGGAGAGTGCCGGTCAGCGCCCGGGATGTGCAAAGCGCGAACCCTGCGGGCAGGCGAATAAAGAAGGTGTTGAACAGTCATCTGGCGCGTGAAACTTTCAGAGTGCCAGTGGAAATTAGCTGCCACTTGCACGCTTGCTTAATAGTCGCTAGTTGTCGTGTAAAGGATGTACGGCCACGACTTATTTCTGCTGCTCTCTATTGCTGTTGCTGATCTCTGCGACAACAATTGCGCTTTCCCTTGGACTCCCAGATGCAGAGAAAAGCACTGCGCAGCACAGAAAAGTGTCACAGCCTAGGTGGAATAGGGAGCTGCAAATCCGCACTTGCGTTAATAGCAGGTGTAAGCTGCACAAACATGTGCTGTCCTGTCACACGTTCTCCTCGCCAGACGCAGTGCAAAAGCTTTCCGCTTGCATTAAGCGCAAGATAAGCAGAAGCCACGATTCCGTAGTTCCGAGAAGGTAACCGCAGGAGGCGAGCCTCCTTCGTCAGAAGCAGCTTTCCGGAGTTCTTGTCAACCGGCCAAAGTACCATGTGTGTCTGAGGGAGAGTAGCGGTCATATCGCGGGATGTGCAAAGCGCGAGCGCGGCGGGCAGGCGAATAAGGAAGGTGTTGAACAAGCATCTGGCGCGTGAAACTTTCAGACTACAAGTGGAAACTACCTGCCACTCGCACGCTTGCTTAATAGTCGCTAGTTGTCGTGTAAAGGATGTACGGCCACGACTTCCTTCTGCTGCTCCCTACTGCTGTTGCTGATCTCTGCGACAACAATTGCTCTTTCCCTTGGACTCCCAGATGCAGAGAAATGCCCCTCGCGGCACATTAAGCTGTCACACCATGGGTGGAATAGGGAGCTGCAAATCCGTGCTTGCGTTAGTGGCAGAAGTAAGCTGCACAAATATGTGCTGTCCTGTCACACGTTCTCCTCGTCAGACGCAGTGCAAAAGCTTTCCGCTTGCATTAAGAGCAAAGAAAGGCATAAGCCGCGACTCCGCAGTTCGGAGAAGGTAACCGCAGGAGGCTAGCGTCCTCAGGCAGAAGCTGCTTTTCGGATTTCTTAACAACCGGCCAAAGTACCATGTGTGTGTGATGGAGAGTGCCGGTCAGCGCCCGGGAGGTGCAAAGCGCGAACGCTGCGGGCAGGCGAATAAGGAAGGTGTTGAACAAGCATCTGGCGCGTGAAACTTTCAGACTGCAAGTGAAAACTACTTGCCTCTCGCACGCTTGCTTAATAGTCGCTAGTTGTCGTGTAAAGGATGTACGGCCACGACTTCCTTCTGCTGCTCCCTACTGCTGTTGCTGATCTCTGAGACAACAATTGCGCTTTCCCTTGGACTCCCAGATGCAGAGAAATGCCCCTCGCGGCACAGAAAGCTGTCACACCATGGGTGGAATAGGGAGCTGCAAATCCGTGTTTGCGTTAGTGGCAGAGGTAAGCTGCACAAACATGTGATGTTCTGTCACACGTTCTCCTCGTCAGACGCAGTGCAAAATCTTTCTGCTTACATTACGAGCAAGAAAGGCATAAGCCGCGACTCGGCAGTTCGGAGAAGGTAACCGCAGGAGGCGAG
Organism: Cyanistes caeruleus; assembly: GCF_971803275.1. Lineage (NCBI taxonomy): Eukaryota > Metazoa > Chordata > Aves > Passeriformes > Paridae > Cyanistes > Cyanistes caeruleus. The sequence goes on from NC_141736.1 coordinate 1,983,019, forward strand.
CGTCCTCAGGCAAAAGCTGCTTTTCGGATTTCTTAACAACCGGCCAAAGTACCATGTGTGTCTGTGGTACTCTGCCGGTCAGCGTCCGGGAGGTGCAAAGCGCGATCGCGGCGGGCAGGCGAAGAAGGAAGGTGCTGAACAGGCATCTGGCACGCGAAACTTTCAGACTGCAAGTGGAAATTAGCTGCCACTCGCACGCTTGCTTAATAGTCGCTTGTTGTCGTGTAAAGGATGTTCGGCCACGACTTCCTTCTGCTGCTCCCTACTGCTGTTGCTGATCTCTGCGACAACAATTGCTCTTTCCCTTGGACTCCTAGATGCAGAGAAATGCCCCTCGCGGCACAGAAAGCTGTCACACCATGGGTGGAATAGGGAGCTGCAAATCCGTGTTTGCGTTAGTGGCAGGGGTAAGCTGCACTAGCATGTGCTGTCCTGTCACACGTTCTCCTCGTCAGACGCAGTGCAAAAGCTTTCCGCTTGCATTAAGAGCAAAGAAAGGCATAAGCCGCGACTCCGCAGTTCGGATAAGGTAACCGCAGGAGGCGAGCGTCCTCAGGCAGAAGCTGCTTTTCGGATTTCTAAACAACCGGCCAAAGTACCAAGTGTGTGTGATGGAGAGTGCCGGTCAGCGCCCGGGAGGTGCAAAGCGCGAACCCTGCGGGCAGGCGAATAAAGAAGGTGTTGAACAGTCATCTGGTGTGTGAAACTTTCAGAGTGCCAGTGGAAATTAGCTGCCACTTGCACGCTTGCTTAATAGTCGCTAGTTGTCGTGTAAAGGATGTACGGCCACGACTTCCTTCTGCTGCTCCCTACTGCTGTTGCTGATCTCTGCGACAACAATTGCGCTTTCCCTTGGACTCCCAGATGCAGAGAAAAGCACTGCGCAGCACAGAAAAGTGTCACAGCCTAGGTGGAATAGGGAGCTGCAAATCCGCACTTGCGTTAATAGCAGGTGTAAGCTGCACAAACATGTGCTGTCCTGTCACACGTTCTCCTCGCCAGACGCAGTGCAAAAGCTTTCCGCTTGCATTAAGCGCAAGAAAAGCAGAAGCCGCGATTCCGTAGTTTCGAGAAGGTAACCGCAGGAGGCGAGCCTCCTTCGTCAGAAGCTGCTTTCCGGAGTTCTTGTCAACCGGCCAAAGTACCATGTGTGTCTGAGGGAGAGTAGCGGTCATATCGCGGGATGTGCAAAGCGCGATCGCGGCGGGCAGGCGAATAAGGAAGGTGCTGAACAGGCATCTGGCACGCGAAACTTTCAGACTGCAAGTGGAAATTAGCTGCCACTCGCACGCTTGCTTAATAGTCGCTTGTTGTCGTGTAAAGGATGTTCGGCCACGACTTCCTTCTGCTGCTCCCTACTGCTGTTGCTGATCTCTGCGACAACAATTGCTCTTTCCCTTGGACTCCTAGATGCAGAGAAATGCCCCTCGCGGCACAGAAAGCTGTCACACCATGGGTGGAATAGGGAGCTGCAAATCCGTGTTTGCGTTAGTGGCAGGGGTAAGCTGCACTAGCATGTGCTGTCCTGTCACACGTTCTCCTCGTCAGACGCAGTGCAAAAGCTTTCCGCTTGCATTAAGAGCAAAGAAAGGCATAAGCCGCGACTCCGCAGTTCGGAGAAGGTAACCGCAGGAGGCGAGCGTCCTCAGGCAGAAGCTGCTTTTCGGATTTCTTAACAACCGGCCAAAGTACCAAGTGTGTGTGATGGAGAGTGCCGGTCAGCGCCCTGGATGTGCAAAGCGCGAACCCTGCGGGCAGGCGAATAAAGAAGGTGTTGAACAGTCATCTGGCGCGTGAAACTTTCAGAGTGCCAGTGGAAATTAGCTGCCACTTGCACGCTTGCTTAATAGTCGCTAGTTGTCGTGTAAAGGATGTACGGCCACGACTTCCTTCTGCTGCTCCCTACTGCTGTTGCTGATCTCTGCGACAACAATTGCGCTTTCCCTTGGACTCCCAGATGCAGAGAAAAGCACTGCGCAGCACAGAAAAGTGTCACAGCCTAGGTGGAATAGGGAGCTGCAAATCCGCACTTGCGTTAATAGCAGGTGTAAGCTGCACAAACATGTGCTGTCCTGTCACACGTTCTCCTCGCCAGACGCAGTGCAAAAGCTTTCCGCTTGCATTAAGCGCAAGAAAAGGAGAAGCCACGATTCCGTAGTTCCGAGAAGGTAACCTCAGGAGGCGAGCCTCCTTCGTCAGAAGCTGCTTTCCGGAGTTCTTGTCAACCGGCCAAAGTACCATGTGTGTCTGAGGGAGAGTAGCGGTCATATCGCGGGATGTGCAAAGCGCGAGCGCGGCGGGCAGGCGAATAAGGAAGGTGTTGAACAAGCATCTGGCGCGTGAAACTTTCAGACTGCAAGTGGAAACTACCTGCCACTCGCACGCTTGCTTAATAGTCGCTAGTTGTCGTGTAAAGGATGTACGGCCACGACTTCCTTCTGCTGCTCCCTACTGCTGTTGCTGATCTCTGCGACAACAATTGCTCTTTCCCTTGGACTCCCAGATGCAGAGAAATGCCCCTCGCGGCACATTAAGCTGTCACACCATGGGTGGAATAGGGAGCTGCAAATCCGTGCTTGCGTTAGTGGCAGAAGTAAGCTGCACAAACATGTGCTGTCCTGTCACACGTTCTCCTCGTCAGACGCAGTGCAAAAGCTTTCCGCTTGCATTAAGAGCAAGAAAGAAATAAGCCGCGACTCCGCAGTTCGGAGAAGGTAACCGCAGGAGGCTAGCGTCCTCAGGCAGAAGCTGCTTTTCGGATTTCTTAACAACCGGCCAAAGTACCATGTGTGTGTGATGGAGAGTGCCGGTCAGCGCCCGGGAGGTGCAAAGCGCGAACGCTGCGGGCAGGCGAATAAGGAAGGTGTTGAACAAGCATCTGGCGCGTGAAACTTTCAGACTACAAGTGGAAACTACCTGCCACTCGCACGCTTGCTTAATAGTCGCTAGTTGTCGTGTAAAGGATGTTCGGCCACGACTTCCTTCTGCTGCTCCCTACTGCTGTTGCTGATCTCTGCGACAACAATTGCTCTTTCCCTTGGACTCCTAGATGCAGAGAAATGCCCCTCGCGGCACAGAAAGCTGTCACACCATGGGTGGAATAGGGAGCTGCAAATCCGTGCTTGCGTTAGTGGCAGAAGTAAGCTGCACAAACATGTGATGTTCTGTCACACGTTCTCCTCGTCAGACGCAGTGCAAAAGCTTTCCGCTTGCATTAAGAGCAAAGAAAGGCATAAGCCGCGACTCCGCAGTTCGGAGAAGGTAACCGCAGGAAGCGAGCGTCCTCAGGCAGAAGCTGCTTTTTGGATTTCTTAACAACCGGCCAAAGTACCAAGTGTGTGTGATGGAGAGTGCCGGTCAGCGCCCGGGATGTGCAAAGCGCGAACCCTGCGGGCAGGCGAATAAGGAAGGTGTTGAGCAGTCATCTGGCGCGTGAAACTTTCAGAGTGCCAGTGGAAATTAGCTGCCACTTGCACGCTTGCTTAATAGTCGCTAGTTGTCGTGTAAAGGATGTACGGCCACGACTTCCTTCTGCTGCTCCCTACTGCTGTTGCTGATCTCTGCGACAACAATTGCGCTTTCCCTTGGACTCCCAGATGCAGAGAAAAGCACTGCGCAGCACAGAAAAGTGTCACAGCCTAGGTGGAATAGGGAGCTGCAAATCCGCACTTGCGTTAATAGCAGGTGTAAGCTGCACAAACATGTGCTGTCCTGTCACACGTTCTCCTCGCCAGACGCAGTGCAAAAGCTTTCCGCTTGCATTAAGCGCAAGAAAAGGAGAAGCCACGATTCCGTAGTTCCGAGAAGGTAACCGCAGGAGGCGAGCGTCCTCAAGCAGAAGATGCTTTTAGGATTTCTTAACAACCGGCCAAAGTACCATGTGTGTCTGTGGTACTCTGCCGTTCAGCCCGCGGGAGGTGCAATGTGCGAGCCCTGCGGGCAGGCGAATAAGGAAGGTGCTGAACTGGCATCTGGCACGCGAAACTTTCAGACTGCAAGTGGAAATTAGCTGCCACTCGCACGCTTGCTTATAAGTCTCTAGTTGTCTTGTGGAGGAAGTACGACCCCGACTTCTTTCTGCTGCTCTCTATTGCTGTTGCTGATCTCTGCGACAACAATTGCGCTTTCCCTTGGACTCCCAGATGTAGAGAAATGCCCCTCGCAGCACAGAAACCTGTCACACCATAGGTGGAATAGGGAGATACAAATTCGTGTTTGCGTTAGTGGCAGGGGTAAGCTGCACAAGCATGTGCTGTCCTGTCACACGTTCTCCTCGTCAGACGCAGTGCAAAAGCTTTCCGCTTGCATTAAGAGCAAAGAAAGACATAAGCCGCCACTCCGCAGTTCGGAGAAGGTAACCGCAGGAGGCTAGCGTCCTCAGGCAGAAGCTGCTTTTCGGATTTCTTAACAACCGGCCAAAGTACCATGTGTGTGTGAGGGAGAGTAGCGGTCAGCGCGCGGGGGGTGGAAGGCTCGAACGCTGCGGGCAGGCGAATAAGGAAGGTGTTGAACAGTCATCTGGCGCGTGAAAATTTCAGAGTGCCAGTGGAAATTAGCTGCCACTTGCACGCTTGCTTAATAGTCGCTAGTTGTCATGTAAAGGATGTACGGCCACGACTTCCTTCTGCTGCTCCCTACTGCTGTTGCTGATCTCTGCGACAACAATTGCTCTTTCCCTTGGACTCCCAGATGCAGAGAAATGCCCCTCGCGGCACATTAAGCTGTCACACCATGGGTGGAATAGGGAGCTGCAAATCCGTGTTTGCGTTAGTGGCAGAAGTAAGCTGCACAAACATGTGCTGTTCTGTCACACGTTCTCCTCGCCAGACGCAGTGCAAAAGCTTTCCGCTTGCATTAAGAACAAGAAAGAAATAAGCCGCCACTCCGCAGTTCGGAGATGGTAACCGCAGGAGGCGAGCGTCCTCAGGCAGAAGCTGCTTTTCGGATTTCTTAACAACCGGCCAAAGTACCATGCGTGTGTGAGGGAGAGTGCCGGTCAGCGCGCGGGGGGTGCAAAGCGCGAACGCTGCGGGCAGGCGAATAAGGAAGGTGTTAAACAGGCATCTGGCGCGTGAAACTTTCAGAGTGCAAGTGGAAACTACCTGCCACTCGCACGCTTGCTTAATAGTCGCTAGTTGTCGTGTAAAGGATGTACGGCCACGACTTCCTTCTGCTGCTCCCTACTGCTGTTGCTGATCTCTGCGACAACAATTGCGCTTTCCCTTGGACTCCCAGATGCAGAGAAATGCCCCTCGCGGCACAGAAAGCTGTCACACCATGGGTGGAATAGGGAGCTGCAAATCCGTGCTTGCGTTAGTGGCAGAGGTAAGCTGCACAAACATGTGATGTTCTGTCACACGTTCTCCTCGTCAGACGCAGTGCAAAATCTTTCTGCTTACATTACGAGCAAGAAAGGCATAAGCCGCGACTCGGCAGTTCGGAGAAGGTAACCGCAGGAGGCGAGCGTCCTCAGGCAAAAGCTGCTTTTCGGATTTCTTAACAACCGGCCAAAGTACCAAGTGTGTGTGATGGAGAGTGCCGGTCAGCGCCCGGGATGTGCAAAGCGCGAACCCTGCGGGCAGGCGAATAAAGAAGGTGTTGAACAGTCATCTGGCGCGTGAAACTTTCAGAGTGCCAGTGGAAATTAGCTGCCACTTGCACGCTTGCTTAATAGTCGCTAGTTGTCGTGTAAAGGATGTACGGCCACGACTTATTTCTGCTGCTCTCTATTGCTGTTGCTGATCTCTGCGACAACAATTGCGCTTTCCCTTGGACTCCCAGATGCAGAGAAAAGCACTGCGCAGCACAGAAAAGTGTCACAGCCTAGGTGGAATAGGGAGCTGCAAATCCGCACTTGCGTTAATAGCAGGTGTAAGCTGCACAAACATGTGCTGTCCTGTCACACGTTCTCCTCGCCAGACGCAGTGCAAAAGCTTTCCGCTTGCATTAAGCGCAAGATAAGCAGAAGCCACGATTCCGTAGTTCCGAGAAGGTAACCGCAGGAGGCGAGCCTCCTTCGTCAGAAGCAGCTTTCCGGAGTTCTTGTCAACCGGCCAAAGTACCATGTGTGTCTGAGGGAGAGTAGCAGTCATATCGCGGGATGTGCAAAGCGCGAGCGCGGCGGGCAGGCGAATAAGGAAGGTGTTGAACAAGCATCTGGCGCGTGAAACTTTCAGACTACAAGTGGAAACTACCTGCCACTCGCACGCTTGCTTAATAGTCGCTAGTTGTCGTGTAAAGGATGTACGGCCACGACTTCCTTCTGCTGCTCCCTACTGCTGTTGCTGATCTCTGCGACAACAATTGCTCTTTCCCTTGGACTCCCAGATGCAGAGAAATGCCCCTCGCGGCACATTAAGCTGTCACACCATGGGTGGAATAGGGAGCTGCAAATCCGTGCTTGCGTTAGTGGCAGAAGTAAGCTGCACAAATATGTGCTGTCCTGTCACACGTTCTCCTCGTCAGACGCAGTGCAAAAGCTTTCCGCTTGCATTAAGAGCAAAGAAAGACATAAGCCGCGACTCCGCAGTTCGGAGAAGGTAACCGCAGGAGGCTAGCGTCCTCAGGCAGAAGCTGCTTTTCGGATTTCTTAACAACCGGCCAAAGTACCATGTGTGTGTGATGGAGAGTGCCGGTCAGCGCCCGGGAGGTGCAAAGCGCGAACGCTGCGGGCAGGCGAATAAGGAAGGTGTTGAACAAGCATCTGGCGCGTGAAACTTTCAGACTGCAAGTGAAAACTACTTGCCTCTCGCACGCTTGCTTAATAGTCGCTAGTTGTCGTGTAAAGGATGTACGGCCACGACTTCCTTCTGCTGCTCCCTACTGCTGTTGCTGATCTCTGCGACAACAATTGCGCTTTCCCTTGGACTCCCAGATGCAGAGAAATGCCCCTCGCGGCACAGAAAGCTGTCACACCATGGGTGGAATAGGGAGCTGCAAATCCGTGTTTGCGTTAGTGGCAGAGGTAAGCTGCACAAACATGTGATGTTCTGTCACACGTTCTCCTCGTCAGACGCAGTGCAAAATCTTTCTGCTTACATTACGAGCAAGAAAGGCATAAGCCGCGACTCGGCAGTTCGGAGAAGGTAACCGCAGGAGGCGAGCGTCCTCAGGCAAAAGCTGCTTTTCGGATTTCTTAACAACCGGCCAAAGTACCATGTGTGTCTGTGGTACTCTGCCGGTCAGCGTCCGGGAGGTGCAAAGCGCGATCGCGGCGGGCAGGCGAAGAAGGAAGGTGCTGAACAGGCATCTGGCACGCGAAACTTTCAGACTGCAAGTGGAAATTAGCTGCCACTCGCACGCTTGCTTAATAGTCGCTTGTTGTCGTGTAAAGGATGTTCGGCCACGACTTCCTTCTGCTGCTCCCTACTGCTGTTGCTGATCTCTGCGACAACAATTGCTCTTTCCCTTGGACTCCTAGATGCAGAGAAATGCCCCTCGCGGCACAGAAAGCTGTCACACCATGGGTGGAATAGGGAGCTGCAAATCCGTGTTTGCGTTAGTGGCAGGGGTAAGCTGCACTAGCATGTGCTGTCCTGTCACACGTTCTCCTCGTCAGACGCAGTGCAAAAGCTTTCCGCTTGCATTAAGAGCAAAGAAAGGCATAAGCCGCGACTCCGCAGTTCGGAGAAGGTAACCGCAGGAGGCGAGCGTCCTCAGGCAGAAGCTGCTTTTCGGATTTCTAAACAACCGGCCAAAGTACCAAGTGTGTGTGATGGAGAGTGCCGGTCAGCGCCCGGGATGTGCAAAGCGCGAACCCTGCGGGCAGGCGAATAAAGAAGGTGTTGAACAGTCATCTGGTGTGTGAAACTTTCAGAGTGCCAGTGGAAATTAGCTGCCACTTGCACGCTTGCTTAATAGTCGCTAGTTGTCGTGTAAAGGATGTACGGCCACGACTTCCTTCTGCTGCTCCCTACTGCTGTTGCTGATCTCTGCGACAACAATTGCGCTTTCCCTTGGACTCCCAGATGCAGAGAAAAGCACTGCGCAGCACAGAAAAGTGTCACAGCCTAGGTGGAATAGGGAGCTGCAAATCCGCACTTGCGTTAATAGCAGGTGTAAGCTGCACAAACATGTGCTGTCCTGTCACACGTTCTCCTCGCCAGACGCAGTGCAAAAGCTTTCCGCTTGCATTAAGCCCAAGAAAAGCAGAAGCCGCGATTCCGTAGTTCCGAGAAGGTAACCGCAGGAGGCGAGCCTCCTTCGTCAGAAGCTGCTTTCCGGAGTTCTTGTCAACCGGCCAAAGTACCATGTGTGTCTGAGGGAGAGTAGCGGTCATATCGCGGGATGTGCAAAGCGCGAGCGCGGCGGGCAGGCGAATAAGGAAGGTGTTGAACAAGCATCTGGCGCGTGAAACTTTCAGACTGCAAGTGGAAACTACCTGCCACTCGCACGCTTGCTTAATAGTCGCTAGTTGTCGTGTAAAGGATGTACGGCCAGGACTTCCTTCTGCTGCTCCCTACTGCTGTTGCTGATCTCTGCGACAACAATTGCTCTTTGCCTTGGACTCCCAGATGCAGAGAAATGCCCCTCGCGGCACATTAAGCTGTCACACCATGGGTGGAATAGGGAGCTGCAAATCCGTGCTTGCGTTAGTGGCAGAAGTAAGCTGCACAAGCATGTGCTGTCCTGTCACACGTTCTCCTCGTCAGACGCAGTGCAAAAGCTTCCCGCTTGCATTAAGAGCAAAGAAAGGCATAAGCCGCGACTCCGCAGTTCGGAGAAGGTAACCGCAGGAGGGTAGCGTCCTCAGGCAGAAGCTGCTTTTCGGATTTCTTAACAACCGGCCAAAGTACCATGTGTGTGTGATGGAGAGTGCCGGTCAGCGCCCGGGAGGTGCAAAGCGCGAACGCTGCGGGCAGGCGAATAAGGAAGGTGTTGAACAAGCATCTGGCGCGTGAAACTGTCAGACTACAAGTGGAAACTACCTGCCACTCGCACGCTTGCTTAATAGTCGCTAGTTGTCATGTAAAGGATGTACGGCCACGACTTCCTTCTGCTGCTCCCTACTGCTGTTGCTGATCTCTGCGACAACAATTGCTCTTTCCCTTGGACTCCCAGATGCAGAGAAATGCCCCTCGCGGCACATTAAGCTGTCACACCATGGGTGGAATAGGGAGCTGCAAATCCGTGCTTGCGTTAGTGGCAGAAGTAAGCTGCACAAACATGTGCTGTTCTGTCACACGTTCTCCTCGCCAGACGCAGTGCAAAAGCTTTCCGCTTACATTAAGAGCAAGAAAGAAATAAGCCGCCACTCCGCAGTTCGGAGATGGTAACCGCAGGAGGCGAGCGTCCTCAGGCAGAAGCTGCTTTTCGGATTTCTTAACAACTGGCCAAAGTACCACGCGTGTGTGAGGGAGAGTGCCGGTCAGCGCGCGGGGGGTGCAAAGCGCGAACGCTGCGGGCAGGCGAATAAGGAAGGTGTTAAACAGGCATCTGGCGCGTGAAACTTTCAGAGTGCAAGTGGAAACTACCTGCCACTCGCACGCTTGCTTAATAGTCGCTAGTTGTCGTGTAAATGATTTACGGCCACGACTTCCTTCTGCTGCTCCCTACTGCTGTTGCTGATCTCTGCGACAACAATTGCTCTTTCCCTTGGACTCCCAGATGCAGAGAAATGCCCCTCGCTGCACATTAAGCTGTCACACCATGGGTGGAATAGGGAGCTGCAAATCCGTGCTTGCGTTAGTGGCAGAGGTAAGCTGCACAAACATGTGATGTTCTGTCACACGTTCTCCTCGTCAGACGCAGTGCAAAAGCTTTCTGCTTACATTACGAGCAAGAAAGGCATAAGCCGCGACTCGGCAGTTCGGAGAAGGTAACCGCAGGAGGCGAGCGTCCTCAGGCAAAAGCTGCTTTTCGGATTTCTTAACAACCGGCCAAAGTACCATGTGTGTCTGTGGTACTCTGCCGGTCAGCGCCCGGGAGGTGCAAAGCGCGATCGCGGCGGGCAGGCGAATAAGGAAGGTGCTGAACAGGCATCTGGCACGCGAAACTTTCAGACTGCAAGTGGAAATTAGCTGCCACTCGCACGCTTGCTTAATAGTCGCTAGTTGTCGTGTAAAGGATGTACGGCCACGACTTCCTTCTGCTGCTCCCTACTGCTGTTGCTGATCTCTGCGACAACAATTGCGCTTTCCCTTGGACTCCCAGATGCAGAGAAAAGCACTGCGCAGCACAGAAAAGTGTCACAGCCTAGGTGGAATAGGGAGCTGCAAATCCGCACTTGCGTTAATAGCAGGTGTAAGCTGCACAAACATGTGCTGTCCTGTCACACGTTCTCCTCGCCAGACGCAGTGCAAAAGCTTTCCGCATGCATTAAGCGCAAGAAAAGCAGAAGCCGCGATTCCGTAGTACCGGAAGGTAACCGCAGGAGGCGAGCCTCTTTCGTCAGAAGCTGCTTTTCGGAGTTCTTGTCAACCGGCCAAAGTACCATGTGTGGCTGAGGGAGAGTAGCGGTCATACCGCGGGAGGTGCAAAGCGCGAGCGCAGCGGGTAGGCGAATAAGGAAGGTGTTGAACAGTCATCTGGCGCGTGAAACTTTCAGAGTGCAAGTGGAAACTACCTGCCACTCGCACGCTGCTTAATAGTCGCTAGTTGTCGTGTAAAGGATGTACGGCCACGACTTCCTTCTGCTGCTCCCTACTGCTGTTGCTGATCTCTGCGACAACAATTGCGCTTTCCCTTGGACTCCCAGATGCAGAGAAATGCCCCTCGCGGCACAGAAAGCTGTCACAGCCATCGGTGGAATAGGGAGCTGCAAATCCGTGTTTGCGTTAGTGGCAGGTGTAAGCTGCACAAGCATGTGCTGTCCTGTCACACGTTCTCCTCGTCAGACGCAGTGCAAATGCTTTCCGCTTGAACTATGAGCAAAGAAAGGCATAAGCCGCGAATCCGTAGTTCGGAGAAGGTAATCGCAGGAGGCGAGCGTCCTCAGGCAGAAGCTGCTTTTCGGATTTCTTAACAACCGGCCAAAGTACCATGTGTGTGTGAGGGAGAGTGCCGGTCAGCGCGCGGGGTGTGGAAGGCGCGAACGCTGCGGGCAGGCGAATAAGGAAGGTGCTGAACTGGCATCTGGCGCGTGAAACTTTCAGAGTGCCAGTGGAAACTAGCTGCCACTCGCACGCTTGCTTATTAGTCTCTAGTTGTCTTGTGGAGGAAGTACGACCACGACATATTTCTGCTGCTCTCTATTGCTGTTGCTGATCTCTGCGACAACAAATGCGCTTTCCCTTGGACTCCCAGATGCAGAGAAATGCCCTGCGCAGCACAGAAACCTGTCACACCATGGGCGGAATAGGGAGATACAAATCCGTGTTTGCGTTAGTGGCAGGGGTAAGCTGCACAAGCATGTGCTGTCCTGTCACACGTTCTCCTCATCAGACACAGTGCAAAAGCTTTCCGTTTGCATTAAGAGCGAAGAAAGGCATAAGCCGCGACTCCGCAATTCGGAGAAGGTAACCGCAGGAGGCGAGCGTCCTCGGGCAGAAGCTGCTATTCGGATTTCTTAACAACCGGCCAAAGTACCGTGTGTGTCTGTGGTACTCAGCCGTTCAGCCCGCGGGAGGTGCAAAGTGCGAGCCCTGCGGGCAGGCGAATAAGGATGGTGTTGAGCAGGCATCTGGCACGCGAAACTTTCAGACTGCAAGTGGAACTTAGCTGCCACACGAACGCGTGCTTATTAGTCGCTGGTTGTCGGGTGGAGGATGCACGACCACGACTTCCTTCTGCTGTTCCGTACTGCTGTTGCTGCTCTCTGCGACAACAATTGCGCTTTCCCTTGAACTCCCAGATGCAGAGAAAAGCACTGCGCAGCACAGAAAAGTGTCACAGCCTAGGTGGAATAGGGTGCTGCAAATCCGCCCTTGCGTTAATAGCAGGTGTAAGCTGCACAAACATGTGCTGTCCTGTCACACGTTCTCCTCGCCAGACGCAGTGCAAAAGCTTTCCGCTTGCATTAAGCGCAAGAAAAGCAGAAGCCGCGATTCCGTAGTTTCGAGACGGTAACCGCAGGAGGCGAGCCTCCTTCGTCAGAAGCTGCTTTCCGGAGTTCTTGTCAACCGGCCAAAGTACTATGTGTGTCTGAGGGAGAGTAGCGGTCATACCACGGGAGGTGCAAAGCGCGAGCGCGGCGGGCAGGCGAATAAGGAAGGTGCTGAACTGGCATCTGGCACGCGAAACTTTCAGACTGCAAGTGGAAATTAGCTGCCACTCGCACGCTTGCTTATTAGTCTCTAGTTGTCTTGTGGAGGAAGTACGACCCGACTTATTTCTGCTGCTCTCTATTGCTGTTGCTGATCTCTGCGACAACAATTGCGCTTACCGTTGGACTCCCAGATGCAGAGAAATGCCCTGCCCAGCACAGAAACCTGTCACACCATGGGTGGAATAGGGAGATACAAATTCGTGTTTGTGTTAATGGCAGAGGTAAGCTGCACAAGCATGTGCTGTCCTGTCACACGTTCTCCTCGTCAGATGCATTGCAAAAGCTTTCCGCTTGCATTAAGAGCAAAGAAAGGCATAAGCCGCGACTCCACAGTTCGGAGAAGGTAACCGCAGGAGGCGAGCGTCCTCAGGCAGAAGCTGCTTTTCGGATTTCTTAACAACCGGCCAAAGTACCATGTGTGTGTGAGGGAGAGTGCCGGTCAGCGCGCGGGGAGTGGAAGGCTCGAACGCTGCGGGCAGGCGAATAAGGAAGGTGTTGAACAGGCATCTGGCGCGTGAAACTATCAGAGTGCAAGTGGAAACTACCTGCCAGTCTCACGCTTGCTTAATAGTCGCTAGTTGTCGTGTAAAGGATGTACGGCCACGACTTCTTTCTGCTGCTCCCTAATGCTGTTGCTGATCTCTGCGACAACAATTGCTCTTTCCCTTGGACTCCCAGATGAAAAGAAATGCCCCTCGCGGCACATTAAGCTGTCACACCATGGGTGGAATAGGGAGCTGCAAATCTGTGCTTGCGTTAGTGGCAGAGGTAAGCTGCACAAACATGTGATGTTCTGTCACACGTTCTCCTCGCCAGACGCAGTGCAAAAGATTTTGCTTACATTACGAGCAAGAAAGGCATAAGCCGCGACTCCGCAGTTTTGAGAAAGTAACCGCAGGAGGCGAGCGTCCTCAGGCAAAAGCTGCTTTTCGGATTTCTTAACAACCGGCCAAAGTACCACGTGTGTCTGAGTGAGAGTGCCGGTCAGCGCGCGGGAGGCGGAAAGCGCGAGTGCTGCAGGCAGGTGAATAAGGAAGGTGTTGAACAGGCATCTGGCGCTCGAAACTTTCAGACTGCAAGTGGAACCCAGCTGCTACTCGCACTCTTGCTGATTAGGGTTAGGGTTAGGGTTAGGGTTAGGGTTAGGGTTAGGGTTAGGGTTAGGGTTAGGGTTAGGGTTAGGGTTAGGGTTAGGGTTAGGGTTAGGGTTAGGGTTAGGGTTAGGGTTAGGGTTAGGGTTAGGGTTAGGGTTAGGGTTAGGGTTAGGGTTAGGGTTAGGGTTAGGGTTAGGGTTAGGGTTAGGGTTAGGGTTAGGGTTAGGGTTAGGGTTAGGGTTAGGGTTAGGGTTAGGGTTAGGGTTAGGGTTAGGGTTAGGGTTAGGGTTAGGGTTAGGGTTAGGGTTAGGGTTAGGGTTAGGGTTAGGGTTAGGGTTAGGGTTAGGGTTAGGGTTAGGGTTAGGGTTAGGGTTAGGGTTAGGGTTAGGGTTAGGGTTAGGGTTAGGGTTAGGGTTAGGGTTAGGGTTAGGGTTAGGGTTAGGGTTAGGGTTAGGGTTAGGGTTAGGGTTAGGGTTAGGGTTAGGGTTAGGGTTAGGGTTAGGGTTAGGGTTAGGGTTAGGGTTAGGGTTAGGGTTAGGGTTAGGGTTAGGGTTAGGGTTAGGGTTAGGGTTAGGGTTAGGGTTAGGGTTAGGGTTAGGG